>NC_060280.1:10482265-10785336 GCF_021613505.1 Equus quagga
TGGTGTGGTGTGGTATGGTGTGGTATGGCATGCATGTTATAGTACAGTGTGGTGTGGTATGGTATGCATGTTATAGTATGGTGTGGTGTGGTATGATACGGTATGCATGCTACAGTATGGTGTGGTGTGGTATGGCATGCATGTTATAGTACAGTGTGGTGTGGTATGGTATGCATGTTATAGTATGGTGTGGTGTGGTATGATATGGTATGCATGCTATAGTATGGTGTGGTGTGGCATGGTATGATATGGTATGCATGTTATAGTATGGTGTAGTGTGATATGGTATGGTATGCACGTTATAGTACGGTGTGGTGTGGTGTGGTGTGGAACGATATCCTACCCCATCCCATCCTATCGTACAGTGGAAGCTCCTGCAGCCAGGACTGGTAGTTAGTCAGCTAGTTCAAAGTGCACTTAAGGCGGAGGATCATGCGAATACCACACACTTACCTGAAGCATGTTATTTTAATCTAAAACACGTGTATGGACACCAGTCAGTCTCCTGCAATGGGGCCCATGCTTGTCTTTGAAGACACGTCTTCCCACCGGTGTTCTGAATCGTCCTTCTTACACAAACCACACCCATAAGGCATCACTGACAATTTCCAGCTTCGCTTTTTTTAAGTGTAAGGAGAACTTAAAGGCACTTGGGAAGTAATCCAAGCACAAAATCTTTTAGATTTTTATTATTTTTCCCCAAATCCCCGGTTTTCTTTACTTGGATAGCAATTTGTTTTAGTGGTCAGCTTTGAGCTTAGTCCCAAGGCATCAAACTTAGTTTTTAGAGAAACGACAGCTCTCTTTCATTCTGCAATTAAATTTTGTTGATTTATCTCATATTTAATTAAATTATATCACTACAGTAGCAAGAACGACTGGCATAAATGGGTTTGGGATCAGACAACTCACTCTCGGCAAGCATATAACTCGACCAATGAGGGCAGACACACAGGTGTGTTACAGAGTGGCCACCAGCCAAGAGTGTTGGAGGGGCCTCGAGCAGGGGTCTGTATGTTTACCAGAGACAACGGAAAGCAGTGGTTTATCTAAATTAGTCAAGTGGCAATTGTTTGAGAGCTTCTCTAGATCTATAGGCACTGACATGGAAAGATATTAAAAACCCCGGATGAAAAATAACAGTTGCAGAACACTTAGTATAGTATGCCCCACTTAATTGAAGACAAACAAATCTCTATCTAGCCACATGTTGTGGACGCATAGAAAAAAGTCTGGGAGGATGCACACCGCATTCCCGGCAGTGGCTACTTTTGGGGCAATAAGAGATTTAAGATTGGAGTAGAAAGTGAATTTCACATTTTTTAACCCTCTATATAATTCCACGATTGAATGTTTCTACAGAGATTATTACTTCTGTAATTAAAAAATAAATAAAAGAGCAAGGCAATCCCTTCCCCAGATAGTAAAATCAGGGGATGAGAAACAACCACGCTCAGCTGGGCCAGGCAAATCCAGCGGCAGCAGCGTCCGTCCCCAGGGCAGGCTCTGTCCACCTCATCCTGTGGTCTTCCCCATTTGGGCCCCCATGAGCCCAGGCCATCACTGCCACCTCTCACTGAGGTTACAGGCTGGCAGGGAAAATGACTTTTATCAACGAATTATACAAATGCACCGTGATAGGGGCTGGAAAGGAAAAGTGCTATGAGAACTTATAAGAGAGGGACTGAATGAGTAGGAACAAGCCCAGGTGAGGAGATGGGGGCAGGAAAAGCATTCCAAGTAGAAGGAACAGCATGTGTAAAGTCCTGGTGACAAGAAAGGTCACACACATTTGGGTATTTGAAAGAAGAGCAAGGTGACAGAATCAGAGAAGGAAAGAGGGGCAGTGTGGTAAGAGGAGCAGCCTTGCGGTCAGAGGGGCCTGGGGGTAGGAGCAGCTCATTCAGTCCTGTAGGTAATGCTAAGAAATTCAGTCTTTATTTTACAAGCAATAGGGAGCAACGAAAAAGTTTTAAACAACAGAGTGACGTGCTCAGATTTTTTTTCCATCGCACTGTCTGAGACACAAAAGAGTTCATACTGAACGATACCATTTCATAACTAGTGCTTAACCTTGAAGGGGAGGTTAGTGATCAGAATGGGGCCTGAGGGAGCTTCTGGAAGCTGGTAATGCTCTGTTTCTTGATCTGGATGTTGGTTGCATGGGTGGGTCCAGTTTGTGAAACTTCTTTGAGTTATACGCCTATGAGAAGTGTACGTTTAAGGAATACTTATAAAGAGATGTAGAGAAGTCAGTGATTTGAGAGCTTTTTAAGAGATGATGATGGGGAGCAGGGTTGTGAAGGAGGTCTCCTAAATTTCCACACTCTGCAGTTTGACGGATAGCACACCATTCACTCAGAGAAAACAAAGACACCGGGGGAAGACCAAATCAGTGTTCGCTGACGCTGTTGTTGTTGTTTTAAGGGCAGGGGAAGTGAGGATGCACTGGATCAAACTTAGAAATGCTGAGTCTGAGACAGCATGAAGACATCTAAATGGAGACGCTAGCAGGCTGTTGGACATACACGACTGGAGCGCAGAAGGGTTCTTTGTGCTGCACGTTCATCCTGGAGGGTCATTTGTGAAACTGAAGCCGTGGCATAGACGTGGCCTCACTTAGGGGAGAGAATAGTCTACGAAGAGAAGGGGGCTAAGAACCTAACGGAAGGCCAGGACTTGGTGGGGGAGGATGAGCCAGGACAGGAGAGAGAGAAGGAGCCGTCAGAGAGCGGAGGAAAAGCAGGCACGTTCTACCCGGGAAGCCAAGAGGAGAGACTGCTTTCAGAAGGAGAGTGTGCTCAGAGGGGCTTAGTGCTGCTGGGAAGTCAAATGAGATAAAATATTAACATGCTCACTGGAAAGAAATTATTCTTTGGACTTAGTGGCCCAGAGGTTGCTGGCCTCTTACTGTCTGTGCCAGTCAGCTTTACGTGTCAATTTAGCTAGGTTACAGCACTCAATTATTTAATCAAACCCTAACCCAGGTGTTGCTGTGAAGGTGATTTATAGATGTGGTTAAAATCTATAATCAGTCGACCTTAATTCAGGACTACCCTCGAGAATGCGGTGGGTTTCATCCAATTAGTTGAAGGCCCTAAGAGCAAAAACGGAGCTTTTCTGAAGAAGAAGGAATTCTGCCTCAAGATTACAGCATTAACTCCAGCCTGAGTTTTCAGCCTGCCAGCCTTCCCTGCAGATTTCAGATTTGCCAGCCTCCACAATCGTGAGAGCCAATTCTTTAAATAAATTATAAATGTACACATATATAGTTATATATACATGTACATATACATGTAAACACATATGTACACAGGGAGTAGGGAGAATTTGATGATGTCCGTTATCATGATAGGTTTGTAGTTTCCAAATCAGAAAGGAGCAAGAAAAGTAGGCCAGGGGCTTTGACTACAATTCTGTGGGGCCTAAAATCACTGTAACATCCTCGGGTTGACTCCTTCTGTTGCTTCCTGCCTGTTCCCCACACCATCAGTCATAAACCATCCAAAGCCAGAGTGTGCCAGATAGTTTCAGATGCGGCATAAAGGGGCCGCAGAGCAGGGGCACCCCACTCTCTAGTTGCACTCAGCAAGGGGAGAATCCCACAGGGGAGAGGTGGGAGCAGCACGCAGAGTCACAGAGCAGGCTGAGCCCCCAGATCCACGCCAAGGGGAGAAAGCACACAGGCAGGCAAACTTCAAGCAAGGGCCTGCGATTCAGCAGGATGGCCTCTGCGGTCGCGCCTTCCCCAAGAGTCCACGGGGTCCAGCACGGGTTAGGGGCACACAGAGACCGTCTGAATGCCCAGCACCGCCTCTCCCTCTGTGCTGACTTACGGGAAAATAAGCATCTAGCAGCAAAAAATGACGAACGAGGCTGACAGGTGTGCCCATGACAAATTTAAGCTTTCCCAAGCAGTCATTCTAAGAAAGCATTTATCTGTCAGGGCCACGGGGACAGCTCCAGCAGGTGACCCTTTCATTTTCCACTAATTCAATTTGTGTAGAAATAAGCATAGCTCATTGACTAGATCTGCCTTTCTCTTGGAGAGGAACTCGATATGGCTTGAAGTTGCTAACTTAATTCTCATCTCCTGTTACAGTCAGGAAGCTATATTTTCACTTGATTAAAATTAGGAAATCTGAGATCTGAAAAGACCCTTAGAATACATCAAGTTTAACCCCTTCATTTGATGGCGAGGACCTGGAACGCCACAGAGAATGAGTGGTGGGGATCAGAAACCACACAGAGAGATCAATCCTGGGTGCTCTGGTAAACTTCCACAACGCATGGGGTCAGGTGAAGATGAGGATGGACGTTTGAGGGGTGACGGGGTGGATGCGCCAGTAGGAACGGTACTCTGGTGAGCTGGTCCAGCCCCTCCCAGAAAGCCCTAGCACTATTTCCAACCTCTGCTTGAATACTTTCAGCGATGGGGGTCTCACTATTTCATTAAGCAGACCCAAAACAAAAGGTTTCTATCTTTGTTTTCCAGTAGAGTTAAATATGTTTCCTTGGAACTTCTACCCATAACCTCAGTGGTTCTCGCCTTGACTGAACATTAGGTTCCCCTGTGGAACTTCTCAAACGTCCTGATACGCAGGCTACACACCAGGCCAATCGAAGTGGAATTTCTGAGGGTAGAACCCAGGTATTAGCATTGCCTAAATCTCCTCGGGCGGTCCCAATGGGGAGCCAAGGTTGAAAACTGCTTCATTTGGCTCCGTTTCTGTATTAGTCTGCTCGGGCCGCCGTAACAAAATACTGCAGAATGGCTGGCTTCAACAACAGGAATTTATTTCTCACAGTTCTAGAGGCTGGAAGTCCAAGATCAAGGTGTCAGCAGGTTTGGTTTCTCCCAAGTTCCCTCTTCTTGGCTTGCAGATGGCGGCCCTCTCACTGTGTCTTCACATGGTCTTTCCACTGCGCGTGCGCGTCCTGGTCTCTCTCTCTCTCTCTCTCTCCTTACCAGTCATATTGGATGAGGGCCCCACTCTTATGACCTCATTGAACCTTAATTACCTCGCATATCCATACACAGTCGCATTGGGGGTTAGGGCTTCAGATATGAATTTGGGGGTGAGGGGAGACACAATTCTGTCCATAACAGTTCTGCTCACTGACTAGAATGGGTTGAGTCACCCAAAGTGTTGTAACACCCCTGTGTGTCATGAGACGTCAGGTTGTGAGTGTGGCCAGTTGGATTCTGGGGCGTTCGGAGGCCCTGGGCCCCACCCCAGCTACCCAAGCATCCTGTGAAAGCAGCACCACCGAGAAGGGCCAGATGCCATGCCCAGCAGTCTCATGGACCCCAAAATCAGCAAACAAAATGAGCCATGTTGGGCCCTCACTGATGCGCCTGATGAATTGAGCCCGGCCAAGAATCTCTCCTTTGGCAGACACCTGCAGAGCATCCACAGAGCAGCTGGAGGCCTTCTGGGCACCCGAGGAGCACAGACCACAGGCCAAAGGGATAGGCCACGCAGAAGTGGCTCAAGGTGGTGGCTTCTACCCTCTCCCTTCACATATATCAGACGATACATTGTGACAGAAGAGCTAGTGGCAGGCAAGCAGATTTTGCCATTTAGAGCTTCAACATTATTTTGAAATACTTGGCATTTAGGGGCCCAGAACGGTTCCTGGCACTTAGTAAGCCTCAATAAATGTTTGTTGAATGAACAAATAAATAAATGGAAATATTCAATTGGATTTGAAATCCATTCGAAATATTACCTGAGATTTCAACATTAAAAGTCCTTATGTTTAATTGCAGCTCTTGAAATTTTTGAATAGCTGGAAAATATTTCTAATTTTTTCTCCTGTGTGAAAAAAAAAAGTTTTCAGGAATTTGAAGAGCTTATCATTAAACAGCCCTGATCAGAATTGTGAGTAGCTACTTCATGTTTAAAACGTGATGTTAAAAAAAAGTCATGGGCCAGCCCAGTGGCATAGCGGTTAAGTTTGCTCACTCTGCTTTGCTGGTCCAGAGTTCACGGTTTGGATCCCAGGAGCGGACCTATACAGTGCTTATCAAGCCATGCTGTGGTAGCATCCCACAAACAAAATAGACAAAGACTGGCACAGCTGTTAGCTCAGTGACAATCTTCCTCAAGCAAAAAGAGGAAGATTGGCAATGGATGTTAGCTCAGGGCCAATCTTCCTCATCCGCCAAAAAAAAAAAAAAATTATACAAAATAAAAAGTCATGGGGCCAGCCCAGTGGCACAGTGGTTAAGTTCACACGTTCCGACTTGGTGGGCCAGGGTTCACTGGTTTGGATCCTGAGTGCGCACATGACACCGGTTGGCAAGCCATGCTGTGGCAGGCGTCCCACATATAAGGTAGAGGAAGATGGGCACAGATCTTAGCTCAGGGCCAGTCTTCCTCAGCAAAAAGAGGAAGATTGGCAGCAATTAGCTCAGGGCTAATCTTCCTCAAAAATAAATAAATAAATAAATAAATAAAAAGTCATGTTCACTGAAGAAATGCTGTTCACTGTTCCCAAGCAATGTTCTGAAGCAAGTTCCCCCTTAAATTTTTTAGGAGATTTTATTTGAGAGGTGTTTTTAAAATATATTTGACATATCTTCCAAACACTTTGTATTTTATTTTTCTTATCACAATTACATAATATATGAAGAATATAGAATGAATAATTTCACCAAGCCTCATATAGACACTGCAAATGCCCTCTAGTTTACTCACTGTATCTTACAAATGTCATCATTTTTATATGTGTCATAACATGAGAAAAGTCCAGAAGCACCGCCTTCTACCTCTTTCAATGAACGTACCACCATCGAAATTACTAAGCCTAAATCCAATTTCTCTTTTTTCCTCATACAGTCTAAATCCAATCCTTCAGCCACTCCAGTGTGGCTACTTTCAAAATCATCCCCTTTCTGCCCACTTCTTTCCATCTCCAGTGCTTCCACTTGGACCATCATCTCTTGCCTGGACGATGGCAAAAGACTCCTGCCTGGGCCCCCATTTCCTGCATTTCTTGCCCTTCTGCACTTCCTTCTCCACATGGCAGCCCGTGCGTCCTTGTAAGACCCTAATTAGATCATGGTATGTCTCCCCAGCTCCCTACTCAAAACCTTCCAATGGCCCTTCAAATAAAACCTAGACTCCTTCCTACGGCCTAAAGGGCTCTAATGATCTGGTCTTTGCCATCCTCTCATTTCTACTGCCCTCCCTCCCTTGCATGTAATACTCCAGCCACATTGGTCTTCTCTCTGATACCTGGGGGGAGAATATTCTAGGCCAAAGGTCAAGGCCAAGGGGAGATACCAGGCAAGCAATTAGGTAGCTCTAAGTCCAGAGCTCAGGGTACACCTTTGGGAGGCTATGAGAAAGCCACAAGGCTAGACGAAATCATGGAAGTCAGTTGAGAAAGAGAACAGGGCTGGAGGCGGGCTGTGCTGCTCTCTCCACCTTTAAGGCCAGGGAGATGTACAGGAACCTGTAAAGGGGACTGAGAGGCAGCAGCCAGTGGCATAGGAGAAGAACCCGGAGATCTGGAAGCCTTAGGAGCCCTCTGAGAAGCTTGTTAAAAATACACACTTTCAGAACTATACGCTGGAATTTTCAGTATGAAGATGCCCAGAATTTGTTTGTTTTTTTAAACAAGCACTCCTAGTCTTGTTTTCACCAGAGGAGCCTGGGAAGCACTGCTCTACAGCGTGGCCCAGTCAGAAGAATCACCTGCCTGGGGCCCTGTGTAAACAGACTTTCCAGGGACCTCAATCCCAAATACACTGGACCTGAATCCCCAAGACCCCAGAATTTGGAAGTTCATCATCCAAACTTATTACTTCTTCTTGGGACTTGTTCTAAAACCATCCACCCAGTTTTGCTATGGAGCCCATGAATCGGCAGTTCTCTCTTCATTTACAAAGTCTGATAGACTATTTCTACCATCTTTCAGACTGGAGGTGCCTTCACTAAAACCACATGGAATTGATTTTAGCACATGCGTGGCATGTTAGGGTCTTGGCAAAGAGTCTTAGGTTTGAACTAAATTAAGACCTAGCAAACAAATGGGAATCTCCAGGTCCAGACATAACAGGAAAACTACAAGTTTGAGCTCTCCATCCAAATTTCTGAGCTGATTTAGCTTCCAAAAGCACACGGAGTCATTTCCTCTGGACCACATTTACGGAGGCTGGCGATGTCTGTACTTACACAGCCGCTGTGACTGACGTCCTGTCGGCTGCCTCTCCCAACACAACCTGCTCCATCTGGTTATCAAATTTCGTGTGCAGAGACTCTTCCTACATTTCCTTACTCTCAGTGTTAAAAACTCTCCCCAGCCATTTGATCAGAATGTGAAATTTTTGCCCTCTCTGACAGAAATCATTCCGTGTTGGCCACCTGACGGGTACTTGGGGTTAATTAGAAAATCCCCATCAAGAGTTCAGAGGCCAATATCAGCTGTCAAAATCCCACATTCCCCTCTCTTCCCTCTTTCAAGTGCAAAACAACCTGCGTCTGAAGATGTGCCCGAGATAAAAGGGCACACACAGCGCTGGGGGCTTTGACTCCGTCCTATTCACGGCCCCACCACCATGAATACGGCAAAACCTCCAACGAAAGTTTTAATCTCCCCACTGCATTCAGCTTAAAGAGAAAGGGCTTCCTTTTAACAATTTCCCCCCTTAAACCTTTTGTGTTGCAATGCTCCTGAAAACAGCGGAGATTTCACTCCGACCCGGCGAGGGCTTTACGCCAAAGAAAGCAACGCACCTCCAAGCCTTTGTGCGGACATAAGAAGGGCCGGCCGGCCCGAGCCCACGGCGCAGCAGCCGCAACCCCAGGGGCGCGCGGGGGCAGACGGTGCCCGCGGCTCTGCAGACGCCCGGCTCAGGTTTCTCCACCGATGGACCTAATGGGACGGGAGTGATCACGCCGTGGGCCCCATGGCTCTCAAAACCGAGGAGTCTGGGCTGGAAGTGCGACAAGGGTGGACGACTTCCCAGCCAGGCCACTGGTCTGAAACGCACCAAGCCGCACACCAGGAGGCCTAATCAGGCCCTCTGCCTTCAGGCTGCGCTCAAAGGAAGGAAAAAAGAACAATTCCACGTTCAGCCCTCTCCAAGTCACCCTCTGGGCGGAACCTCGGACGGGGATCTTCACAAGACCCCGGCTAATTGCGGAGAAGCAGATTTGGCTGCCTGTACGTGCCTACCTTTGGGCGCGGACTTGGGGCCACCCCGGGAGCGGGGTCTGGCCTCCCGGTGCAAAACGCCTTTGCGTGCAAAGCGCTCCTCCCTTCTCCCGCGCAGACCCGCCGTTCCCAAGAGGACCTGGAGGAAGGCCGAGCGATGTTTCGGTGTTTGCCTTCAAATTTACTCCTTTTGCACGTAATTAATGCTACCAGAGTGCTCCTAACAAGAAACGCACCCCCACCCCCAGCTCTTCTAGCATAAAAGAAAAAGTTTAATAATTATGCCGTTCCCTTCTTTATATCCTCCGAAGAGCTGCCCTAAATGTTCGAAATTAGCACCTGATATTAATCCAAAAAGCCGGGATTAACACCAGAGGCGCAGTTCTGAGCCCAACGCGCTTTTTATTAGCGCCTTAATTTGGTGTTGCTTAATTCTGTCAGCCCAGTGAATGCCACCTTTTCAAAAGGGTGTTTTTGTCGAGCGGCCAGAGTTCAAAAGGTCCTAAGGGCGCGCGCAGCTTTCTGCGCGGGCTGCGGCCCGGGGCGGCCCAGCCGGTTCTAAAGCAGCCGCTGCGGGTCATCAGACCCCCGCCCCCCGCCCCCCGCCCCGTTTCTGTCTCTTGTTTGACAGTCTGCTTCGCTAGCCTTTTCACCATTTCTGAACATGTTTATTGAGGGTCATAGACAGGCTGGTAGATACGTTGCCACTGTCTATGGCAAAGTTGCCTGTGACTTATTTTTCTTTTTAAAATCTGTTGCCGCCCTTTCTCTCGGTAACCAGTTCTTTTTGGTGTGCGTGACTTCGAGTGTGTGTAGTCTTCAGGACAGGGAGAGGCGGGGGCATAGTTTTAAAAGATGTCCCAAATTCAGACATTTGAAGAAATAGCGATGAGAAAGCGGTAGGGCGGAGGTAAACAAAGGCCAAATAGCATTTAGAATTATTACATATATCTATGTTGAATGGCTTGTATTTGTAAAATAAAAGGCACTTAGAACGACTTTAAGATTCGTTTCTTTTCATTTGCCACTTACTGGATAACAGGTAGTAGAAAATGCTCGTTTGATCATTTTTCGGCTGTGAAATTTTAGCCAACTTTTTACAGCAAATACACACACACATAACATACATACTTCCAAAATGAAAGCAGGAGGAAATTGATAATGCTGACCAGCTTCTGCTGATCTGCATTCTAACTGCAAGTTCAACTTTAAGAACCGAATCTACGCACAGCTTCATTCAAGCGTCTCTGAGTTCTCTTTAATGTGCCACAAATAACATTATTTCTCAATTTCTCAGGAGTTCAAGTGAAAGCATATCTTTTTTAAAAAACCATAATTATTTGGATAATTAGACTAATGCGGTAAAATTTAAGTACTGATTTAAACACTAATAAGTACACACTTCTGAAAAAATCTTTTTCTACAAAATCATATTTCAAATGCACAAGACTGTTGCATTTAAAGGAACTCTAGTGCACATTATTCTGTAAAGTAAAGACTTTTCTAATGGGAATAGACACTCTCTTATTAATTTGTTTTGTATGTCTGATTTTTCTTAAACTGGATTTCTTTAAAAACCAGGCATAGCCTTCTCATCACAAGGGTGGCTATATTCCTAATATACTCAAATTAACAATTCTCCAGAACCGAATACAAACTGAATAGGTTGGGTGGCATTTCTCTTTTGTAAACAAGAAAAGAAGGGAGTCTAAATGTCATTTGTCCAACTGTGTCTTGGAATTTAAAATCAGACATGTTTTTAAAGAAACTTGACACCCTTTCTTGCTGGGAAAAATGATGAGATATAAAGCCTAGGGCTATTTTTTGAGCAGTGAAGAAAAAGCACTCAGAGAAGATAAAACTATTTTCAACTCCTCCACTAAATAATTGTGTGTCAAATTTACATCTTCATAAAGAGGAATAAGATAATCAAAGTTAATTACCCTACATTTTAGCTGAATTATCAGTAATGTATCTTTTACACAACTCAATTTAATGTGGCTCTTTGAGGGAACATTTTCATTTGATTTTGATGCTTTCTCCAGAAATTTTAGAGAAGGGGAAATTGGAAAAAAGTAATGCAATTGCTTATCAATTTCAGTTAAGCCGAGATGGAAGAGGAACAAACTTATAGGATATGGTATATCTGAGCTTTTATCTTCTAACACTAAACTCTCCTTCAGAACGTAGCAATTTGAAAATTAATTTGTAAACCTTGTTACAAACTAGAATAATATTTCTCACCTAAATGTTTTCTCTTCTTCTTAAAGCAAAGAGACAACCTGGTATCAACCGCCTGTTGAGCTAGCCACTCGTCCAGTTAGACAAGGCTTTTGCCTTTGTGGGAATAATGACCCACATGAGTCACTGCTTTCAGACTAACCGAATCTGAAAACCCCGCTCAGAGTGGTCTTTTCATGCTCACAGAGTCAGCAGGCATCCTGCCTCTCAGAAAGCCTAGTATCTATCAAGCACATGCGGAATAATTCACATCACTGCTCCTGAAACCCTTTGAAGCAAATAAACAGAAAAGAAAAAGAAAAAGATTAAGATTTGATCTCAATTTAAACATGTTAACAGTAACCCTATATTATTCCAGATTGTACCCAGCTGTTTTGGATCTTTAGTGAATTTGAACAAGAGAGCAAACCTGTTTTAAGGATTAGAGGATATAAAGGTTCAAAAGGAGTCGAACCCTTTTCTGAACTGGATAGCTCCTACCCTGGCTTCTTGCCTGGCAGACTTTTAGGATTCAATACCATTGGTTTCTTTCTTACTTTCTTTTGCTGCAATGATCTGGCTTTCTTATAATCACCTCCCAAACCAGATCCCTCATATTCTTAAAAGCTGTAAACATTAGACGTCACACGGGGTGGGCTCAAAAACGTTTGGCTCATACGGCATCGGGGCTTATTTCTGAAGCCATTCATAATCGCCTATGTCAAGTTCATTGAAAGAGGGCTTATTTAGTTTTACTCCTTTTTTAGGAAGACACGAGAAAGAAAAAGACTATGACCACATTTAGGATAAAGTTATAACCACTTACCAAATAATCATTTCCCTAAAAAGAATGTTTGCTTAGTTTTCCCAGAACCGTAGAGAAAAAAAGAAACATTCTCAGTGACAAGGAAGCTTAGTGTTAAAAGCAGCTGATTCTGTAGATTAAGTTCAAATGGAGAGCAAGAGGGAAATATTTAAGTGTAACAGCAGAAAAAGAAGGCTGGAAATGAATGAATAGAAGGGAACTCTTTGTATGTAGCATCAGTCACTGTAACTTTGCTGGTGAGGAGGGAGTTTGTCATTAGGAGTGGGTTAACCAAGCCCCATAGAAGACACTGCAGGAGCTACCAGGAACCCTAGAGTCCTCACTTCTGCAGTTAGGGACGAAGTGCCTGGAAACTTACACTTCATTTCCCTTGGGGAGGGAGAAATACAGCTTTGGGGGTGGAAGTGTAGGGTAGTATTTATGGAATAGAGCTATTATACAGGTAATCATCGCAAGAACCCTCTATGGTAGGTATTGCAATCCCCATTTTTACAGATGAGTAAAGTGAGTTTGGAAAGTTTAAGTTTCTTGCACAGGAGGACAGCAACTACTTGATGGGGCTGAAATTCTGATTCAAGCCTACTCTTTCTAAAATGCTATGCTGCCTCTCTACGCAAGAGCAGGAAGGTACATTTTAAATGTTCATAGAGAGGAGTATATATAGAAGTAGGTATTAAGGGCTCTGTCTCTTCCTGTTGTCTGTTATAGCATCATTCATTTCAATAAGTCCATAAATATTTATTAAGCATCTTTTACTTTCCACCACCCCCAAAAGACATTTGGTACAGGTTAAGTGCCTCGCCTAAGGTTTCATAGAACCCAGGCAATTAGATTAGAGTCCGCGTTCTTAATTAAGCACAGTTCTTGACTGTCTCTTCCATAGTCTTGCAAAGTAGGTGATCTGGCCAAAAGATGTACATTGCAGAAAGTCGATCCGACAAGAGGATGTGTGCCTCTTAACTCAATGGGGAATATGCATTTGGGTAAGATTCTAGAATAGCAAGAATAAATTGTTGGCTCAGTGGGATGATAACAACAAAGATGGAGACATCCAAGGAAATGGGATTGACTTCCTACAAAGCAAAACAATAACATCAGTACTTCTCTATTAGATTAAGAATAAGTGGAAAACTGCCGTACATGCAAAGGAACAAATACCACTTACTGTTCACATAGAAAATTTAGAAAATATAGACTAATTATGAAATCTAAAAGAAAAATCATCTATCGTCCTATCACTCAGAGATAGTCACCATTTTCTCTTTGTAATATACACGTGTATCTACCTACGTATAGGTACATTTTAAATAGAATTAATATCTTATTATATATAATTTTTAATCTGGCTTCTTAATTACTTATTATGATGCCAGATACATTTTCCCATGCCATTAAAAAGTCATTGAAAACATTCTTCTTAATATTATATAGCATAATTTATTAAGCCAATTCCTTATAGTTGGGCGTCTAGTAATTCTATTTTTTGCCACTATAAGTAGCTCCATGTTGTACAAATATATTATATCTTTGCAAGCCTCTCTGATTATTTCACCAAAATTAAACAACACTTTTCAGGATCATGATACCTATTGCCATATTATCTTCCGAATGGTTGTATTCATTTACCCTTCCAGGAACAAGATACAAAAACAATTTTTTCACTGCTGGATAATTAGATAGATATATATATATACATATGTTTTAAAATTTCTACCAACTGAATGGAGAGGGGAAAGCATGTTGTTATTTGAAGTTCTTTCATTATTAGATTGAATATTTTAATGTTTCTTGATATTCTTGTGTTTTATGAACTATCTTTTATGCCTTATGCCTGTTTTGCTATTGGTATGCTTGTCTTGATCTTACAGAGCCCTTTAGATATTAAGAGTATTAAATAACTGTATAAAACTACGTTTGTGTTTACACTAGCCAAGACTTGGAAACAACCTAAGTGCCCATCAATGGATGAATGGATAAAGAAAATGTGATACACTGGAATACCACCTACCCGTAAAAAAAGATGAAATCTTGCCGTTTGCAATAACATGGCTGGATCTTGAGGATATTATGCTAAGTGAGATAAGTCAGATGGAGAAAGCCAAATACTGTATGATTTCACTTACGTGGAAGATAAAACAACAACAAACAAACAAACAAACACATCGATCCCGAGAACAGATTGGTGGCTCCCAGGGGGAAGGAGAGTGGGAAGAATGTGAAAAGGGTAACGGAGGACACTTGTATGGTGACAGACGGCAGCTAGACTTCCGGGGGTGAACACAATGCAGTCCAGACAGAAGGAAAAGTATAATGATGTACACCTGAAATTTATATAATGTTATAAACCAATGTTGCCCCAGTTAAAAACAACAACAACGTGGGGCCGGCCCTGTGGCCGAGTGGTTAAGTTCGCCCGCTCCGCTTTGGCGGCCCAGGGTTTCGCTGGTTCGGATCCTGGGCGTGGACATGCCACCACTCATCAGGCAACAGTGAGGCGGGGTCCCACATGCCACAACCAGAAGGACCCACAACTAAAATATACAACTATATACTGGGGGGATTTGGGGAGAAAAAAGCAGGAAAAAAAAAGATTAGCAACAGTTGTTAGCTCAGGTGACAATCTTTAAAAAAAAAAAAGAAAAAAACACCAACAAAAGACTACATTTGGACGTGTTTTTCAAGGCCCAGACCAAAGGACGCATCTTTCATTACGCCCTTCTTGATTCCTTCAACCTCTAACTCAAGTCTCCAGCTTCTAAAACCCTAATACGATACTCAGTACTGAATTATACCGTGTGTAATCATTTAGAGTGTTTTCTTTTGTCCTTCAAAATAACTTTCCACAGGAGAATTCGTATCTTTTAATAAATGCAAAGATGACTGACTTGACGTCTCTGAGTTCTCAGTGTCATTAGCTATGACACAGCTGTAACCTTCTCCATTTAACAGGTGATGGAACCGGAGTTCAGCCCAGCTTCATCATCCTCGTATTTGAGCAGGCTCTCTGACTCCTCCTGCAGTGCCCCTGCCAGCTGTCTTGTTTTGGCATTTCTCTTGTCTTATTTTAAAGGTAGGAGGCATCATTCAAAGAGCTCAAAGGAGGCCTAGTTGGAAACAAATGGAACCAAATCTGGCATTTGGTAAAGAAAAATGAATTTTTTTTTCGGGTCACAATTACTTTAATGATCTTTTGCCTTTAAAGAATATCAAATTTTCCCAACGTGTGATTTTACGGGTTGTTTATGTGTAAAAGATTTATATGAGTCATCCCCAAATCACAGCACAAATCAGCAATGCAAATAGAAATGAAGTTATATAGCCTATGGCTTGAAACATTTTATTCCTCCCAAATCTTGCTCCAGAAGCCAGGTCTTTTCAAATCATTCACGTGTTCTGAATGAATGGCTGTATCTTTCTTTTCGTTAGAATGGGGACTTACCCAGTACTCACCCACAAAAAAGCTTTTCTTTAAACAGCACTCTCTCCAAAATCGAGGGGACCCAGGGACGGCCTAGAGTCCAATAGAGAGGAATCTGAAAAATCAATTCTTTTTTTTTTTTTTTTTTTTTTTGAGAAAGACTAGCCCTGAGCTAACGTCCGTGCCCATCTTCCTCTACTTTATATGTGGGATGCCTGCCACAGCATGGCTTAACAGGTGGTGCGTAGATCTGCACCCAGGATCCGAACCAGTGGACTCCAGGCCTCCAAAGTGGAATGTGCGAACTTAACCACTACAACACTGGGCTGGCCCCCGAGAAATCAATTCTTATGGGAAGGGGACTATACATATATCCCCCTATATATTCTCATATATATATGAGACAGAGAGGCTCATATTTGGTTTATCCACAGTATAGTACTTTTTGTGCAATCCAATATGACTTAGCTGGGGAGAGGAGAGAAAGAAGAGGTCATAAGAAAAGGTGAAATTCTCACCTCCTCTCTGGAATTGGGCAGGGAGGGGTTTTAGAAAGGCCTTCAAGTTTCTTCTGGAGAAAAAGTCTGATTTAAATGTCATTAGCATGGTTAGACTTCCAGGCCTTTTAAAATGGTCTTTCATTTCCATGTGAATATTGGAAAATGCCCTTCTTGGTGGGGGATGGGGTGGGCAGGGGGAACAGACCTCTTTGCCCACATTCTAGCTAATTTACATGCTCTCCAATGGAGGTCATATCGATATGGGACCCAACCTCTGTCCGCTTTGCGGGTCCCTTAACCTGAGAACCTTGAAGCCCATTGAGAGCTATTCATACTTGGCAGATTGATTTCTTCAGTCATTTTGTCATAGTAACTGACAATTCACTGCCATCCAAGTGTATCTGGGAGCACAATGCCCACATAAATATTGTTGGCAATTCTCAGCATATCCCTTTGTGGAAGTGGTAGGTTAATTTACTTCTGCCGCCCGGCTCTCTATAGCTGTGTGGCAGAAGATCATTTCCTCTGCGGGAACCGCAGACCCAGGAGGGCTTGTTTCAAAGAAGCAGAGCGTTCAGAATCCCCCATCAATGCAGAATGAAATGAATCGAAACTTCAAACTCAGGTTAATCTGGAAGGAGAGACGGGGGGTCAATATGAACATTGAAACCTTGATGAGAACCAGGTGTGGCCAAGTCCTAAGGCTGTTCTAGAGAGTTTGGGGCATGGAAATAAGAGACTATATGATCAGGAAACTGTCTCTACTTAAAAAAAGTAATCACTTGAGGGACAAAGGGCATTGCACCCTTAATCATACAGCCCATTTGAAAGGCGCATTCTCAGCTGTGCTGGCTCACATGGCAGGTGGGGGACTTCCCCGGGAGCAGTGCAGAGAGCTCCGGGTGGCTTTGGTCTACGAAGGGTTTTCCTATTGCTTTCCAGCTGTTAATGCAACCTTGGCTGAATGCAGAGGCAGCCACAGCTGCAGCATGGTGGAAAGAGCAAGGCCAGTAGACATTCCTGGATTTGACACCTGGCTCCACTTCTTAGCCATGGTAACCTAAGTCCCGTAAACTTACTGAGCTCAGTTTTACCATCTGTAAAATGGGATATAAAGGTACCCACTTTATAAGGTGGTCATAAGGATCAAATGAGATAATTTATTCATTCAATAAGTCTTCTTCTGAGTGCCTTCTCTGCAGTAGGCATAGCGTTTAGGACTGGGAAATGAAAATATTTGAAGGGGGGAAGATCTCCAGCTTGGATTTTAGTGTGTCCAGTTAGAATGGAAAATAAAATTGCTTCAGTGCAAGACTTGACTCTTTGAATTGGCTTGGAAGAATCAAGGAAGGCACTCAAAGAAGATAGCTCTCAAGACGGGAAGGAAGAGAAATTTATCAAGCAGGGCAGCAGAGAGGAGGCATGCCAGCACACAGGAAGCCCAGAGGGGTAAGGGAGAGCGCTCGTACTGTTGCTGGAGTACGATGTGCAAGTAGCGTGTGTCAGAAGACAAGGCTAAGCAGGGAGAGGACCGCACCCCACAAAGAGCTCTGTGCATGCTCAGTGCCGAGGCATTTAGATTTTATCCTGCAACCACAAGGAGCCTGTGAAACACACCTGCCCCATTGAGCATTTATTCTGCACCATTGCTGTGCTTGATCTCTGCCATCCACTTACTCTAGTCGAAAGTAATCAAAGCTGATGTCACCATGGCAGCTGACTTTCTACTTGGTTCCTTGTGATGGAAAATCGTGAACCGAGTTTGTGTGTGGGAAAGGGGGCTGGCGGCTAAATCTTTTGAAAAATTTTATCCGTGTCTGGGGTCAAGAGCGTGAATCCACCTCCAAGCGGCTTCTTTATCTCTCTGACCCCTTCTCCGTCTCTCTGGTGTGTGTGTGAATGACATCTGCCAAGCCTCCGTGTAGAAGTTTCGGGGCACAAGGGATGGCTAGCGCCTTGAAAAATTAAGTGCCATCCAAGGCTATAATTTTCTCCAGTTTTTTCTTTCCTGTCTGGGGTGTGTGATCAGGACACTTGAAAATCTGAAAGAGCCCCAGCTCTAAGAGAAGGGAGCCCCAAGCCTCCCAGGCCCAGTTAAATAGTGGGGGGGAGAGCGAAAAAGGTAAAGGGGCACATGTGTATGGTGACTCATAAAAACTACTCTCCCACGTAAGGAGAGCCAGGACCTTTGGGGTACTGGGAAGACAAATCCCAGAAATCTGGAGGCTTGGGCTTTACCATGTTCCAGCCATGTGACCTTGGGGATGTCACTTAACCCCTGTGAGCTTCAGCTCCCTCATCTCAAAAATGGGAATAAATGGTAATAGCCACTCTGTTTACTGCATAGAGCAGCAGCGTCTGAGATGACCACGTGATCTGGTTATCTATCACTGCATAACAATGACTCCAAAACATAGAGGCTTAAAACCACAACATTTATCTCGTTCATCAATCTGCAGCCCTGACAGGGCTCAGTGAGGACAGCTGGTCTCTGTTCCACTTGGCATCAGCTGGGGCACTCACTTGCTGGGACGGGAGTCTCAGAAGGCTCAGGCACTCAGATGTCTGGCAGGCGATGCTGGCTACAGGCTGAGTGTCTCCGCTTCCTCACGACACGGTAGCAGGTTAAAGGGCCAGTGCCCAAGACGCGCACAGTGCCAGGCCCAAGCTGTATCATTCTTGTGACCTAGCCTCAGAAGTCACAGAGCATCACTTCTGCCATTTTCCCTTGGTCACAGCAGCCACAGGTCCCATGGGGATTCAAGAGGAGGGAACATAGACCCAACCTCTCCACAGGAGGAGCATCAGTGACATTGTAAGGGGACCACGTGGGATAAGACATGAGCCATCTTTGGAAAATACACTTCGCGTATAGGAAGCAGCTTTATTAAGCATAAAGCGTCGTATGAATGGTGTTGCTAACGCTCAGGGCTCCCTCTTAAGTGCTGTTTCACAGAGGTAAGAAGTGCTATTATCATTAAACTCTCTTTGTTCGTAGCTATTGACGTCTACAAAACGCAGGCAGGTTCCAAGATACTTTCAAGCGCAGGATCTCCTTCCACCCCTATAACAAGCATGAGAGGTAGGATCGATGATCCCTATCACAGAGGAAACTGAGGCTCAGGGCATAGAAATAACAGCTTTTGTTCATTCACTCAGTGAATATATGTTAAACATCTACATTCTGTCAGGCAACGTGCTCAGAGGGGAATAACAGTAAACAAAACAGACATGATCTCTGTCTCATCTAGTGGAGAAGAAAAATAACCAGATAATCATAAAATAAATGGCTTACCATGGTGATCAACACTATGATGGAAAGACATCATGTAGGTTGGAGGTCAGGGAAGGCTTCCCTAAGGAAATGAGATTTTAAATGACACCTGAAGAATGAGCAGGAGTGAGATAGAGGCTGGGGAAGGGGGTGGTGTAGGAGAGCACTCCAGGCAGAGGGAGAAGCTGGTGCAAAGGCCCTGTGGTGAAGGGAGGGGAATATAGCGGATTGTAGAGAGTAGAATGGGCTTGCTTTGACATGCAGCCAGAGGGGTGGACGGGCGAAAAACCATGCAGAGCCTTGCCAGGCATAAGCCAACAGCTGCCGAGTCAGGCCTTGAACTTAGGGCTTCTGAGCACCCACTGAGAGCTATTTCTATCCCAGACGATTGTCTGGATCGCATTAGGCAGAGAGCTACCTTCCTGCCGTCTCCAACAGACTATGATAGAGGGTAGGGTGCCACGCCTCCCCACTCAGGTGACAGGCTCTGAAGGGCTGTGTGTGCTCCACGATTAGTCTCTGTGTAGTACCAACGTGTGGAGCCTCAGCAGGTGCTGAATAAGTGTCTGTTACTCAGCTGATTATTCCAGCCCGACAGCGAATTGTGCAGACTCCCTCGCATCAAATCCCACGAGGCAGATGCCCAGGTGCTGAGCTAAGAACAAGGAGCCTCCCTGGACTCTGAGTTAAGACACTCTTTTGGTGTGAAAATGAGAAAGCAGGACCTTTTCAAAGCCTCAATTTGCCCATCTGTGAAATGGGGGAAATTCTACTCAATTACTTTCTGTCTAATTTATTAAAAATTAATTGCACCAAATCTAAAATAATCAGCTCAGTTGTGCCCCCTGTGCAGGGATGGTATTCTTTGCTGTTTTTATAGAGGAACCAGTAGGGCGAGAAGGGTAGGCTGGCAGAATTCCGGGCAGAGAGACTGTCGGGGCTGAGATGTGTGGTCAGAAAGGAATGTTTGCAGAGAGAAAAATGTCCATTGCAGAGCATGCTTCCCAGCAGCCCTCTGGCTCTCTCGCCCAGCGGTTAGAACTGTTTTAGGCTTTTGAAAGAAAAGAGCCTGGTTTCTCTGCGGGCAGCTGTTTAGGCTACTGGCAACTCGGAAGTAAAATTTCTTTCTCTCTCTTTTTAGCGAAAGACACATTCCCAGGTCCTCCGACACTAGGTGAAAGATGGGCGCTATGTAAAAAGTATTCCAATTGACAATTATCGAGTCTGTTTTATTGTGGTGTCAAGTAATAGAATGATTAAACCATGATCTTCTCCATAATTTTTTTCCTGTATGTTTGTTCATAATCAAAAAACCCAACTCAAATGACAAGATTAGCCTTGCTCACCCAAGGCCTCCCATACAGCACGACAGAGTTAAAAAGAAAAGACACCTACTTCCTCGCTCCAGCTCAGCAAACGGCTCCGAGTTTCGCAGTAACTCAGTCTCTCTTCTGGCAACAAGACCGTGACTGTTTTCATCTGAAACAGCTACTATTGATGAGCTACACCTGGAATTTCCAATCCCTCCTAAGGATTATAACCTCACGAAAAATTTCTCATCTGGGATAAAACTTGGTGAAATGATTCTTAACTCAGAAACCATCAAAACAGCCACTGACATGCAAGGAGGCTGGAAATAAGAAGGCAGTCAGAAAAAGAAATCCTCTTTGGGGGAAAACCCTCACCGAATTTTTCACCTTAGTGATTCTTTCATTGTGAAAAGGACCTCGACTCTAAGATCACCCAGGGATGTGCTTCTGTCTGGGAAGCAACATGTTTCACACCATAGTCACCCACCTTTTCTGGGTGTGAGTCTGAATTTCCTACCATGTTTAAGTGCCAATTGTAGGTTATACGTAACTGTCACAGCGTTCCAGTAAACTATTGTGAACAATTTTTTTTAAAAGGTAAGTGCATAAACAGATCTAATGCAATGCTTAAGTTGCTGCTTACAACTGAAAGTACCCTGAGGATGTTATAATTATAGTCTTGTTGTTACCAGCATAAAAAATTTCCTATTTCCAGACTAACCTGTGTGGCAGCTGTCTAATCAATCAATCAACATACTGTTCACCAGATCTTCTAATTGTGAATTATAAGTCGCATGTGTAGCAGCCCAGACTGGGGTAAGACCACTGTGAAAATTGGGGGGAAAACTCATAAGGGCAAGAGTGAGGCAAGACGACCTGGAGAGCCGTATACCACCCAGTCCTGTGCAAAAGGATCTAAAAATCGGAGCTCTACGGCCCCTGCTTTTTCGGAGACAGCCTGTGATCACGAGCCATTTCTGTGATTACGTTCAAACAACCCTTCATCTGGTTACAAACGAATGAGTAAATATTTACAATGGGAAAAACAAATTTGATGTCATAAAAAAGAATTATTTCCCATGGGGACGGAAATGAGAACTGAAGTATTGTATTCATGGTTCTAACATCTATACTTGTGGCCAGAACAGCCGTCCATCCATTTATTCTACCATGATACATCAGGCACTTGGGATAAAGTGAAAACCAAGATAGACATCGTCACTGCCCTCGTGGAGCTAGAACCTGGGAGGAAGGCATTCAATGCGGTTGCAGGTTTACATGAGGAATGCGTTATAAAGGAGAAATGCCAGATGCCATAGGAGCTAATTTTTCTGGCCAGTGTGGTTAGGGAACATTTCCTGGAGGAAATGGCGTTTAAGCATCCAATGCTGAGATCTGATGTGACAGGGAGGGGGCGGAGTGGAGTGTCCCAGGCAGAGAGAGCAGCATATATAACAGCCGTATGGGGAGAAAATGCCTCCCATGCTTGTTGGGAAGAACTGAAGCTCCTAGATTATACGCCAGGCAGCAAGAGTGTGGGGGAAGATGAAAGTTGAGGCTGGAGAAGTTGCCAGGAACAAAAAAACACGTGAAAATTTACAGGCCAGGTAACGGCATTTGGATTTCATCCTAAATTCAACGTGAAGCTATTGAGAGTTTTTAAACAGAAAAGTGCAAAAAGCAGATCTGCATTTTCAAAAGATCCCCCTGTCTAAGGAAGAATGGAGAAGGGTTTGGTCTGGGTCAGAGAGGATGGGGAGAAACCACGTAGAGGCTGTCGGGCCAGCACAGGAAAGAGAGAACGATAGTCTAGAATGGGGGGGCAGGGGGAGCATTTGTTCACATATTTTCCCAGATTAATTTAAACCATATTTTCCATGTTTCTATCTCATTATGTAGCATCATCAAACTATGGTAGATAAGGCAGACCAAACATTTTCATACAATTCAGTCCAACTTTGTTAAATGGATGAAATCCAAGTACTAAAATTTCTAGATTTATAGCGACTTCCATGGAAGTAGGAAAATTTTTTAGAGGACTAGGGCTATTCAGGTTGGTTCAGTTATATATTCATGAATCTAAAACTTGATATAGTCTAAATTATAATGAATGTTTACCTTCTGTATGCCCTTCTTTTCTTCCTTTTTCTTTCTTTAACCCTATTACTGACTTAGTAATGGTTGTTACTCTCACTTGACATCCTAAGCTTGGGTGGAGTCAAAAGTCTTTAACTTCAAAGAAGGCCAGTTTGAGGTTCTCTGGATCTGATTCAATCATTGGAGATAATAGCGAAAAAACCCAGGAGACTGGATTCCAGGGGGAAGGTTTCTCTAAACCCACCATTCGGCAAACAATTCAGAAGTAGCTCAAATGGCAGCTGAAAGAATTGGTGCTGGACCGAGGAAGGGCACTGAGGAGCAGGTTTCCCGTCAAATTATGCTAAAATCCTACCGATGTTCAAAATGACTAGCTCCTGTTATGACCCCAAAGAAGGACAGACATCAATCCTAAATTTGTTCAGTCAGATATTTATTACCTACCACGTGCAAGGGAAATTTTCAGGGGAGTGACTATATGAAATGGTTCCCTTATTCTACAGAAAATCTAAGGCAGGTTAAAAAGTAAAGGACAGGAAATTTTTAGAAGAGACCTTAAGGAAATAGCCTTGTTTATATCACAACTGTGGTGACACTCAGCAGAATAACTGGAGGTGGGCAAATAAAGGCTGAAAATTAAAAAGCAGTAAGTCAATACTTCTAAATAAAATTCAGGAATATTTATAACCAAAATGATTCATGAAATCCTTCCTGGAAATTAAATATGTACTTTTAGGGAAAGGTCTGGAAAATGCATGCAACATTATTGATGAAATAAAAATAGAGGCCAATATAACAAATGTAGTGTTAATTAGGAATGTTAACTTTTTAAAAAATACAAAATGGGTTGCCTTGGAAAGCCAAATAGAATCTAGAAAAATATAACATGCCCTGTGGCCTAACTCAACAAAATATTTTAAAAATCGCCTGGAGACTGTGAACTTCTCAAGGGCAATGTTGAGGTCTTATTTACTTTTTTTTTTAAGGAAGATTAGCCCTGAGCTAACATCTGCCACCAATCCTCCTCTTTTTGCTGAAGAAGACTGGCCCTGAGCTAACATCCATGCCCATCTTCCTCTACTTTATATGTGGGACGCCTGCCATAGCTTGGCTTGATTAGCTACACACCCGGGATCTGAACCATGAACCTGGGCAGCCGAAGCGGGACGTGTGAACTTAACTGCTGCCCCACCAGGCTGGCCCCCTTATTTACATTTTTATCTCTAGACTCTGGAAAGTTCTAGAAGCATTTGGAAAAATCTTGGACGGACTACCAAGTCTTTAAAAAGTTGAAATACACTTAATCTGGAAGTTCATTTATACTGTGCTATACTTATTACTTAAGAAAATTATTATAAAAGTTAGGAATGAAAAAAACACTAAATTTTCAAGATGTAAGTATCTTCAGAACAATTCAATCTTAAGAGCTCCTATGAAAAGAGGTACTCTGAATTCCTGATTGACTCCAGATGCTCTGGTTTCAGCATTAAAGAGTATATTGGTTCCTTGTTTTCTGTTGGATACACAGCCTTCTTTCTGGAACATCTAATTCATATAACTCAAAGTCTGATTATCCAGTTTGTGAATGATCAAAGCCTCTTTCCTGTCCTTGTCTTCCCCTGAGCCTGTTTTTTCTGCAACCTTGTTTATTCTAATTTATCTATCCTCTTTTCCTCCAGGCTGGCAGAGTAAAGAAAACTCAACTCAGCCTCTCTCCCTCCCTCTCTCTCCCTCTTGCTTTCTGTCTCTTCCTCCCTCTCTTCCTTCTATTTTACCAATTTTTGTTCACTTTTATTTATATCAAAGTAGTACATGCACACAATTTTAAATGCTCGATGCTACTGCAAACTTATAAGAATACCCCTCAGTCCCCTCCCTTCGTGTTGATTCCCCTCCTCCAACACCCCAGATAGAAAAATTTCATAGATTTTTTAGCAATTTCTTCTGGTATTTTCCTCCATATTTCTAAATAGTTTGCTTCTAGGTCTACTCACCGGTTTGCATACGTTAGACATCCTCTGTGGACTCTGTGATGGACAGTGAAGCTTTGCCCCTCTGGCACCATGCTCCCCCCTCCTTCTCCAGTGATCAGACGCCTGTTTTTGGTGCAATCACCATTACAGTTACTCCACTACAAGAGCGCAAGTATTGTCCATTGTTGAGCTGGTATTAGATTATGCTCAATGAACGTTGATGTCCTCCCTTCCCTGGAACTATTTCCAGCCTTAGACCAGAGATAAAAGGAGATTGGTGGACTGTCAGCTTGGCCTTTAGCCCACCCTGCATTGGACCCCTCTTGACTTCACAGGCCAGTTCTGGAAACTTCTCTCTCAACTTGGCTCCCTGTGGTAAGCTGAAAAATACCCTCCCCCAAGATATCCACGTGAAATCCTTGGAACCTGTGAATGTTACTTTATTTGGTAAAAGAGTCTTGATGGGTGTAATTAAGATTCTTGTGGCGAGATCATCCTGGATTATCCAGGTGGGCCCTAAATCCAGTGCCAAGTGTCCTTATAAAAGACACACAGAGGAGAGCAGGCAGAAGAGGAGGAGGCAATGTTAAGACAGAGGCAGAGACTGGAGGGGTGGGACCACAAGCCAAGGAAGCCAAGGAACGCTGATAGCCACCAGACACAAGAGGAGGCAAAGGACTTATCTTCCCCACACAGCCTCCAGAAGAAGTGTAGCCCTCCAACGCCTTGAGTCTGGATTTCTGGCCCCCAGAACTGTGAGAGAATACATTTCTGTTATTTTAAACCACCAAGTTCGTGGTCATCTGTTAGGGCAGCCCTAGGAAACAAATACGTTCCCCCTAACCAAGTTCTCAACATGTGCTGCTGTCCACACAGCCTGGTTCTGCCTGGGTCTGCCAACAGCCCTGGCCCAGCCCCTCCGCCTGCAGGTCCATGGCGGAGCCCCACTCTCCCTTATTTCTCCTCTGCCCACCTGACGGCATCTCTGTCACTGTCTGCTGCAAGATCTCTCTGATGCCAGCCAACTGCTCGCCTGCCCTTTACATAGAACTTGTCTTTGTATTTCTCAAGCACCATTCTTGCAGCCCACCTCCCTGGTCCCTGGGGTCTAATCATCTCTGATCTAACCCTACCACCTACCATGCCCCAGATATGACATCCTTACTATTTAAAAACAATGGACATAATAATCTATAGTGAAAAAAACCCACAGTGATTGCCTTCGTGGGTGGGGTGGGAACTGACTGGGAAGGGGCACAAGAGAACTTTTTAAGGGTGATGGAAATGGTCCCTGTCTTCATAGGAATCTGGGTTACATGGATGTTTGCATTTGCCAGAAATGATCAAGCCGTAACACTTAAGATCTGTGCATTTCACTATGTATAAATTATTCCTCAACCAAAAAAAAAAAAATTAAAAAGGGCAAATCTGCCTAAAATAAACAGAAGAAAATGAAAGCTGTTAGGTTAGTTCAGAGTTTCTCACCTTCGGCACTGTTGACATTGGGGGCCAGCCTCTGAGGGGCTGTCCTGTGCATTGAATAGCAGCATCCCCGGCCTCTACTGCTAGATGCCAGGAGCATTCTCCGGGGCCTCCTCCCTACAAATTTGGGACAACTAAGAATGTCTCCAGACATTGCCAGATGTCCCCTGGAGGGGAAAACCACCCCCAGTTGAGAACTGCTGGGTTAGTTAACACGTAGTGGTTTGCCTGGCCATCCCATGCGGGTGCCTTGTGCACAAGTCGATAAGCTCTGGAGGACCAACTGAGAGCAAACTGAGAGCAGAGGACTCTTTCTCTGAAAGAAAACAAACTTGGCTGCCAGGGATGTTGGCAGGATCTGATATTTCTCAGCATTTCAGTTCTAGTTGTAAAAGGAAAAAGAAGCAGAAAGACACCTAGAGAATAAGAACGTCGAAAACAGTAGTAGCAGGGAGTACCAGCTCTCTTTTAGTAGTTGCTGTGGGGTAGTGATGTCATACCAATGACAACTAATATTCATATATACTCTTTTAAGTCCTTTAAAAATCCACTAACTGACTTCTCCCCAACAATATCCCTTTGAGAAAGGTAGAAATGATACTAACTTCCCTACTCTATGGATGATAAAGTCGGAGGGCAAGGGTTCAGTGACAGCCCAGGGTCACGGGGAGTTCAAAGAACGGCTGGAGCCACGACTCACCCTTGGTCTGGTGGAGGCAGGATCCGGGTCAGAGGAAACCGTGAGCCTGGCGGAAATAAGTAATCAGTTGGTCCCTGAAGGGCTGGCCTGCAGACCCAAATTCACCTATAAGAACTATGAATAGCAAAAAATAATAATTTTACTTTAGAAACAACAGCCACTGAAGATTTTCTTCTTTGGTACGAGGCCCGGGACCACACTCGGGTGGTGTGTGTGCAGTTAAGGTAATGGCAGTGCCCAGCACGGAGGGAGGCTCGGAGACCCCAGGAGAATGTTTCCCTGACATGGAAAACACTGTCACCAAGCCAGGACTCCTCATTCTTCAGAATCCTCGCTGTACTGCAATCTCTGTAAAGGAGAGGCCTCGTCTTTTTCTTTATATGCCCAAGAGCAGTTTTTAGGTAACATATACCCAACTTGCTCATAGTGAATTTAAATGGATTTAAGAGGCATAGAAGCTCTAAAAGAGCTTTTCACAGGACCCTGGACTTAGCTCCAGTCTTTATCAGAAGACATCCCATTTGCCTGGTTTATTCCCCACTGACTGATTAACTTGCCTCAAACAGTTATTTCATTAAGACTTTCCTCACCTGAATGTTTCCAAAGGTTCTTAGCTTCCTATGGGCTGAAGTCCACACTGTTTGGTCCGGCTTTGAACACATTCCACAACTTGACAGTAGCCAACTTATCCAAAGTGATTGTCTGCATCCCACAAGCTCAGCCCTGGGCTCCAGCCACACCAGCACCGTCACAAGCCCCTGAATGCGTCAAGCCAGTTCCCAGCCTCTACCCTGGGGATTCCGGCAGGGGGTGGGGGTGCTCCCCTTTAAATAGAGAGCTCAGGGAGAGATTCACTAAGAAGGTGAGATTGGAACATAGACCTGAGGGAGGTGAGGGGTGAGCCATGTGAGTATCGGAAGGTGAGCATTTCAGACAGCGGGAACAGCCAGGCAAAGGCACTAGGATGAAAATACACCTGCCAAGTTCAAAGAGCCACAGGGAGGCCAGTATGTCTGGAGCAGGGAGAGTAATAGGAGGTGCAGTCTGAGGCATAATGGGGCGGTGGGGGAGACGGGCCCAGGTGGTGGAGGGCCCGTGGGCCTTTGTGAGGACTTTGGCTTTTCTTCAGAGACAGGAAGCTCTGGAGGGTTTTGAGCAGAGAAATGACATGATCTGACTTGCATTTTAAAAGCGTCCCTCTGGCTTCAGTGTTGAGCAGACTGTTGTCCCAGGTGAGAAGCAGAGGGACTATTACAGTAAAACAGGCGAGAGACGCAGCGGTGGGGACCAGCGGGTAGTGGTGGGGATGGTGAGAAAGGATCAGATTTGCAGATGCATTTGGAGAGGAAAGCCTGAAGATTCTCTGTCTTTAAGCTCGATTTCAAGGATGGGTAGGAATGACCCAGGGTTGAGAACAACCTGTGTGTAGGCCCTGAAGCACAGAATAGCTTGGCTGGTTCCAGGAACCGAAAGGCCCAGGGAGCTGGAGCCTAGTGAACAGGGAGGGGACGCGGGCCCCTACTGTAACTCCAGATGGAGGCTGAGTGGATTGGAGCGTGAACTATTAGAAAAGTCTTATTTGGATCCAGCCAAACAAGTGTCTCTCGATTGGCCCCAGTTCCACTTGCTTGGGGTCAGGTGAAACGAGCCTGATTTCCTTCCTCGAGGCTCCATGCTGTCCTCAGAACCCCTCCACTTTGTTCAGTGCCTGTCACATGCACTTATCCAGGACTGAGTGCACTGTCACAGCTCAGACCCAACCAGAGCAAAACTAGAGTGTCCCGGGTTCCGTGCCTGGAGACCGAGGTCCATGTCTGCCCGTGAGCAGCTGTGGGATGAGCTACCCTCCATTCTCCTCACGCTGCTGCTGCTGCTGCTGCTCCCAAGGGCCGCGCCCTACTCCCCCTGATGGCTTCTTATCTGATCTGTTTCACAATGTGAGCACGACAATCATTTTGGCCCCCCCGTCATAATGGCTTCCCACTAATATGCAACTGGTGAGAACACACGAGTATTTATTCATAATTGCCAAAACTTGGAAACAACTAAGACGTCCCTTAAGAGGTAAATTGATAAATAAACTGTGGTACATACAGACAATGGAATATTATTCAGTGTTAAAAAGAAATGAGCTATCAAGCTGCGAATAGACATGGAGGAAACTTAAATGCATATTACTGAGTGAAAGAAGCCAGTCTGTGTGATTCCAGCTATAACATTCCGGAAAAGGCAAAACTATGGGGAGAATAATAAGATCTGTGGGTGCCTGGGGGCGGGTGAGGGAGAGAGATAGACAGGCAGAACACAGAGGATTTTCAGGGCAGTGAAAATACTCTCTCTATATTTTGATGATGGATATATGCCTTGACGCATTTGTCCAAACCCATAGAATGTGCAACACCAGGAGTGAACCCTAAGGTCAACTATGGACGTTGGGTGATTGTGATGTGTCAATGAGATATAAAAATGTACCATTGGTACATTGCTAAGAAATGTACCACTCTGGTGAGTGATGTTGATAATGGGGGAGGCTATGCACGCGTGGGAGCACATCTCTGAACTTTCTTCTCAATTTTGTTATAAACCTAAAACTTCTCTAAAATAATAGTCTTAAGGGGAAAAAAAAAGCTGCTGGAGGCACACCCTTGTTAACAGGAGATGAGGGAATACAGATTCCAAAGAAAGGGGGTCCTAGGCTGGGTGGCACCCGTAAAACAGCCGAATTGGACAGCACAGGCTTTTCCCTCTCTGCTCTATTAAGCTCTTGTTCCTTGATGTTTCTAAGTAACGAGGGCATTTTCTGATCGTCATCCTGGATGTATCCAAGTGAAGAGAAAGTGACAGCTACATTTGCTGAGCATCTACCATAGGCATTTCTTTTATAGCAGGAAGTTTTCATGATAAAATTTGGAATTAACCACAGAATCAATTCGAAAATAGGGTTTGCCCTGCTCTTGGTTTTAAAGTATCTCCATCTGGAACTTGTAGAAATTTGAACCAACATGGCAGCTTCATCTGAATGGCTTTGGGCTTTATTTATGCCAACAATGGATGATGAAGGGATAAAAGTAATAAGAATGAGTAAGAAGTACGAAAGACAGTGTCTATAGCACTATGAAAAGAAAGCTCTTTATTCTTGAGCACAGGTTGGAAGTAATGAAAGCTGTATTTGCTAAGGAACGTTTATAACAATATTTAAAACTTCTGCTTTGAAATGTCTGCAGGAAAAACAACTTTGATATTGAAAATCTGAGACTCACGAATCCTTAGCCCCTTTTCTTCCGTTCTGCTTCTATAACGTGGTTTCTTAAAATGATAACACTGATCCCATCGGCACACCCGCCATCACACACTGAACCAGGCTGTGCTAAGCAGGTACTGAGTCAAATAGGTCACGAACGGCATGAGTTTTATAAACCAGCTCCCTTTGTTTCTCTATGGAATGGCAAATAGACTCAAAATTCTCTTCCGAAGCACCAGTCAACCTGAGTCAGTTGGAACTGAAACTTTCTATATATTTTCTGAAACTCTAATGTTCTTTGACCAAAACCTGAACCAAGGGGGATATTTCACGTGCGGGGATGCTCTGTCCTCTGAACCTGATTCACCGTCTGAGCCCAGAGCTAAACCCCCTGCTGCAGGTGCCAGGAAAGGGCCTTGAAAAAGGGGGTTTTTCCCCGGAAGAGTTAAACTTCTTGAGTGAACGGGACCTTGCCTCGACTCCAACCCTTCTCTCTCCAGAAAACGGCTCCGGGAGCCCCAGAGGGGGCTCTGTCGCTCTGACTTCTCACACACCCTTCTTTCAAATGAATTTAAACCTTTTCTTGTCCAAATCCCTACAGAAGAAAAAAAAAGTAACCACTCTGCAGTTTTTCTACTATTATGCAAATAGATTAATCAGGCAATGCTCCTGTGAGAATTAATTTATATTGGAATCCAATGAGGCCTGGATGCTCGCTAACTGAACCCCTAGGCCAAAGCCTCAGCTAGGTAGCACCTCATATTATTCCTTTGACGAGATGTGAACTGACATAAATACTATGGCTCCCTTTCAATCCGATTACCCCGTACCTCACATCAACGCTACCCCAGCCATCAGATTCTGGCGTCTTTCCTTTCACCGGCTCCAGGAACAACAGACAACTCCTCCTTGATAAACAAGCACCCACGCTGCCACCTCGTTCCCCACTCTTCACCCATCATCCTCACTCAATGGGCTCTATTCGACAAGGTATTTTATTTTTTTGTAGGAATCAAGGACTAAAAAACAGTTGAAAATCAAGCCTGGCTGGGGCTGTTCATTCAAAGCTGCCCTTTCACAGTCAGTCACTAAGACCCTCTGGAATAACACCCCTGAAATACCCACCCTTCAGTGGACGCCGTCCCCTTGGGACGCTCTCCCCCTCCGCTTCATCTCCCTCCCTTATGTCTTATGAACTCTTTTTAAAGCACACAAAAAACAAATAGCGGCACAGGTTTCCCTGGGCTGGCGTGACCTGAACGTACATTTTAAACCATACCTTTGTACTAAACTCATGTTGACAACCACTAAATTCTTCCCGTTGCTCTGCATAGTAACTTAAAGAAAAAAAAAGACTCACTTCTCTCCCCACACGCCCCCCCCCCCACCCCCCATCAAACTCTGCCCATTTAAAAGGCTTGGCTAAACAACTCACCAGGTGGGGGAAAGGCTTTTCTATGTGGGCAGCTCGGTTTCTGGAGCCCCCACCTTGGTAATTAGATTAACAGGCAACATGTGAATAGCGGCAAGCACAGCAGTCCCCGCTCCCTTCATGTTTTATGCCGCTTATTGGACATAACCGATGCCAAAAATGTCTTGAATGGTGGCAGAAAAAAATATGGATTTGCGAACAGCTCTGCACTGAAGATGAGAGAGGAAGAAAACAATGGAAGCTTTATTTTTAAAAAGCAACCCAGAGCCATTGTGGTGCTTGGTTTTTTGAGAAAGGGGCAGAAGTTACATAGGATGATAAACTGGGGCTATTGGTATGACTGTTAGCATTGTTCATTAATTTAAATATTTCTGTGCCTCCCTTTGCACTATCTGAATAGAGGACAGTGACCCCATAGATAGGGCTTGTCTCTCTGAGCCGGCGGAGGCAGGAATGCCCCCTGTAACCACAGGCTCGGAATCTGAGAAACCCTTTGAAACATCCTCTGACTAAACATGTATATTAAGAAGCTATTCACTTTTTAGACATAAGAGAAAGCAAAATAAGTAGTAAGAATTGAAGCACGTGAACAGTCCCTCAGCCAGCTACAGGGAAAGTTATAGTTTTGCCAAATACCACTCATTTTTTTTTTTAGGCAACCTTCTTTCTGTCATGCCAGAGGAGAATATCTCTGTTTTCCTATAAAGTGGACTTCCACTTAAAAGCGGAAGAGGCACTGAGCCAACACTTTAGGTTTCAGTAATGAATTGTCACTAAAGGCGACACTCTCTTTTGCTTTCATCCTAACACTGGTGCGTTTGCCCAAACATCTAAAATTTGCTGCTCAGCATCTTCCAGGCGCAGGTTTAGTGGAATGTTGTTTTATACCATATTTTTACTCAGAAATAAGTGCCATCGCTTTATTCCCTTCCTTGGCCTGGTTGTTCACCATTCGTTCAACAAACGCTCATTCAGCAACTACTGATTGCTGGGCATGTCCACGGTGGCAGGCTCTCGAGAGCAGTCAGGATGAGCAGTGCCATTAAAATCCTCACTCCACAGCCTTCCTTTGCCTACAATTTGGGGCCACAGGAATCTTCTCCCGTACACTCAGCCCTACTCAGTCCCACCCCTTAATAGGAAAAACCTAGGAACCTTGGTTCATGAACCTCCGGCGCTCTGCCTCCAGTCACCCTCACTGTTGTACCTTCTTGCGACAAAGGCTTCCAGGAGGTCCTGACAGACCTCACGCTCCCTAAGTTCCCCTCTGGAGCCTTTGTCTTTTTGTTCTTCAGTCTCTTCCCAGATCACCTGCCTACCCAGAACAAGAATTGCTCCAAATGGAGGGCCTGCCTTCTGCCAGCCCAGTGGTCCTCAACCAGGGGTAATCTGGGCCCCCATGGAGACATTTGGCAGTGTCTGGAGACATTAGCCTGAGAAAAGATCAAAACTCAAAGCACAGTTTCCACGGAATGCACATCACTTTTGCATCATCATGAAGTTGAAAACTTCTAAGTCAAACCATCTATATGATGAGTCGGGGACCATCTATATGTATATATTTCACACCTATCTCACATAGGCATCAAGAGCAACCTAGAACCCACAAACACGAGCTGGAACCCCACAAGAACAGACTGAAACCCGCATCAGTCCCTGCTGCCTCTGACCTTGTTGGTGTGGACGTCCTGCAAAAGCCAAGGCCCTTCTTCAGGGAGGTAAACACACATACCTGGCGCAGGGGTCAGAGGCGCTGGGGACGGTGGAGCATCTACAGGGCCAGCTGCTGCCCCACACCAATGGGGTGAGCCAGCTGATCAGCTACAAAATGGTTACTGCTTTCCTTCCACCCTCTGAAACTCTCCAGACTCTATTGTGGCCCACCCTAACTGGAATGATGTAAGAAATGAATTCTTAAAAATGGAGTTAAGCCTAGCCAGGGTGACACAGTACAAAGCTACCATAGTTATTAAATTTCTCTAAGTTTCCGCATCTTCTAGGTAAGTGAGGATAACAATGATAGCTATTTCATAAGGCTGTTGTCATTGATATTGTTTTATATGTCCTTCACTGACATTTAAAAGAAAATCAGGTACAGGAATAAGATATTTAGTTTCCTAAAGGAAAGGGTACTAATTTTCTTATGTATAAATGTAAGCCAGTCACTGTTCTGGGCAATATACATTTTTTGCAGTCAAATTTTAGGGTGAGTATTATTATACCCATTTTGGATGAGGCAGTCGAAAAAACTAAGGAAGAGAAAGGTTAAGTAACTGGGCAGGGGCTGTTCCTATGTCACCCCAAGTGGAATGGGAAGATCTGGGATGGCATAAGCTATGTCTGACTTATTCTCTCCAGTGTTCCCAGACCTGGAGCAGTGTCTGCTGGCACATGGTGGGACCTCAATACATATTTATTGATTGAAGGAGAGGATGGGGCGCTAAGGCTTGATTTATGTTTTAAAATCTCTAGTTGCCTCTCTTTGGTTCCTTCTAGTAATATAGACCTCACTACTTATTGTCTTCTCTTGGCAGCCCTTCACATACTTGAACGCGGCAGTCATATCCCTCCAGGTTTCAATTGCTCCAGGCCAACAGCCTCAGCTTCTTGGCATGAGTTCCTCATATTCAGGAGCTCTAGTCAACGCTGTCAAAAGACCTCCTGCAATGATGGAAATGTTCTATATCTGTGCCATCCAATATGGTAGCCACTAGTCACATGTGGCTATTGAGAACTTGAATTGTGGCTATGGTGACTGAGGAATTAGATATTAAATGTTACTTACATTTTTACATTTTATTTAATTTCTATTTTCATTTAAATGATGTGCATTCTATTTATTTATCTAGTTTGCATTTGAATAGTCCCACGTGGCTAGTGGCTACTGAACTGGACAGTGTAGCTCTAGTTTTACACTCTTTTTCCTTGGTAATAAGATGGACATCTGCATCTTCTCTGAGTGTCCCACTTTCCTTGCCTTCCTCTCCACCAGAGTTAACCAATTTCGATACCCCACACCCTGGGTTGGCCTTCTGTCTCATGTCAGCTGACTCAGTACCTAAGACCTAAAGATTGGCTGGAATACCATTCTTTAGCAAGCACCAGGTTTCAGAGCAGCAACCTTTTGCTTTCTGGGTCACATAATTCCACTTAGTGATGAGTTCATTAACATATATATTTATACACATAGTTTCTGTCTAAGACCGTAAGTGAGTGTTGGGTGGGGATCTGCCAACGCATTCATTAATCACACTGTAAAACTTAAACATTGACTTCATTTAATGCTGTGAGACCAGGAGTAAGTAGAGATATGTTACCTCGAGCTTGGTTCCCTGGCTATGGAATTTAACTCTCTGTTAAGCAGTATTTAGTCGACTAAATACAAGCATATTCGCTTGTAATATCCACTAATGGCCAACAATACCAACAGAAGTCATCACCTAATCATTCAAGTCACCAAAGAGGACTGGCCTAGGGGATACAAATGAAGATTAGACAGTCTTTTGACAAAATCTGGGAACTTTGTCATCTGGTTACCATCGAGAGAACCAAATAGTATAAAATGGAGAGTTAATAACGACGAGACTTTAGAAGAGGTTAGAAGAGAGACCAGTGACCTAAACACACTGAACTTTAACCCAGGAAAGGCCCATTCAGATGAGGCAGAAGAGTGTTCCCCGAACTTGAAGGATTCCTCACATTCTCTGAATGCCTGCCACGTGCCAGGCATGGGGACAAAGACACAGCAGTGCCTCCCCACAACCAGTCCATGGTCCACAGGGGAAACAAACAGGTAAATTGCTCCAATAGTAACAGCTCCTAGATTTAGCAAATAAAAATACAGACTATGCAGTTAAATTTGAATTTCTGAGAAACAATGAATAATTTTTTAGTGTAAGTATATCCCATGCAATATTTGTGACATACTTATACTAAAAATAATGCTTGTTTGTTTGAAATTCAGATGTAACTGTGTATCCAGTATTTTACCTGGCAAGTCTAAATCTAGGGTAATATATGCAATGATACAGGCGAGTGTTAGGTACTACAAGAAAATATCCAAGGGACATACACCTAACGGTACACTGCAGAGAAGGGTCACACAGGAGGCGAGGCTTGAACTAAGTCTTTCCCAACAAATAGAGGTTGCCCAGATGAAGAGAGTCCAGAAGGATCAGCATGTACAAAGGTACTGGGGTTTGAGAGAGCAGGGCATATTTGGGGAAGAGCAAGTAGGTCATCTGAAATAGAATAACGAATAGGTAGAATTTCAATAACTGTATGGGAGCAGAGCTACAGTCAGAGCCCAGAATAACATGACCATGAAGGGAAAAACAGAAAAGAGAGTTTGTGAAGAGAGCAGGAAGGAGCGGTCTGAGAAGGAAAAAGAAAACCATGAAGCCAAGAAGGAGGAAGCCCACAGTGACCAACACTGTAGTCAGGCCAAGTATGATAAGAGAAGTCCACTGACTATGCCAACAGGGACAGCATCAGTGACACTGACAAGAGCCATTTCAGTGCAATGTGATAGCAGCAGGCTGAGAAAGGTCATGGAGGTGGCAAGACTAGGAGAGAGCAAGGGTAGATGCTGCTTTCCCAAAGTTTGGTTGTGAAAGAAGAACCATGCTTAGACTTGGACAAACAAGGAACCAGCCTGGGCCCTGAACTCTAGACAGGGGCCCCGTCTAGCTCCCCTCCAGCTCCACCCACGTCCACACGGCCAAGGGGACATGCTCACCGGGAGCCTATACACTCCCTTTTTGGCTCTGGAATTCATTGCCCAAATGGAACCAGGCCTGTTTCAAAGACTACACAAGCCTCTTCCTATGTCTCTCTCCCCAAGGGTGGACCGTGCCACTAGTGTGCTCATCCCTAAACCTGAGGCATGGAGCAGGGATGGCTGTTTGGGGGGGGGGGGGGTGTGCATGGATCGCCAACATGTGGACCAGGTATCCACACTCTTGGATGCATGGCCCTTGGGGATGGAGGATGGAGTCAGGATGGGAAGTGAAGTAGGGTGGGCCACAGGCTTCCATCTATAGTCTTGTCTCAGGCCTCACAAAAATTAGAGGAAATCTGTAAGAAGATTTAGTTAGAGATGGACATAAGGCCAACAGAGGGTCCTCTTGAAAATGAGCACAGTTTGAAAGAACCTGTGGTGAAGGGAATATTGAAGCCAGAGACTGAGAACAATGAAAACAAGTTCCCTGTATCAGTCAGGAGTTCAGCAGCAAATATTTCCAACGAAGAGACCACTTACAGAAGTGTGGGCAGGGGTGAGGGAATAAATAAAGGATGTTTATGCAAAGACTAGCAAGAATGGGAAGCCAATATGTCCCTCTATGTCCCTAGCCCTGAAACCGCAGGAGGTTGGCCAGACAACACTGCCAGAGCCCAGTGAGCTTGGCAGCTGAGGCTGCAGAAAGTCACAGAAATGCAGCAAAGCAAAAAGGGAATGGGAGGAATGAATACCCCAACCTTTCTCTCCTCCTGCCCATTGCCTCCCACTGACTGAACCCAACTAGAAGAAAGCAGCCAGCAAGGTATCCTGAGGTCAATGCATTCGCTTGAGGCCAGCCTCTTGGGGCAAAATCAAGGGGAGTAGGGATAGGAAGAAGATTTGGAAGGGCAAACAGAGAATAAATAACTAATATTGTCCCCAAGGAGGCAGGAGGACCTGACTCAGTGGGGATGTGAACAGAATGGAGAGTAAGTTGGCAGGAAGGAGATGGAAGGTGTTTCTGCCTGGTGACCATCTCTCTTTCTCTCCGCAGGAAAACGGGAAGGTGATAGTGGATGAGGATGAGCAGACAAGGGAATGTTCTCATTTGCCTCCTGCAGCCGGCAGCTGGCAGCTGGTCCAAGGCCTTTGCGCAGTTTAGGTAACACCCTAAGATGAGGCTATCCCCTCGATCCCTTCCCAGTGTAAGAGGAACGTCACATTCTCTTGTGCCTCCCTCCCCCTTCCCTGCGCTGCCTAAGCGAGGTGCAGAGCAGGCACAAGGACGTTTCCTTCCCTCTTTCTGCCACAACCTCTGAGCACCTCGGCCTCAGGCAAACAAACCAGCAAGTTAGAGGCGCTCGCGCTTCAGAGTACTTCCCTCTCAAGTATTCACTCATGGCTCAAAACAGCCTCCCTATCTGATAGACCCTTCCTCTGACCAAATCAAGACTCCTTACCTGTTGGAAGAAAAATAATTCTTAAAACTAATTTTCACTACTTTATAAAGAACTCGTAGTCTTACATCTAATCCTCCCGTGGGTGTCTGGATTAGAGAAATACCTCTTTGTCCCAAATACCTCTTTGTCCCAAATACCTCTTTATGAAATTTCAAACAGAGAAAAAAATGAGCTGAAGAATGTTCGAGATGTTTACAGACAAGTATGTTCCCCGCTCCTTCTCCTAGGAACTGACCCTAGACCAACAATGACTCCTCTTCCTTCTATGCTTTAAAAGACACCATCTGGTTGTTTTTTTTTTTTTCCTTTTTCTCCCCAAAGCCCCCCGGTACATAGTTGTATATTTTGTTGTGGGTCCTTCTAGTTGTGGTATGTGGGACGCTGCCTCGGCGTGGTTTGATGAGCAGTGCCATGTCCGCACCCAGGATTCGAACCAACGAACCCCTGGGCGGCCTGCAGCGGAGCGCACGAACTTAACCACTCGGCCACGGGGCCAGCCCCACACCATCTGGTTTTTTAACATTAAAAAAAGAAAGAAAGATAAAGGAGAAGGTGAAGCAAGATTCTGGTTTAGAGAAGAGAGTCTGTCCTTAGGCAAACATCGTTTCCCCTTGCCGGCTCTCATACGTCGGACAAAATTAAGTTTTAATATAAAAACAACAAGCGCTTGAAAGGTTGGTATAAACATCGCAGCACTGACTTCTCACACCCAATCAACGTGAACAAGACGAGGCTTCGCAGAGACCCGTTCTCGAAGTGTGTGTGTGTGGCAGGGCGGGCGCCTGCCTTTCTCCGGGATCTGCCACCCAACTCACTAGACGTCAACTACCCACGCACCCCAGGGGCCACTGCTACCCGAACACAAAACCAGCCTCTCTAAGAGGCATCTGCTCCCCATCCCTGAGTCCTTGGGGACGTCAAAGAAGGCAGAATAGATTTCATCTTCTCTCTTCTCCCTCCTGCCGTCGACAAAAGAGGCCTTTTCAGGCCCAGAGAAAGATCGTGTATCCTTTCCCACCCAGCGCCCAGCACCCAACTTCACCTTCGTCCAACCTCTTTATCCAGAAAGACTCTGTACAGGAAATCAACAGTTGCAGCTCGGGGCGAAGGGAACGGGGAAAAAAGCTGTGGGGGGTAGTGACGGAGGTGGGGAGGAGGCAGGCGGCCAGGAAGGGGTTCATTATGGGGCCACAACCGTAATTAAGGCTGCAGAAAGGCGAGGCCAGGACCAGGGGAGTGAGCTTGGGAGTATCACCTCCTGATTTACACCTGGAGGCCAGCCCCAGGACCAGGCCGGGACCAGGACTGAAGAGGAGCCGCGCGCAAGGAGGATGCTGGGCTGCACGTGAGGGCCCGGCCATCCCAGGGCTCTGCTCTCCGCACCCAGTGGACTGCGAAACCTGGAGGGCAGACGCCGCGCGCGCGGTCCTCCGGGCCCGGCGATCTGTCCTGAAGCCCCGACTCACTCCACGCTCCGTCCTGCCCCTCAGGGCGCGCCCCTGGCACCCGGAAACGCGGTCTTTCGGGTCGTGGGGGGGTGGGGGGGCTGTCGCTGGGGCCCGCGGTGGGGCGACAAAGAGCTGCGAGTTTTCAAACCTTAGAAGTCAGATCTAAAACGGCCCTTAGAGAGCTCTCTAGGACGATCTCTCGTTTTACACACAGGGACACTGAGGCCCAGGAGACAAGGACCTTACCTAAAGACACACAGTAAAGTGAAACGGATCCAAATGTGAGTTAAAAGCATCTTTAACCCCGCGGTCTGCGGAGAGCCGGTTAAGGAGGAAAAGCAGAGGCAATTTATTTTTAAGGAGAGTGAGGGGGAAACATCTGCTTTGAAAAGAAGCAATATAAAATTAACTTCTCAGACAAGGCGGGGGGGGATGGAGCTATGGAGAGAAAAAGCACTCGAGGTCCCGCTCTCCACAATTTGATTTTGGTTATTTTGAAAGAGCTCAGATCTCCTCTGCCGACACCTTACGGTGTTAACATCGCTGGGCCGCAGGGTCCAAGCAGCCCGTTCAACTCCCGCCAGGCCGGCACTGCGAGCCGCGCTGCTCTACAGAGATCCTCTTTCTTCGGGTGAAAAAAAAAGAAAAAAAAGAAAACACAAAAAACCCACAAAAAAACACAACACACAGTTAACCACCTGTCAGGGCTGAGGATACAATGAGGCTCCTCCAAAAAGAGCTTTTCATGCATGCGTAATATATTTGTTCAGCTATTCACTTAATGAAGCTGATAAATGTGACGCAAAACAATAGTCAAGTTAATCTATTTAGTAAAATGTTTTGAGACACTCAGGCTACGTTAAGGAGGGGAGCGTTCGGCGACATTTTCATTTAAATGCGCTCATCTCCCCTCTTAGGCTGCACAAGGGGGTTCAGGCAATCTATGTGAATATAATTTCTTATAAATGTGTCTTTAATGGGTTTAATTCACCCTTGCCAGCTGTTTTGGGGGCTATTTTGTAAGAGCAAAACAAACGTTTCAGGCTTGGAAAGCTAGTTAAAATTAGTTTCGGTCAGCGAGGCCAAGCTATATTTCCTGCAAACCATCTGCTTGATTGGCACAATAGAAGGATTTTCAAGGAAAAAGGGGGGAGTGAGTGTGAAAGGAACGAGGGGTGGGGGAGCCGCTAGAAAGGGCTGGGGCGGCCGGTAGCTCCTCGTGGCCTATTCTGAAGGTGAACCCCTTAGAGGTGTCTTAATAGAGCGTCTTGCCTGGAGGGCTGGGGCGCAGGAAAGCTGTTTCAGCCCTAGCCTCGCCGCCTTCCTCCTTTGCCTAGCCCGTCGGCTTCCTGTGTTTTCCTGAGACCGTAAAAGCCAGGCGGCGGGCGCTTTTTCCCGTCCCCACCCCTCGGCGTCCTGCTAAACTTGCAGAGCGCTCTCTATTGGCGGCTCCAGCCGCGAGCGCCGAGGTCTCGGGGCTCGAACTCTTGCAAAGTGAGACCCTGGGGTCACAATCTTCCTAAATTTACGCTCGTTCTCTTTTCGAAAGGCGGGGTTTGCAGCGCCCTTCGCCTCTCTCGGCGGCCTGCGCTCGCCGGTGCGCTCCGGGCTCTGCCCACACTGGAGGGGGCGCGCAACGGCGAGAGCGCGGCGCGTGGGGCTGGGACCCGCCCGCTCTCCACCGCCTCGGGGGAAAGAAACTTCCAGAGCGGGTTCCGAGAGCCCTTCCTGCCGTCCCAGAAAGGCCTTGTAGGTCCCAAGAGCCCCGGCCTCCCCCAGGGAGCAGTCGCGCCCGCGGCGCAGCCAGGGATCTTAACCCCAACCGGGGCCTCCGATTCTCTTTTCCCTTGAAAGAGAAATAGAAAGCCCAGCTCTGGGATAGAGAACGCGGGTGACTTCTCCGAAATAAACTTGAAGATAAGGACATTACAATGAATGGCAGGACGCACAGAACCCCACGGGCTCAGGTCAAACGGCATTAGTCACAGGTCTTAGCTGCGGCCGCCGCGCCGCCAGCCCCTCAGGCTATCGCAGAGTCTGAAAAGACGCGTTCAAGAAGATCGCTTCAAGTTAGATCCTTTCGTCCGATTTCTTGCTTCCTTAGGATTTATTTTGCCTTTTCACGGGCGGCCAACCCTCGTCCCCGCCCTCGTTTTTCCTCTTTGGCGCCTTAGGAATTCTTTAGGAGGTTATGCAGACCGACTGTTGGAAGCGGGGTCCACGTGGATCGCAGCAAGGGGTTGACCTACCTTCCAGAAAATGTCAAGGCCCCTTTTTAAAGAAGAGAAGTTAGCAGCAGTTAGTCTATAGTGAGGCAGAATGGCCGGTGTGCCTGTAGGAGGGGTGTTATGGAGCGTGTCAATGGGCAGATAATAACTAGAAACTACACCCAGGGAAATGCCCCAGCAGGAGAGGAGGGCTACGGAAGGGAGGGGGCACTAGGAAAGCCCCAGGCTGGCTCTGAGTCCTTACTGACCCCCAAAACAAAACCCTGCAAACATGAGCTCCATTCTCATCTTCCAGAAGACTGGGCAAGGGCTTCCTCGCTGAGGAAACCTGTAGTGGTGGCCGCTCTCCTTCTGGGCACTGGCAACTGCTCCGGGCAGGGAGAGAGGGAGGAACAGAGTGGAGGAGATGCAAGAGGAGGTGAAACAGAAGAAGGAGATGGAAGAGGTGGAGGAGGAAAAAAGAGAAGAGAGGAGAAGGAAGGAGAGAATGCAAAAACCAGAGTTGGTCCTCCTGCTTCCAGAAAGCAGCTGCCCCTAGGGAGGGGGTGATTGGCATGGAAAACTTTTGTATTGTGGCAAGGTTAAAGTACAAGTGTTCAGATCCATGGTTTAGACTTTTCTCCCCCATTTTATTGCAAAACTTCAAAAAGAGGAACTTTTGAAGTTCTTCACAGGTCTCCCTCTTCGGTTTTCAGGGTTCCCCAATTAACTGGAGCAATGCCTTTCCCATATTTAAATAGCCACTTATTCAAAAGTCGTTCCTTTCCTTAGCGGTGTTCCACCGCCTGCCGCCCAGGATGCGTCCGTAAGCAGTCTTGGGCTCAGAAACTCCATACCTGCGTCATCTTCAAGCGTGAATTCAGCTCCAGAGCCTGGCCCTAAATAACTTTTTAATTTGAATCAAGGGAGTGTTAGCGGCTCCGTTTCTGGTTTAATGTGATATAAATCGCAGATGCACTTTTACTGAATGGTTAAAGCAGCGACATGGAGATCACCAACACAAAACGCCCTGAACAAAACCATCGAGAGAAATAAAGCTGGTTAATAAGATTTTTGAGAAAGCTTTGTGTTAAAAAGCAAAAAGGAAAACCAGCTGAAGGTGACAGTTAGTTCATGGTTAATAGGATCAGGGCGGCCTGGCGGGGCTGCACACTTCTCTTTGGGGAGGTTCAGCCACACTAAAGAAATGAATGGGACATTTAACACATCTGTTATCTCGCCGAGCAGAGAAACGGGAGAATCAAGGCTCAGCGCCACCCCAGCCCCAACCCAGAGGAAAGCCAAGGACTGTATGGAGAAAGATTCTCGTCTGAGGCCCCAAATTAAGGATAGGCTTTCCTGATGTGGACCAACATTCTCGGGCACTTCGTCCTTCGCTCTGTCTTCACCCCTCTGTAGGCGTTGCAGTTAATTAAGAAGTTGCGACAGCTTGGCCAAGTTAGCGCCCCACCGTGGGTAGGGCTCTCTCAGGACGAATCCCAACCTTCGCCGCTATGACTTTAAAAGTTCAGGCTGCGAGTTTCAACTGAAACTGCCGAGGGTTCCTAGAGGTTGGAAAAGAGCCAGCGTTGCACTCTCAGAGTTCAGGTCTCCTTGTCCGAGGCAGCGTCCGCAGGGGTAAGCCCTTTGCAAGCGGAATTCCGCCACCTTCCCCGGGTGAGATGCTCCGCTCCGCCCCTCCCTCAGAAGAGCTGCGGAGCGCTCCTGGGTGACGCTTCTAGGAAAACGTCGCTGAAAATCGTTTTCCAAGTTGCTGGAAATTTGCAGGAGACTCATTTGACTGTTCAGGTGTCCACCGACTCTCAGACAATCATTTCCCGGCATGAAATCACTCAAGTCAAGACTTTCCCCTACTCCGCCGGACGCACATCCGATAGCCCCAAAGCATCAGTCTCCAAGTCTCCCTAGGTTGTTAGAATGGCACTTCTCCCCACCCGCCAACACACATTAATTTAACCCACCCCTCACATCTGCTTTATGCCTCAGCTGGAGTAACTATAGGGCTAGAGACTGAAGAGGGAGTATATTTTCACGTTCACTGACTTGAAATTTTCCATTACCCTCCCCACCAAGGGGGGGCGTTATTTTACTGATTGCTTGAAGATGAATTTCTATGAATATTTATTGATTTATTTTCCAGGCTCAGCAGGGGAGCTGCAAATAAATTTAGTGCGTTCTTTAAATAACTCCTTTTCTATGGGGCAAGATGTCATCTGAAACTTCTAAATAGCCATTTAATTAGCCCGGGTGTTGCTTCGGAACAAAAACTCCTGGCGAGAGCTTTGCGGGTGAAACTGTATTGCAAAGAGGCGGTCGATATGCAGAATTGATGCGCGCCAGCCTTTGTCGCTGGCCCATTGTGCGGGCCATGCTTATGAAGACTAATCCAGTCATAAATTGCACCCCTGCGCCAATCAGAGCGCCCAGAGCCTCCGGCGAATGAAGCTCGAGTGGAGAACTTTGTCGAACTTCATTGTCAGAGCTGTCACTTTTCAAAGCGCTTTAACGGGCGGGCCACTATAAAACCATCACCTCGACGGGAGGACCACGGAGGACTCGCAGACGCCCAAGTGGGACCGTCACTTGGAGACGCTTGCTAAACCCAAGAGAGAGGGCGCCGCGGGGGCGGGAGGGGCGGGAAGCGAGGCGTTTACCCTCCGTCCGCTGGAAGAAGGGTTATTCCGACCGCCCCGCGCCTAACATGATGTTCCCTGGCCTCCTCGCGCCCCCCGCCGGGTACTCCAGCCTCCTACGCCCCACTCCCACCTTAACGCTGCCCCAGTCCCTGCAGTCGGCATTCTCTGGCCACTCGAGCTTTCTCGTGGAGGATCTGATCCGCATCAGCCGGCCCCCAGCCTACCTGCCCCGCAGCGTACCCACCGGCAGCATGTCGCCCCCTAGGCACGGGGCCCCCGCGGCTCTCACCGACACCGGGGCCTCGGACCTGGGCTCCCCCCGTCCGGGCACCCGGCGGGGCGGCTCTCCGCAGACAGCCGTCTCCCCTGCCAGCGAGCCCACGTTCTTGAAGTTTGGGGTAAACGCCATCCTCTCATCGGCGCCCAGAACCGGTAAGTAAGCGCAAAATGCTGAGGGCCGGTCCAGGTGCGGAGTCCTTCTGGCTTCAGTTTCCTGTATGCAGCGGGTACCCACGCACGCATCGGCGCACGCCCTTACGCACGACCCCGAGGCACCACGCCGCGCAGGGTGAGACTTAGGTCCAGCCGATTCCGGGGAAGAAAAGCCCCCAGGTTCGCCCCACCTTCAGGATGAACTTGAGCACCTGCAGTCCGAGAGAGCCCACGGTTCCCTGGCGCGGCGAAGCTGAGCGCGCGACCCCGGGCGTCTGGGTTTCTGCCCTCCACCTTCTGGGAGCCGGTTTTTAAAACTCAAGACAATATAGTTAACTAGCTTAACTAGTATTATGGATCTACAATTCTTTCATTCGCCGCCTCAGTCCTACCTATCTCGTTAGCGCCTAGGATAAGACTGGCGAGTGGAGGCGACTCTGAGGATTATTTGGGGGGGGGGGGGGAAGGATTTCTACAGACGAGACAATGTTAGGAAAACATTTATTTTACTCTCAATACATTGAGGAAGATGCCTTTGAAACCAGCCGAAGGGTTAATCATATCATGTATTCAATGTGCTGAACAATAATCAAGTCCGTAATCAAATTCCCTTTCTGTCTCCCTCCCTCTTCTCCTCCCTCCCTCTCTCCCTCTCCCAGAAGCATCCCCCGCCTTGCTCCAGAGCGGCCCTCCCAAGACCTTCGCCTTTCCCTACTTTGAAGGGTCCTTCCAGCCTTTCATCAGATCTTCTTATTTCCCAGGTAGGTCTCGTCCCATTCCTTTCACGAGGCTGGGCGGCGCCCCCGTCCCAGCCCATCGCTCCCTGCCCCAAAGCCATATTTCTCCGTCCACCCTCGAGGTTATGCTCTGGTTCAGAGGTTGCGAGGCGTACAACATTCAAGAATCCGTCGCGCCAATTTGATGCCCTATTTAGCACAAGCAGTGACTGCTTGACACTTTGCACCAATTCCCTGCTCTACAAATTAGCAGGAATTGTCATGGTCCCAATTTGAGGCGGTTCCCTTGCCGGCGAGGAGCTGTTGGCATCCCTTCACGACGCCGTTTTCCCACAGAGTCAGTGCACTTGGCCACGATTCCCCACAAAGGTTTCAGCACCATGACCAATTGGTCAGCTCCTCCGGGCAACCACACACAGACCAGCCCTCGTCCCTCCAAGCCCACAAGAGACACCTACCAGCCGGGGCTAATTTCTCTTTAAGACCCATTCAGGGCTTCGGGCTTTTCACAAGACCACATGGGGTGCCCTCTTGTGTGGGACGCCTGGAGTCGCCCAGGGGGAGGGAGACTAGATCCTCCCACAACCCCAACCTTCGATTTGCAACCTGATTTCCCAACTTCTTCGCTTGCCATCCCCCCCCCCCCCCCCCCCCCCCCCCCCCACGGCCATTACTTTTCAAGGACCGTAGAGCTTGTGAAATAAGAAGTCGGAGGGAAGCCCGTAATTGGTCCAGTCTAAAGGAGAAGCACCTTAAACAGGTTCCACGAGGTTTTCATCCTGGAATCCCAGTGGTGACTCAAACTATGACTCAAAAATTCTGCAACTGATCAAGACTCAGAAGGAGACAGAGGAGACCCCATAAAGAGAAGAGAGACTGGGCATGGTCGGTGGGGGATGGGTAAAACCACTGAGCGCACTCCCAAATATCAGCGAAAGAAACCAGCAATTGATTTTTGAAAGGAGGAGAGAATTCACCAACCGTCCCCACCACCTCCACCATTCATGCTGCTGCTGATAATGGAATTTGCTTCCTTTCTCCCTCATCTCAATGCTCTAACAAAAACAACCCGAGCTTTATAAATAGCTTTTCATGTCCATTTAATGAAAACGACTCGGGGAGGAGAAGCCTCTGCCATCAGTATTCTCCCAATGGTCTTAGCCTGCAGTTGTGTTTAGTTTGAAAGTGTAAATCTCTTTTGTTCCAGTAATATATGGCTTTCGCTGCTTGTCCTCAGTCTTTTTCTGTTAGTTCATTACTACACAATTACCATTCACGCTTCATTAGAGTCTCTGTTTCTTTTTGGGTTTTTTTTTTTACCCTCCCTTAAAGCGAAACTCTTCCCCCTTTTTATCATGCCAATACCCATTGGGAAGCGGTCAATGTGCTAATTAGCTGCCACTTTTCATGTATTCGGGCCGAATTCTTTACGTTTTGTGGGGGAGGGGAGGAAAGATTAATATAAAAAAGATGAATACTAATTGGATTTTTCAAAAAAAAAAAAATCCAAAGCGGATTTTCTCCTCCCTACCAAACCAGTAAAGCACCTCATTTTCATCTGAAGAATGCAAAGCCACTAAGGTGATAAAAGCTTAAGGGGGAACCCAGTGGCCTCAGTTGGATATTTTCATTTTTTTAACGTATATTTTCTGTTGCTATTTTAGCTAATGCACGCAGGTTTGTTTCCCAGAGACCGCTGAACGCAAAAAACGAAACCGCCTATTGTGGGGGCTGTTTTCTGAGTGTCGGTGGTTTTACCTAATCCGGGTCTGCACGGTTGAAAGGGAAAGTTATTTGGGCGGAAAGCGCCTTTCAGTCTCGCAGGTTTGTAGGTTCGTGGCCTATTCTCCAGGGGGAGAAAAAGGAGAGCTTTAAAGAGATGTAGGGATCAGAGAGAAAAACCGAGGGCGGCCGCGGCGGCGGGGAGGACGCCACCGCCCCCCTCACTCGCTACCCCCCGCCCCCGCAGCGTCCTCGAGCGTCGTGCCCATCCCCGGGACCTTCTCCTGGCCGCTGGCCGCCCGCGGCAAGCCTCGCCGGGGCATGCTGCGTCGAGCCGTGTTCTCCGACGTGCAGCGCAAGGCGCTGGAGAAGATGTTCCAGAAGCAGAAATACATCAGCAAGCCGGACCGCAAGAAGCTGGCGGCCAAGTTGGGCTTGAAAGACTCACAGGTGAGGGCAGTTCCCCCCAGCCCCTCCCCCACGGTTCACCCCTCCCCCACGCATCCTACAATCCGGAGAATTCTCTGAAACCGCCTAGGTCCCATTGTGCAGATGGGGAAAGGCAGGCCTAGAGAGGGAATGAATGTACTAGCAAGCTTCCTCGAGGCTCCTCAGGACAACCGGCTCAGCGCCCGCCACCCGCGCCCGTCTGGGCCAGGTGCGGGAGGATGGGGGGATGGGGCAAGTGTGCGAGGAGCGGAGCTGGGGGTGAGGGTGGGGTGACCCATCTGAAGTCACTTCAGGGGGTGGGGAGCGGGCAAGGAGGGGAAACAGGAGAGAGCCTCCTTCCCAGCCCCGTGGTCCTGCCGGCTCCCCTCCCCGGGCCTTGCGGGGAGGGTCCGCGCTAACCTCGGCTTCTGCCCTGCTCGCTCTCTCCCTCCGCCGCAGGTGAAAATCTGGTTCCAGAACCGACGCATGAAGTGGCGGAACTCCAAGGAGCGGGAGCTACTGTCTAGCGGGGGCTGCCGCGAGCAGACCCTTCCCACCAAACTCAATCCACACCCGGACCTCAGCGACGTGGGCCAGAAGGGCCCAGGGGACGACGAGGATGAGGACGAGGGCCGGGGCAGTCCCCGCCCCCGCATGGCCTATCGCGCGTCCCCGGACCCTCGGCACCTGCAGGACCCGCGGCTCGAAGGGCCGCTGTCCCCCTCGCCCGCGCACTCGAGCAGCCCCGGCAAACCTTCGGACTTCTCCGACTCCGAGGAGGACGAGGAGGGCGAGGAGGAGGAGATCACCGTGTCCTAGAAGCCTCCCGCACCCCGGGTGCTGTAGCTAAGTGCTTTGAAATTGAAGAGGTGGGATCCAGTCTGCGCGTTCACTCAGTCCCCGCTGCCCAGACGCCGCCGCTGCCCACTGTCGAACTGTCGCCTCGTCAAGGGTGCACAGCCCCTTGCATTGCCCAAAATGACATTTCTTTCCCCCACACCACCTGCCAACAGCCCTGTCCACCTAAGTTAAATTTAGGTCTTGGTCCCAGCCGCAACTGTTTCACCCGAGTTAGTCTTGTTTCTTGCAAGCTAATGTAAGCACAGCGGGGGGTCTCCACGCCCACAGCCTGGGGTTAGCGGTGAACCAGGCCCCGCTGGTCTCAAGCAGCCACAACCCTCTAAGGAAGGAAACCTTTTTATGGAGGAGAGCTAGGAGTCAAACCATCAAGCGTGAACTCCAAGACCGCTCACGTCCTGGATCCCTCTGGCTCCCTGTCGTGGGTAGCAAGGGCCTCCCATCTCACTCCAGCCGCGGTAACCCAGTCCTCCCAGAGCAGTGCCCTTAGAAAGCTCAAGAACTTCAGAAAAGGAAAAATATCTCTCTGTGCCTTCTGGTCTCAGGCAGAACATAAATACTGAGTCTTTTCTGTCATATTCCAAATGTTTTCTGGGCAAAGAAGTGAGTTCTCTGAATGGGAGGAAGAGTCAGTATCTATTTCTGTATGTGTGTTCTAAAGCTTTTTCTGTATAGTTTCTGCACCCATCGTATATGCACCAAGCACTCCACCTTGTGCCCTTTCGTTCTTTCTGGGGTAGTTTCATCGAGCTGGAAAGCTCCTGAGCACTGGGTGTGATGCGAACAGAGACAGACCCACAAGCCTCTTTGATTGTTTTCCCTTACTGAACTTTGCTGTCTTTGCACAGCTCTTATGAACTGTACACTATTTTGTACACATGTGTTGTATGGATATTTTATACCAAGGTTATTGTGAATGACTATAAAGGACTGACTAGATTTCCCTCTCCTTTTTTTTGCAATGATTTTTAAACTTTAAAAAGCTAGCTTTTTATTTGCATAACTTATAAAGACATACTTATTTTGTATTTTTACCATGTACAGATTTTTATATATGTATATATGTATCAAATGAACAAAGGCCAAATAAAAGGTAGAATGGATGTAGTGGTCAAATGATACCGTTCACTCGCAGAACGTTGGAGCTGGAAGGGCTGGAGCTGTGCTCATGCCAGTGCTGCTGGAACTTACAGAAGGTAAGCTCATATCCCAGGATGGAAGGCACCTGTCTGAAGCCACCCAGCTAGTTGGCGGCCAAACTGGAACTAGAACCCATCTCACACCGTCGGGCCAATGCCTTTTCTGCTTCCCTGGACCATGAAATAACCATGTTTGCTGCGGTAACAAAAACAGTACCTCCAGGAAAGTGGTACCAACAACTTGAGTCTGCAGTAATCCTTCCCTTCTCTAAGGACTGAGATGATAGACTTAAAGAAAGCAGTGGAAGTCAGGGTAAACGGTTCCAGTTTGCAATGGTTTCCTTTGCCTCCTGGAAGGCATGTTCCTAGTCCCCAGGGAAGCTCAAAGTTGGTCTTGACTTTTGTGTATGAACTGATTTTCTTAGGAATGTCATCTACAGGTGCGACTTGGGAGCCCAGATACAGACTCTGGGGCCCCCAGGTGAAACTACAGTTCTTTAAAGACCAGCTTTCAGCAGAAGTGGTTTGTTTATCCGGAAACCTAGGGAGGGAGGAGCGTCAGTTAGGACCCTGGCCGGGGCTCTTGTGTCCTTTCAGAGATGACCTCTGCTGCATCAGCCACACAGACTCACATTTCTTCATTAAGCTTAAATTTCAGTACTTTGTATTATATTTGAAATTTGAATATATTCCATTCCCAACTAACTCTTTTCCACTAACACAAGCCCCGTCCATGCTAAGGATCTGATATCCTCCCCTGCTGGGCCCATTCATGATGTTGGTGGTCACTGTTTTCGTTCCTGTTTATACATAATCATGGGAATTTGAAAAAATTTATCTTTATTGTCATAATTATCTTAATTGAAGAAACCTCCCGCATATCCTCCCTCACACACCAAAGTGCCTAGCCTGGTGTCCTGCACGTGGTTGGCCTTCAGTTCAAGTTAGTGCCTTCTGTTCAGACAGGAAACTCTCTGCTCTGAGTGATTCAGGCTATTTTCTCCTTCCCTCTGCTGCACCCGGAACAGCCAGAGATGGGATCTGACCAGAAGTGGCCCCCTTTCCCTCCCTGCCGGCTCTAGCCTGCAGTTCTGATGTGCAGTCAGGAACTATTTTCAGGCACGGGGACAGATAAGTGTCTACGTCTGGAGTCAGAGGACCCTGGAGGCACACCTGCCGTCATTGCAGCATTTTCACGATAGCCAAGAGGTATTCACAGTCACATCCTCCACATTACGCACAATAGCTTCCGCAACCCAAATGTCCACCGATGGATGAACGGATAAAGAAAAGATGGTTTTCACACAATGGAATATTATTCAGCCTTAAAAAGAAAAGAACCTGTCACATGCTCAACGTGAATGAACCTTGAGGACATTATGCTAAGTGAACTAAGATAGCGATAAAAAACCAAACGCTCTGTGATTCCACTTATATGAGGTATCTAACAGAGTCAAACTCTTGAACCAGAAAGAATTTTGGCAGCCAAGGGCTGGAGTGAGGGGGTGACAGGGAGTTGTTGTTCAGTGGGTACAGAGTTTCAGTTTTACAAGATGAAAAAGTTCTAGAGATTTGTTCACAACAATGTGAATATAGTTACGACTGCACTGCAAATTAAAAATGGTTAAGATGGCACGTTGTGTGTTTTTCTAAACTTAATTAAAAATTTTTTTGAAGTAAATTGGAAAAGTAACTCACGTGTTAGAAGAATTAATCCAGCAATGGTCAAAATTTTGGCAGGTGAGTAAAAAAATTTGAGGTCAGCAATACTGTCAAAAGACAAGGTAGCATTCAAAGCAAGAAGCATTATATGGTGTAAGTAAGGTTTTTCTACATTAATAAAAGTTTAGAAAAACCCCAGAAAGGAAAAAAACTCTGGAGATTTTTAAAAAGTGTATGCTACTCCCCTATATCGACAAAGTCTTACTTCTTGAGAACTACAAATGCCACATTTTGGCTCATTTTAGTGTCTCTTTTAGCCCAGCGTCACAAGGATGAGGACCACCTCAGTTTTGCATTCTGTTTCCCTAGTGTCATCATAGTCCCTGACACATATTGGGTGCTTGATGTGTGCTGAGTGAGTAAACAAATTAACAGGTCTAGAGTGTAGACCAGAGGTCTAGAAGTTACAAATCTTTCAAATGAGTTGAAGGATTACTTAGGCTGACAATAAAGAAAAAGAAACTAAATTAACTGGTCAGATGTGTTTTTAAAAATCAAACCAATTCCTTTAGTCGAAGAGGATGAAATAGTTGTATCTATAAGCTGAAGAATAATAAACAAATTTTGGAACAGAAAGAGAGTTTTTATTGAGCGCCTATTATGCGACAGGCAAGCATTCTGCAAGGCGTCTTACGGGAGTGCTTCTCAAGCTTTGCTGTGCATAAGGTCACCTGGGAATCTCATCAAAATGCAGATCATGATTCAGAGCTCTGGGCTTTCAGCATTGCTAACCCCCTGTCGGTCCACGGAACACATTTTAAGAGGCAACGATTTACATGAAGTTTTATCCTCACAGTAACTCGTCTAAGATATTATTATCTCTTCAGATCCAAAAACTGAGGGTAGGAATTTTGGTGATTTCCCTGTGGTTACCGCAGCCAGAATTCAAGTGTGGGTTCATCTAACTCTAATATGCCATCCTGCTCCCTTGGCTAAGCTGGTAAAAAAGCATTTACCCAGACCAACCTATAGAAACTCTCTGGTAGAACTTTATGTTTTTTAATATTCTGAAGTTATAAGGAAAAAAAACTCAATGGCTTTTTAAAATCTTCCTTATGCTCCTAAATCTCCCACTGTGCCACCAGCCCTGCTCCCTGTGGGCGAAACCAATGATCCCCAAACTGTTGAGTAAAACCCCTTTACACTCTTAAAAAATCATTGACTGTCTGAAAGGTCTTTTGTTTCTGTGGGTTTTATCTATATATATTTTCTATATAAGAAATTAAGACTGAGAAAAATTTTAAATATTTATTCATTACTTCCTTTAAAATAATTTCGTTATGTATCCACATAAATACCATGTTTTGTGAAATATATATTACGAAACAAAAAAATTAGAGAGAAGAGTGGCATCGCTTTACAGTTTTGCAAAGCTCTTTAATGACTGGCTTAATAGAAGACAGCTGGATTCTCTTATCTGTTTCTGCAACCTGTCGTGATGTGAAGAAAATCTGGTTTCATACAGATATGCCTTGGAAAAGGAGGAGTATTTGTATAGTTTCTTTGATGATTGTGGCTATTCTTTGATACAACAGCAAAACTTGACAAGTGGTAGTTTTTAAAAGGTTAGTTGCAATTTGGAATCTAAAATCCTATCAATGAACTTTTCAACTCTGTTACATTAAAGCTTACTAGTTCGTCTTGCATTTTTTTGGAGGGGGTGAGGAAGATGGGTCCTGAGCTAACATCTATGCCAATCGTCCTCTATTTTGTATGTGGGACGCCCCCAAGCGTGCCTTGATGAGCAATGTGTAGGTCCATGCCCACAATCTGAACCCTCAAACCCTGGGCTGCCAAAGCAGAGTGTGTGAACTTCACCACTACACCACTGGGCAGGCCCCCTGTCTTGCATTTTGAATGGATATTTTACCCATGTATGATTTTTTAACATCACGCATTGGTTGTTTGGAAAATACTGCTTCACTGAGTTATGCAAATATTCTAACTGTTGGCACTTTTCATAAATTATCAAACAACACATTTGTTAATATCACCCCCCATCTCATCATAAAAGTCTTTAAGTATTGAGAAGCTGTCAAGCTCATGGTGGCAGATACAAGTTTTCCAAAATTTAAATTTTTATTTGAAAACTCACATTTTCTTATTGAGATAAATGATACCAATTTTTCTTCAAGTGAAAGACTCACTTCATTCATTTTCGAGAAATGTCTGTGAGATACCCAAGTCTGAAACCTGTTTGTCTGCCAGTCATTCTTTCAAGTAAAAATGGGGTTCCATGAAAAATGTGGCTAATATGAACAATTGCACAAGTGCTTTTCCTTGAAATAGTCATCATGCTTCCATATGGAGCAGAAGTGCTTCATGCACACTTCTCATTTCATCGTGCAAATATTGAGTTAAATATTAAATACTTAAGGGTTGAAGTTCAATAGCATTAATAATTTTTACTGCCTCCTCAAGCACATTCTTCAGTGACACCGGCTGTCTGCGGGGGGAGGCAGTAGAGAATGCGGTGACCACTAGGATATTGCTTTGACTCGTGCTAAGGTGTCAGCAGTCTTACTGACAATTGCTTCTGCGCTATCAATACAAATGTCAACACAGTTGTTCCAGGATAAAACATGAAATTCAAAAAGGCATCCAACACATTAAATATTTCAGCAACACTTATGTTCCTTGTCAAGCGTTCATGTAACTTCTTTGATGACTAGTTGTCATGAATACTAAACAAATACAAGCAGAATAGGAAGTCCAGGCATTTCTGTAGTTTTGTCCATTTTCAAAACAAAAGTGCAATTCTGCAGATGATTTATTAACTCAGTCTCTGAGAAGTTACTCTATCGTAGGGGAGTGGCGCTGTTGTGATTTCTTTTACTGACTTTTCATCCGGCAGGCGTTCGGCAAGGTCAGCTGCACAGGGTTCTAATTAGTCTCTCAGCTATTGAGGGTACCTCCTTAGTGAATGCAACATGCCAACTTACCCTGTAAGACGCTTTAGTGGCCTTTTCATTTCAGTCTGAAAGGTTGTACCAATTTTTAGTTTTTAAAGAGTACATCATGTCTATGTATTAAAAATTCAATTCAGTTCCTTTCCTTAAACTCTGAATCATTGGTCTGAAAATGATGGTACAATTCAGTTGGAACATAATACTATCCAAAAAGTTTGTTGTGTAAGACAATAAGGGAGATTGCTAACATCAATAAAGCTGAGGGAAAAGTAACTTTTGAAGTATTTTCTTTCTTATTTATAGTTTCACCCAGTTTTTGTTTTTGTTTTTGTTTTGGAGGGGGTATCATCCTCCCTTCCACGAGTCAAGAACTCTCTGATACATCCCTTCATCTGTTTTAGCATCTTTACAAGTAGACAGTGCAGCTATGGGTTGAGAAAGTGAGTTTTCTAGTCTCCCTTTCAAAAGCCAACAATTTATCCTTAAATATAAGACAAATATATGACAAATACATTTTCTTTTGCTTTAAAATAAAATATAAAATTCTCAAACAATGGCAGTAAAATCTTGCAGTACAGAACATTTTGAACAATTTTAAAAATATTATTGCTAAACAAGACAATAATCTGTACTTCTTTTGTTTCTGCATAGACTCAAGGAAAACTTGGGAATTTGAAAATAATGATTTATTGGATGACAACGAGGTTACAGATGTTCTAGCAGGTACGTTTGAAGAGAGCAAGTAAGAGCACAGTAGAAGTACGAGAAAAACGTGAGTTAATCACTAAAAGTGAACATAAATTTAAATGCACTACCGTAGAAAATTCCAGGAAACACAAGAACGGTCAAACGCATATTCCATCAGCTGTCAGAAGGAGACGCCATCACACATGCAGCCTCTGGAAAACCCCACTGTGCAATTATGGAAGGGTCTTGAGGGCTCCCAGGGGTCCCCAGATCACATTTTGAGAACCACTTATGTAAACAATTAAGTGCTTTATGAGGGGAGAGATGGGAGGGCACCATCAGGCCAAGTCCCCCCCAACTTAGAAATTTAGCTGCAGCCACACCCCTGCTTTGCACACGTCCTCTGTCACCCCCTCCTCTCCCAGCTCTTCTCCTCCCCTCAGCGATCCCTTCTCTATCCATCTGCAGCCCATCTTTCTCACTGGCAACTTCCTGCCAGCATTTGAACATGACCAGCTCTGTCCTTCCCCCGACACATACCCTAGAAAGTCTCTTGCCCTTCTGTTCCCCTCTGGCTCCTGCTGAACGTCTCTTCGGCCCCCGGACCTGTCTCAGCCTCATCCTTGGACTCTCCAATCTCTGTATTTCCCTCCCCGATTGATGGTCCTCAGGGGTCTATCTTCAGCCCCAGCTGCCTCTTTCCTTAATAGAGTTTCTGCTCTTCTTTCCGCTCTCACTGCCACCATCTCAAAGAGAAGCGTTTTTTTTTTTTTTTTGAGGAATGTACTATGTGCTAGATGCGATGATTAGCATTTTATATACATTATTTCCTTTAATCCGCACTATCCTGTTTTTAATCCCATTTTACAGATGAAGGATCAGATTCCGAGCTCTTCTGGTTACCCCCTTTCCCAGACCTGAGAGCATCTGGGAAGGCTTTGTGGAGAAATCTGCCCAAAGCCTTGAAGGATGGTATGATTTTAGGGTGTAGGAAGAGAAAACCATATGCCATATTCTTTCAAGAAAGACGCACAAGAAAGAGCAGAGGGGAGCCTGTTTCTGGAACTTGTTTGTGGACAGTGATGTTGTAAGATGTTTTCACTCACAGGCAAAAAGTTGAAACAAGTGGAGAAGAAAATGTTTCCAAAGTGCCTCTCTCTCCCTTCCTTTAAATATAAAAGAATAACCATAATGGCTACCGGGTCCTAGCGTGCTGAGCAGAATGCTAAAGCCTTCATTCACTTTGCGTCTAACCCTTACTACACCCCTGCCTGGAAGTATGTGACAGAGTGGGAAACTAAAGCTGGGTAACTTGCCCCCATTACCCAGGTGGCCAAGATTGAGCACAGTGTCTTTCCACTAAGGGAAGAGGCACCGTAGAACCCAAACCTCCACCCCTCCCGCCACCCCACTACCAACTTCAGTCTCTCCAAGCAGCCCTCTTGGTAGAGATTTACCCTCTTTCTTTTAAAAGGCGCCTTCAGCCTTCAGTTGAAGGCACGCAATCCGAATCTGAATTTGGAAAAAGGCAGTACTCATTCACAACAGGAAGGGTTTTCTCCGCAAAGACCTACGTCACTCCACAGTTTGACACTCTCCAAAAGGAAAAACATTTCCTTGATTTTAAGTTGACGGTTTTACTTTAAAAGGAAAAAAATGACTTTTTGATGCTGATGCAAAAACAAGCTCAATTAAATGCAACATAATTTCCCAGATAAGATCCTGGAACAGAAAAAGGATATTAGGTAAAAACTAAGGCAATCTGAAGAAAGAAATGACATTAGTTAATAACAGTGTAACAATACGGGTTTAATAATTGTGACAAATGTACCAGGTCAGGAGAGATGTTAACAGGAGGGAAGATGAACCATGAGCCCACGGGAACTCTGTGGGCTACCTTTGCAGTTTTTCTGTCAATCTAAAATTATCCCAAAATAAAAGGTTTATTTAAAGAAATCCAAATGTGTTTGTATAGAAGTGTTGCTATGGAGGAAACACCACACACATTCTTTATAGTTTAAATGGCAAAAATACTACTAGAATAAGGTGCTTATTAAAAGAAAAAGTCAAGTTTCAATTCATTCTTTGGTAATCCAAAGCCACGAAGATATGCCCCGCCACCTCTTGCCCAAACTCCGAGGGGCTGATGATTCTCTTATTTAATCCGCTCTTCCCTACTCCCCCACAGCAATACCCCCCTCCCCACATAACCCCCCCCTCCCCCCCATCAGGGTAAGGCCTCCTGGAACTCTTGCTGGCACAAACATCTTGTTTTAGGACCAGGTTTAGACTGTGATAAAAGAGGATTATTGACACCACATAGGCACCCCAATGTGAAAAGACACCCCTGACACATGAGTAACCTTGTCCGTACATCCGGACCCCAGCAGTCACCAACAAACTTAGCCAAGCAGACAAGGGGTGGGAGAGCTGAGTTTTTATTGTTCTTAGCAAACGGTCTCATTTCAACCAGCAGCTGTCACTAAACTCCTCGTTCTCAAGTAAAAGGGTCATTTACTGGGGTTGATGAAGTAAGCGGTGCTAAAGTTTATATTCCAAGAAAACTCTCCTTTTAAAGCTATAGTTATGGGGGAAATGACCAGGCGAAAACAGTTACTAATTATTGACAAGGCCTTGGCTAGCGTAGTTCACAGAGGCCTATTTTATGTACAAGAATTTGAGAAAGTAGGTTCTTATACTAAGTTCTCACTTAAGTTTTCCTTGTCTCAATAGTAAATTAACCCCTCACATTTGTTCAGAGTTTGACATTTCTGTTTGATTTTCACAACCCCGTGAGATAATCAGGGCAGGCTTCATTTTCCCTATGTTCCACATAGGCTCAGAAAGGTTGACTGATTTCCCCAAAGTGGCACAGCCGGTAAGCAGTGAAGCTGCTCCTCGAACCAAGCCTTCTGAGCTCTAAGTCAGGGCTCTTTCATTTAACAAGCATGGACTGAGTGCCTTCTCTGTCTGGATCTCTGGTTGTTCCCAAGGATGGAGTGATACCCGAAATAAACAGGGCCCTTGGTCTCAGGGAGCTTATAGTCCAACAGGAGCGGAAGAGAATAACCAAGTCAATGATGTGAGGCATCTATAATTACAAACTGTGATAAGGGCCATAAGGGAAATCAATAGGGTGCAAAGTGAGCCAGGGAAAGCCTCCTCAAGGAGGTAGTGCTTTAGCAGATACCAGAAGGAGCCAGTGGGGCACTGATTGTGGAAAGGATGTTCCAGGCTGCCTATTACAGAGTCTGCAAAGAGTGTGATGAGGTGGAAATGCTTGAAAGGAACTAAGAGACGCGATGTGGTTAGAGAGAGTGATAGCCTGGATCAAAGAGGAGTTGGAGAAATGGGCAAAGAGCGAATCCCTCAGAACTTTGTAGGCCTCTTAAGGGGCTTATATTTCATTCTTTGTAGGATAGGAAAGCACAGAAGAGTTTTAAGCATGGTTTGTTTTTTTTTTTTTTTTAAATCATCCTGAATATTGGATGAAGAATGGATTGAAGAATGAACTGGTTCTATCTAAAGGTAGGAGTGGGAGCAGAATGGTCAGCTGGCACTCGTTAGAAACTATGGTGGCTTGGCCTAGGGGAGTGGCGGTGAGGGGCAAGAGGGGCTGAGGGATTAAAGGAGAATCAACAGGTTGTGGGAATGAATTAAATGTGGGAGGTGATGGAAAGGGAGGAATGTATGGCTCAGTAAAAAAGCCAGCCACAGAACCACATATGGATTCATTCATGGGAAAGAAAGATGTATTTGTTAATAAAGATCCTAAAGGATATACAGCTTGAGTTAGTCAGATACATTTTGGGTATAAGTGAGAGAAAATCCCAATCCACAACAGTTTACAAAAATATGCACATTTCCCTCCTGGATACAAGTATAAGGTCAGAGGGGTGGCTCCAAAAGCCTCAGCATCTCAGGCCTTCTCCACCTTTCTCTGTCTTCCTCAATAGACAGCTCCCACTTTGAGATCTGTGATACTATGATTTATAACAAGAAATATATTTTTGGTCTTCCTCCCTGTTCTGGGCACAGAGCTCCTAAAACCCTTAGAATTTTGTAAGTGACAAGAGTGATAAAAGTGTCTTGATATTCATAACAAACCCCTTCCAACCACACGGAGTTTATGTTAATAACCTTTGAAAAACTCCTAAGGATGGGGCTGGTTGCCAGGGGAACCGATCATGTGACTAGAGGGTTGGAACTTTCAGTCCCACCCCCCTGACCTCCGGGGAGCAGAGAGGGGCTGGAGGTTGAATCAATCATTGAAGGCCAGTGATTTCATCAACCATGCCCACGTAATGGAGCCTCCATACAAACCCAAAAGGAAGGGGTTCGAAGAGCTTCTGGGTTGGTGAACACGTGGCGATTTGGGGAGAGTGGCACTCAGAGAGGACATGGAAGGTCTGCGCCCTCTCCCCATACCTTGCCTTATGTGTCTCTTCCTCTGGCTGTTGCTGAGTTCGATCCTTTTATAATAAAATGGTAATCTACTGAGTAGATTACGGAGAACTGGTTTACCGAGTTCTATGAGCTGCTGTAGCAAATTAGTCCAACCCAAAGATGGGGTTGTGGGAACCTCTGATTTATGGTTAGTAGGTCATAAGCACAGGTGACAACGCAGACTTGCGATTGGCATCTGCAGTGGGGGCTGTCTTGTGGGACTGAGCCCTTAACCTATGGGATCTGATGCTCTCTCTATGGAGACACTGTCAGAATTGAGTTCGATTGTAGGATACCCAGCTGGTCTCAGAGTTGCTTGCTGTGGAAAAGCCCCCATCTATTGGAGGGTCCAGGTGGCTGCTCTGGCTCTGGGTATGAAACAGCGGGAAGGAGAAGAGACGGAGAAGGCCCTGTCCTTTCCTTTGAGGGAACATCCCTGCAGTTGTACACACCAACTCCGCTTCTCCACCGAGAGCCAGAACTCAGTCACAGAACCGCACGCACAGAGCTGCAGGGGCTGGAAACGGAACCTAACTTCTGGGAGGTTTGACTCCAGAAGGTGAAGGGGAGAATGGATAGTGGGGCCACTCCACTCTCTGACCCCAGCCAGCTGTCTACAGGGCCTCTGTGTGGAAGCAGTGATGAAAAGACATGTCATGTTCCTTCTGAGGTTATGTTTTGCTTCGTTCGTCTGCTTTGGGAACATGTTCATATATTATTTGTGCACTGTTTTTTTTAAAAGCCAAAGTAGGGTTGGAGGAGGGGGAGGAGCTTGTGCCAGGAGTGGGTAGAGTAGAAGGCACCAGAAAGGAGACAGCCCTGGAGGTAGGAGGAAGACCAGGAGGGGATGTTGTCATAGAGCCAAAGAAGAGAGATGTTTCAAGGAACAGGGGGATGCCAGTTCTCCTGAAATTTCTAGAAAGGCAACAGAGATGAGACTAGAAACTACTTGAGTAGACCAAAATCATCAGGGATCCTGAGAAGACAGTCTTACTTGAGAAATGGGAGTATAAGGCAAAAGGAAATGAATTGAAGAATAAATGCCCCAGAAACAGAGCTGAGTGTGCACGAAACCTTGCTATTGGATGGAGAGGGCGTTTCAGATCAGTGGGGAGAAGACACGCCCTTCAAGAAAGGATCTTGGGACAACTGGTTCTCCAAAATTGCGTATGCTTTTGACCCTGAGCTCACAGTATGTGCAAAAATTCACCCCCAATGAATTGAAAACCCAAAAATCTAAACATGAAACACAGAACTTTCAAAAATTAGGAAAATATATCTTGTTGTCGCTACACATAGGTTTGGTAGAAGTTTAAGAACAGAGACAGCACACGTACCCAATTCCTGCCTCGGAAGAAGGATGAAGGGAAATGGGGCTGCGTGGAGAGAGCGAAGGGCAGGTGAATTTTGTCCCTTTTTAATCGGAAGGAAATATGACAGTGTTAACATTTGTAAATTCTAAGTGGTAACAACAAAAGTTATTATTATGTCCTTTAAACTTTATTTTAATATATTGAAACATTTCTCAATGCCAAAAAATTTAAGAGAAGAGGAAGTGGAATGAAAGGGCAGGCCAGTGCGGACCGTGGTCTGTTCAGGCTGCTGTAACAAAAATGCCGTCAACTGGGCGGCTTGTAAAGAACAGAAATTTATTTCCCACAGTTCTGGAGGCTGGAAGGCCCAGACCAAGGTGCTGGCAGAGTCAGTGTCTGGCAAGCCCCGCTTCCTCAGATGCAGATGGCCGTCTTCCCACCATGTCATCACATGGAGGAAGGAGTAAGGGAGCTCTCGGGGTGGGAGGTACCCCCTTTATACGGACACTAATCCCATTCATGAGGGTGGAGCCTAATCACCTCTCAAAGACCCCACCTCCTAATACCATCACATGGGAGAGATTAGGTATCAACATACGATTTTTCGCGGGGAACATAAACATTCAGTCTTTTTTTTAAACACACACACACACACACACACACATACCTGTCTCCTCACGACAGATGCTGATTCTCAGAGGTGGTACAGTTTAAACTAGTCGTCATAAATGCTAATGCCTTCGGGGGCCAGGCAGGTGGCATGACGCAGTGAAGGGGCCGGGACTGGTGGGGACTCTGGTGAGCTGAAGGCTGCAGGGCCACTGAACAGAGTGACTGCTGCTTGCCCTCGCTGACTGTTTCCCTGTGGGAATGTTGGTCAGACTGCCTGGTCTTTAAGAGAAGCTGGAAATCTGGAATCTAAGTACAATTCCCCAGTTTAAAAAAATTGGTGAGTGAAAATCTCTGTGGGTCGTAGCAGGACTTTAAGCCACTGGCTTTTGAGACCTGGTCTAACCCACAATAAGGAAGATAAATACATTCTTGTTTAGCAACGCCTCCTCTCTCACACTGCAGTCTCTACTCCAAATATGATGTGTGTAGAACCCCTTCGCCTCCCCAGCTTCGTTCAGATGGTCCTCTTTATGCCCGCCTGGCAGGAGAAAGGGCTGTGGCAGAGCAGTGTGCCTCTGAACAGTGGCACCCTTCGCCTTTGTTATCGCCATGCCCCCACAGACTTTTGTTTTCGTCTGTTACGTTATGATGCATCACCACCATTATTCTTTCTGATACTCATTTATCTCCAACTTAGCCAATGGGAGCCCCTCTGAGCTGGCTCCCGTGTCCCTCAGTGTGTCTCCGACAGTCCCCGAGCACTTCCGTGCTTTCTGGCACCACCAGATGCTCCAGGCTTACCTGGAAATTTTTCTGCCCCATGCCTGGAATCAGCCACTTCCCCAGGAAGCCCAGGTTTATTTTTTTTAGTGGGGAATGGCATTTAGAAATCAAAATCTGGCTGCTACGTGTGCTTATTTGTACTATAATATCATTGCTTCTATGCCCTTTCAAGGGAGAGGGAGAGAGAGGAAGAAAGTAAGAGAGAGAGAGGTGTCATGCTAATAATTTCCAATTTAATACAGCAGCACAGTGTTCTTCCTTTTGTCGCCCACTCCGCATTTTATCTACCTTCTCACATAGCGTGGACGAATTATTGTTATCCCAAACAATATGTTTGCTTTAACCCACACTACTCACAAATAGAATCACTACGTCAATCCCACCACCATCAGCACGGCTACAAAGTCAATACAAGATTATATTTCACTAAAACTAAATTCCTTTCAATTATACAAAGTTCTGCTATGAGTCTGATACACAGTTAGGTCTGCTTGCTTCTGTTGCTATTCATTTGTAGGATAGTTTTCCATCCTTGCTGACAGAATTTTATCTTCCACGCGCACCTGTGGAGTTGACCCTCTGAACTTCTCCACATTGGCCTTCCTTCCACCGAACTTCCTCCTCGTTTCACTGCCTGACATCGAGTCCTTTAAACTTCTGAGCTGCCTTCTGCTTTTCTTTATTCTCTGTCCCTATCGCATTTACTGCCAGGCGCCCAGTTCTGTTCCAGGCACTAGCTGCACATTGTGGGATTATCGGCCTCTGGCTTGGTCTCCGTGGAGGAGACGGGAGCAGGCCATTGCAGCAGAGTGATGGGGACTGCGATGGGGGCACGGGATTGCTGGGCAAACACGGGGGAATGTCTCACTCCACCACGGGCGGCACTCCTTAGCTGATTCTCCCGCTACAGGCAGAAGAGACGCTTGCTTGAGTCTCCCTGTCATGAAGCAGGGTTAATGGTACTCCTGTCATGGGGTCCCTGTGAGGGCAAAGTCAGATCGTGCACACTAAAAGCTTAGCCCAGTGCCTAGTACCCAAGGAGCGCAGCCGGGTTGAGTACTATGATTACAGTTGTGTGACGCTTTCCACACACCACACATACCATGGGGTGTCTAAGGTAAGAAAGAGCTCAGACTGAACAGTTTAGGGTTCCCCCAAATACGCGGAACTGCCCCATTTCCATATCTGTATGGACATCTGTCCAATTCTGTGCAGATGGCAGCCATTCCCTCTGTTTGGTAACAGCACTTCGATTTTCCTTTGGTGAGCCAGCTCTCTCCCTCTCTCACTTGCTATGGTTCTGGATGTGGCTGATCATCCCCACCCCGCAGCTCGGGGAATGGTCGCAGCCTCAGGCTCACGAATCTAAACCAGGACCCACTACTTAATGTGCAGGGCTCAGTGCAGAATGAAAACGCAGGGCTCCTTGTTCAAAGTTTATGAAGAATTCAAGATGGCGGGAGCAGAGCATCAAAGTGCTCCTCACTGTGGACCCAGGACTTCCTTGGGCATCTGCCAGACAGGAGAGCGAGGAAGGGTTCCAACCCACAGACACCTGCCCAGCTCCTCCATTGCCCTGGTGCGGGAGGCGGGCCCAGGGCTCACATCAGGGTACAGACCAAAGACAAGCCAAGGGAGCAATGGAAGAGGCGAGCAGTTAAAGAGATCTTGTTGCCTTTGTTACACACCTGACCATCCTGAGCCCAGAGATGCAAATGTTTCCCTAAAGATCACGCAGCAAGTTCACGGCAGTGTCTGAACTGGAACCCAGGTCCCCTAGTGGCACTCATCACAAGTAACTACATTGATCCTGACTAGGCAGGCGGCCAAAATAAATTCCAGCCTGGCAAGATCTTGGCAACCTTTTAAAAACAGGTATGATAATGATGGCAGCCAACATTTGTTGAGAGCTTATAATGTGCCACACACTGTTGTCAGAGCTTCCCATCTTCACTCATTTAAGACTTGTGATAACCCTAAGAAGTTGGTTCTGTTATTATCATCTCCATTTTACTGGTGGGGAAACAGAGGCAGAGAATGTTATGCGACTTGCCCAAGGTCACACATCCAGGGTCAGACCTGGGATTTAAGCCCAGGCAGGGCGGCTGCCAGGCGTGGGATCCTAGCCAGCACTCCGCCCCGCACAGAGCGTCCGAGCCCCTGGCTGCAGAGCCCGCGAGCAGCCAAAGAGCGGGAGCCGCAGCTTGCACTGGTCCAGCGGTGGCCGCTGGGGGCGCTGCGCTGAGCAGTTCCCCGGCGCCGCGGCAGCAAGGGGGCGCCTCCCTCAGGCAGCGGATCCATCCGCCAGGCTCGTCCCAACGGCTGGTCACAGAGAGCTTGATGGGTGGGCTCCGTGCATTACCTCATTTCACTGGCCGTCCCAAGGAGGGTAGGTTCTTGCCAGGAGGAGTCCGTGGCTCCACGACAGGAGCAGGGTTCTGGTTCCACCTCTGCTCTGCTCCCACTCTGTGCTGCTTCATCCCCGGGCTGAATGCAAGATGACAGCACCTGGTCCAGGTCACCTCCGGACGCGACAACAGTCAGAGGAAGAGGAAGCGTTTCTCCGCTGAGGATCTATTAGCAGATGAGAAACTGTCCCAGAAGTCGCTCCCAGCCCGAAGACTTTCCCGAGAACTACATCGTATATCCATGACGAAAGCCTTGGGAAATGGACTGGGTCTTACATGAGACCATCGGGTCCGCCCTGGACCTGGGGCGGGGTCAGCCTCCTCGAGTCACACTGCCCTGTGGGGGAAGGGTAGATATCGGCTCAACATCTGGGTTTAGTTAGGAAGAAGCAGATGAAGGGTGCTGAGAAGGACACTTACAGCATCTATCACAGGTGGATATTTCGCGTTCATTTTACAGATCAGTAAACGGAGGTTCAGGGAGTCACAGCTTGCAAACAGCGGAGCTGGGATTAGAACCCGTTCCGCACGACTCCAGAGCCTGTGCGGCCAGCTGCCTCCCTAGTTGTCCAGGAACGGAAGCCAGGACACCTGGGTTCCTGTTCTGGCGGCACCATCAGCTCAGGTGTGTTCTGGGACGATTTCCTGCCCGTCTCTGAGCCTGAGTTTCCTCCTCTAAGGGCAGTAATGCCTCTGAGCCTAAGCTGCAGGGCCCAGGTGGACTGAAAACGAGGTTAGGGATGTGAGTGCTTCGGTAGCTGCAGGTGGAGGGTGCGGTGTAGGAGGAAGACTCCAAGCTTTGGAATCTGGCAGGCTCTGGGTTCAAATCCTTCCTCTGTCCCTGATTAGTGAGCAAGTCCCTTAACCAGTCATTCTATAGAGTGAGGGTGACATCAACCTCCCACGACTGTTATGCACATCACAGGAATCCATGAAGGCAAATTACGTGGCTGAAGAAGATGCCTGCCACACATTAATTCCTTCTCCTAGTCCCTGTATAAGGAATGCAGCTTTGTCCTCCAAGCATGCGGCAGAGGGGAAAATACTACACTCAATCTTCTAAGGGTCATGCCCAATTGTTTTGTTTTTGTTTTTTTTTTTTTTTTTGCTGAGGAAGATTCACCCTGAGTTGACATCTGATGCCAATCTTTCCCTATTTTGTATGAGAGCCACAGTCGCAGTGTGGCCACTGACAGATGAGTGATGCAGGTCCATACCTGGGAACTGAACCTGGGCTGCGAAAGCGGAGTATGCTGAACTTGACCACTAGGCCACTGGGGCTGACCCCCTAATTCTTTTTTTTTAATACTTTACCTAAATTAAAGGGAGAGAATTTTGCCAAGACAGGTGAGTCCAGCATGATGGAGGATTGGCATTGCTTGGGCTTTGCTGCCCCCTCATGGCCAGTGTGAGGTATATTGGGCTGCCCATGATTGCAGCCTGGCCTGCAGGAGCTGGGAGAGGCGGGCGGTCCCTAGCACATTCAGGTTCCCTGTGCTAAGAAGAGGCTGCAGGGTGTTTCTACTGCGCTTCCTGGGCTTGTGGTGATCGGCCACATTAGGGTACCACTGAGCTCATCCAGTCCTTTCATCAGACAGATGGGACAACCACGGCCCTGAGGGCAGATGAGACTTCTCCGAGCTAGGCAGCTGGGGTGGCAGCCAGACCCCATTGCTCTTTCCACTCTGCCCTGCCTGAAGCAGTCCCACCAGCAGAGCAGAGCTCCAGAGACCACCTGGACTCACCTGCCAATCAGGGCAGGGATCCCTCTGCTGCTACTGTGTCAGGGGGTCCTCCAGCCTTTGCTTGGACTCCCACGGCGACTGGGTGCTCACTATCTTAAAAAGCAGCCTATTCCCTATTTGTGACCCTCAGGACATTTCCCCTTGTCTGGGGCCCAGATGCACCTCTCTGTCTCCTCCCCTTCTGGACCCAATTCCATCCTCTGAGGCCTGGCAGCTCCAGCCTCTGACACTCTACAGAGATTGCACGGCCAGGGAAGTCAAAACTGGGAGGACGAGGAAGATCAAGGGAGGACTTCACGGCATCGGCACACTCTGGATGCTTTGCCTCCCCGAGTCCTGCAAGACAGGAGCGGTTAGCCTCAGTTCACTCCAGAGGGGTGGAGGCGTGGGGCAGTGGGTCAGCCTGTCCAGGCTCACACAGCAGTGTCAAGGTGGGTGCAACAGTGTCCTCGATTTATGGATTTGGAAAGCAATTCCTGAGAATTCAAACCTCAAGCTAGTGATGGGATGGGGGTCAAAGCCTCAATGTCCTCCCTCTCGAGAGCAGCATTCTCAGCTGCCCTGCAGCATCATGGGGAATGGTGACTGGGCGGGCAGCCTGGGGTAGCGTTCATTGTTTAAACACCTTATTGTGAAGTATAACACAGAAAAACGCGCACAAAACAAAGATACGAGCGGCTGCTTGTGTAATCGTCACTCACGTCAAGAAACAGGACACTGCCAGCCTCCAAACCTACCCGTCCCGATCACGGCCCCTGCCCAGCACATTGCTTTATAGTTTTACGACTCAGGCGTGCACCCACCCCTAACGGCAGCGTGGACTTCACAGAAATGGGACCACACATTTGGATACTTTTGTCTCTGGCTGCTTTCACTCGACATTCACCCAATGTCCACCCACAAACATTTTCACTGCTGTCTGACATTGACATGTCACAGTTTCGTTTGTCATTTGACTGTCAGTGGATGTGTGGAATGTTTCCAGGTTTTGTTATAATGAACACTGTGATTATTGTGGACATTTTGTGTACAGATTTCTTTTTTTTAATTTCCTTTTTTTCTTCTAACTTTTTTTTAATTGAGGTCATAATAGTTTATATCAATGTGAGATTTCAGATGTACATTATTTCTTGACCGTCACCACATAAGTGCTCCCCTTCACCCCCTGTGCCCACCCCCCACCCCCCCGGTAACCACTGAACTGTTGTCTTTGTCCATGTGTTTGTTTGTCTTCCACATATGAGTGAAGTCACATAGTGTGTGTCTTTCTCAGTCCAGCTTATTTTACTTAGCATAATTCCCTTCAGGTCCTTCCATGTTGTTGCAAATAGGATGAATTTGTCTTTTTTTCTGGCTGAGTAGTCTTCTATTGTGTATATACACATCTTCTTTATCCAATCCTCAGTTGATGATGGGCACTTGGATGGTTTCCGTGTCTTGGCTACTGTGCATGTATTTCTTGGTGTGTGTGTGTGTGTACGCATTTCTGCTCATTACATAATCGCGTTTGTTTCTCAGGGCTGCCATCACTAAGGACCACAAACTAGGCGACTTCAAACAGCAGAAATTTATTCTCTCGTAGTTCCGGAGGCTCGGAGTCTGACACGGAGGTGTCGGCAGGGCTGTGCTCCCTCGGAGATTCTGGGCAGAATCCCTTCTTGCCTCTTCCTAGAAGCTCCTGGTGGAGACGACGAGTCCTTGGTGGCCTCAGCTTGCTGCCACACAGCCCTCTCTCTGCCTCCATCCGCACGTGGCGTTCTTCCCTCAAGTCTTTGCATTATCTTCTTACAAGGACCCCGGTCATGTTGGATTAAGGGCCTACCCCACTCCAGTGTGACCTCATCTTCATTCATTGCATCTGCAAGGACCTTATTTCTAAACAAGGTCATATTCTGAGGTACTGGGAGTTAGGACTTCACATAATGTTTTAGGGGACACGGTTCAACCCCTTACAACAATCAGGAGTGGAATTGCTGAGCTGTCTGATCAGATCCTGGGAAAGGACCTGGGTGCAGACAGCTGATTTGTGCTGTGCTGTCAGGAAGCGCAACTGAGGGTAGAGCTGGGACCAGGGTGGGGTGAGTGAGGCTTCTGGGTACAAAACTTAAGGCAGAGTCCCTCTCGGGGCTGGGCCGTAGGGGCCTCATCCTCATGCCAGCTCTGAGGGAGGGAGTAGACAAAGTGTGACGAGGAAGGGAGAAAGCCAATAAAGGGTCCTTAATTGCCACTGTGGGCAACTGGGGCTCAGTCCCGTTGGGGACCCCCTAAGGAGCCCTGTAGGATGTGCCCCACACTTGTCCCACAGAAGGATAGAAAGCTGGGCACTCGTCCCCCAGCTCCTGTCCTGCATTGGTTGTAGGGTCTATGGGGGCACTGAGTCCTTGGTGGGCTGCTCTGCTCTTGGAGAAAGTTCTCAGAGAGAAGAGACCTGGGTGCTTACGGTGGGAAGCTGTCAGCACACCAGTTGCCCCCTGCAGGCTCGGGTGAAGTCAGGGTGTGGACTGAGGCATCAGTGGTGTCTGCTGGAGCCCACGCCTTGCAGTGCTGAGACCACTCACTCAGCGCACTGAGTCCACTCTGTTGTCCATGCTCCAAGGTGGTGGCTGGTGGCAATCTCTAAAGAGAGACCCAGAATGGTAGGGTTGGTGGATCAAGCTACCGTCTCCACTGCTACAGCTAGTCCTAGGGCCGTAATTGAGATTCAGCACCTCCTGTCTCAGTCTTCCGTTCCGGGTCCCTCTCACCCTCAGCCAGCACTTCCAAAGGTCTGGATGACCCAGACCTTCCTTCCTGAAGGATCTGAGCAACGGTTTACCTTGGCCTCGTCGGGCTGTGGCGGCTGCAAATGCCCATTCACAGTTATCGCCAGGCACGGCACTGCCAAGAGGTGACCCTGAGAGCTCTCCACGTTCCAGACATACTTCTCACCGCTCCCGTTATGCAGCCCCAGCTCCTCAGCACAATCACGGTGATTACCCCACCAGCAGAGTAACTCCTGTCGCTGCCAGCGGGGACAGTCCCAAGTGACCAGGGAGCAGGTGGAGATCTAAAGTCCATGGGAGAAGAGAAGAAGCCCTCCTCTCACCTCCCCACGCCAGGGACCAGCCCCTCGAATTCCGCAGAGCCTGGAGTTGCAGGAACAGGAAGCAGAGAATTCCCAAGGTGGGTCGCTGCGGGTGGCTCCTGCTTCCACTCCTCGGTCCCCACACCTCTGTATTCTGGCCGTGGGGCACCCAGCAGCAAATAATGGCTGGCGGTTGAAAATGAGAACTGTGCTCCAACACAGAGTCTGTCCCAAGCTGCTGCCTTAATTCAGCCTCTGAGAGGACAGTCTGACCTCCAGCTCTATAGAAGGAAGCAGTGGACCCCATGGTAGTCTGTCCTTTGTCACGTTCGCTCCTCCATAAAATAGGTCCTTTGGTCTGAAACAACATATTCATCATTCCATGTATTAAGGCAAGCGTGCGTTGGGTTTATTTTGGGAAAGTCTGTCCTATTCTGTCTTCATGAACTCTTTGTCGGTGGTGGCACTGATACCACAGTCTTCATTAATGACCTTTACCATCCGTCTTGGGGTCTGGTAGAGAAATCCCTCTCTTCCTCTTCTTCCTCACTGGTTGTGCTGCACCCTTTGCATTTCAATATCCAGTTTCAAATCATCTTGTCAATCCCGTAAAAACCATGTTGGGCTTTTTGAGTGGGATTACATCAAACCTATAGTCCATTTTGGATGAAGTGATATCCTTACAATATTGAGTCTTCTAATACATAAACAGAATACATCCATTTCTTTGGGTCTTCTCTAATTTCTCTCAATAATGTTTCATAGATTTCTGTGTAGAGGTTTTACACATCTTACATTGCATTTATTCCTAGGCATTTGATATTTTTGATGCTTTTAAATTGATATTTTTAAATTTTTTAAACTTTTGGCTGCATACGGATGTTGATTTTTGAGTACTGATTTCATATCCAGCAAATTTATTCAACTTATTTCTAATAACCTGTGAATTCTTTTGGATTCCCTAAGTACATTATGTTATCTGTGAATAAAGACAGTCTAATTTCTTCCTTTCCCATCCTCATGAGTTAGGTCTCTTCTCTGCACTAAAGTCTCTACTATGATGCTAAGTGGTGACAGGAGGCATCTTTGTCTTCTAATCTGAAAGGGAAAATATTCAAGATTTTACCATTAAATATGATGCTTTCCATAGTTCTTGCTTTAAATATTCCTTGTAAATATTTAAGATGTGTTGATTGCAGTGCTGTAAGAAATCCCGAGGCAGATGGCCCAGGTAGGCCACACCTGGACTCCTCAAACACACAAACCAAGAGAAAATGTTTGTTGCGTTAGGCTGCTAGATTTGGGGGGTAGTTTGTTACACAGCAGCAAATAACTAATACAGAAGGGATGTGTGATCCTCCCCTCAAAGTCCATCCTAGGGTCCCTGTAGCATCAAGTGACAGAAGGATGTGGGCTTTAGAACCAGATGAAGTGCAACTCCATTTCTACTTTACAGTAAGTTACTTACTGCTCAGGCTCCATGTTCTCCCTGTCAAATGGAGATGATCATACCCACCTCTGAGAAGTGCTGTGATGAGGACAAAGTGAAATTCTTGGTACAGTGTCTGGCATCTAGTAAGTACTTAAATGCACAGCTCCCTGCCTTCCTCCCTTCTTTTAAAAAGTCAGAGGCAGTCCCGTGGCCGAGTGGTTAAGTTCATGTGCTCTGATTCAGTGGCCCGGGGTTCACCAGTTCGGATCCTGGGTGTGGACCTACACACCACTCATCAGCCATGCTGTGGTGGCGTCCCACATGGAACTAGAATGACCTACAACTAGGATTTACAACTATGTACTGGGGCTTTGGGGAGAAAAAAAAAAGAGGATGATTGGCAACAGATGTTGGCTCAGGGCCAATCTTCCTCACCACCGCCCCCCCCCCCAGCATAAATAAAAAATAAACATTTAAAATAAAAAGCCACCTAGCCCATCATGCCCTTTACCCATGCTGGTCATATTTCCTAGATAACATCAGCATACTCTGTATAGCAAGGGGGTAGAATATGTGACGTGAGTTGTCAAAACATTTGGACTATCTCCTCTTCGTTTGTTGACAGGCGTTAAAAACTGCCTGTGCTATGCATCGGGATGCCTCATCTCCCCGGGCTGGGCCACTGTTGTGCACCACAATAAGCTGGACACTTCATGTCACTCCACCTCCCTCACCTCTTCTAGGATCCTTGTCAAGTTGTTTTCTCTGAGCCTGTTTTTTTCACTTGTGAAATGGGAGTAAGAATATTTACCTCCTCAGGGTCATTTGCAGATTATACTGGAGCATTTGGGAAAGCATGTGGCAATTGGTATGTACTCAATAGGTTAAAAAAAAAATCTTCCTTATGCCAAGAGGTCGACAAGGGTGCCGGCCGGATGCTGACACGGCTTGCTACTCTGTGTGGTCTTGGGCCCAGAGCACTGGCATCGGCAGGGAGCCTGTTACAAACTGAGAGTGTCAGGCCCTGCCCTGGACCTGCTAAATCAGAATCTGCACTTCCACAAGATCCTCAGTGATTCCTACAGTTCGAGAGGAGCCTGGAGTTCTGCGTTTCTAACAAGCTCCATGTGAGCAGCAATAACTTAGATGAGAAACAGAAGAGGTGGGATGTTGGTGACATAGTGGCAATGACGGGTTTGCAAATGTTTTGCATTCTCCCTAGGTTTGCTGCATCCAAATAAGAATGACTTCCTCTTGGCATGAAATGGAACTCCAACAGGGACTCGCTGCAGCACAGAAAAGCCAAACCGCCAATCTGAATAAATAAGCATAAATTTTATTGAATCATGAATAATTTAAGACTGGTACAATCATCAGCTTTATTCTCTATGACGTGGGGCATGATCTCCAGCAGATCGTTGGCAAATCCAAAAACCTCAGGACAAATGAAAATTAAATAGGGAAGGAGGGTGGGAGGGAGGAAGAAGGAGGGGGAGGGGAGGAAGGCGGGGGGGGGGGGGGGGGGGGGGGGGGGAGGAAGGTAGGGAGGGGGGCGGAAGGCAGAAGGTGGTGGGGGGAGGGCCAAAGGCAGGGAGGGAAGATGGAAACATACCGTACACAAAATACTCAATTCCTAGTTTTCTCTTTAAAAATGGCTAGAAAAAATTCATCAAAATGCAGCACTTTAATCAATTATTTACAATTTCTATGTTACAATGAAAAAATGTACATCTTATAGAACATATTTCATAAACTGCTCCACTGGAAACAACTAGCTCAAAACAGCAAACCTTCCATTTAGTATCCACAAAGTCAGATTATTTTTTTCTTTTGAAGTAGATTCGCCACGATCAAATTTGAATACACAGAATTTTGAAATTTAAGCATCAACAGTAAAATAAAAAACATCCCCAAGATACAACAAAGGTCTAGGCAAATCTTGTTCTTGTTCCTGTCCCACCCCTACCCCCCCCACCCTTAAATTAAACGGTACCCCCATCTCATTTATGGCCCGTAAAATTCTTGGCAGTTTGGGAAGAAAACTTTTGGCTTCCATTGGTAACTCAACATAAATGTTGCATAGAATTTCATATATTTCAAAATTAGCCTAAATGTAAAAAAAGGCAAAATGGAAGCATTTTGGACAGAGCCCTAAATGAGTAGAAAGTCACTTTGTCAAAGGTGAGTGACACTGAAGTAGAAGAGGACCAAAATAAGAAATGTGCATGTCAGACAACCCTGCTTCCCGAAACTGTAGGAAGGACACCGAGCTGTGAATCGTACAAGGGTTACACTACTTAAAGTCACCGGTCGCCAGTCGGGCAGCACCAGGGACAGAGGTCTCAGTTCTGCCCTGGACCCAGTGGGAGGGAAGTCTGTGGGAAAGGGGAGAAGAGAAAGTGAAGAGAGGGTGTCGTAAAAAAAAAAAGTTGTGAACAATACTGCAGGTGTCTACTCACCAGGTGGCTGGGAAAACTGCCCAAGAGGAGAAGTCAATTTTACCTCCTCCCAAATTCACAGTATGAGCGTGTAAGGTCATCGCTGGGAGATAAATTGAGAAGGACCACTCTTCAGGTTTACCAGAAGGCTCAGGGTGTGGCCCGTGGTCACAGGCTAAATATATGGATCAAAAGCGTTATGAAAAACAGAACAGAACAAGCCACACTCACACACCCAGATGACTAAGGAAGGCTCGGCAGGGGGTTGAGTCCACTGAGATTAAAGCAGAGACAGGACGAGAGGTTTTCCATTCCCCAGCTAGCGGGACACATTCCCCTTTTCCTTTCCAGGAAGAAAACGGTGTCATCCAACGTAATGTGAGCAGTTTCAGGTCAAGCTCTTGTGGGAAGAAAGTAAGAAAAAAATGCAGAGAGATGGATCTTCAGAAATAGAAATGTAAAAGATGCAATAAAAACCCTGATCGTTAACAGAGACACCCCCACTGGGGTCCAATAAAGATTCTCTTTATAAGACAGAAACAAACAACTCAAAGATTTACCACACCCTGTAAAGAAAATAACCAGCATGTTGAAGACACACACGAGCAGGCATGTCTCAGCAATGTTACGTAGACTTGTAGGAACTTCTGCCTTTTCCTGCACAAGACAGATCGTTGTCCAGTCAGGGTGTTAGCTGCAGGCTGATAAGAACCTAAAAAATGGATCTTTTTTTTCTTTTTCCCATAGTCACGCATCCACACAAACGAGTCTACTGGATGAGAAAAGTCACAGCGACTTGAGTTCTTCTAAGGAGTAGATGACTTCTTAGCCCTGTTTGCTCTGAGGGGGAAACAAAAAAACGGACCCCAGGCAGGCACGACACTCATAAATGGACACGGTTAGTACAAAACCAGTAAGGCATCGCTTTGGGAAGGTCAGCACCAAAGAGGTCAGGCAAGGCTCGTCCGGACAGAGGCCAGGGCTGGGGCTTCTGGAAGGGAGCGGCCGCCCCCCCGTGTTGAATTGCGTCCCGTTGGTTCTGAGGAAAGTGCAAATGTTTCACGAGGTGACCTCCCCACCCGGGCTGAGGTTGGGGCTGGCGCTCGAGGTGTCGACGCACGTTCTGAAGCCTCGAGGACGAGAAGGAAAGGCAAGGTGGGCTTACCCGCGTGTTGGGGATGGGGTCCTGGTCCACGTTACGGACGCAACCACCCCCAACCCCAGGGGGAGGAGGTGAGCGTGCAGAACTGTGAGGATGGACAACTGAAAACCCAAACTCAGCAGGACCAAACCAAAACTCAACTCCTGTGGTTCTCACTTTCACCAAAGGATCGATTCCGACCGAGAGGGGAAGGAGAAGGATCTTCAAAATCAAACAGTCCGAAAGGGAGAAACTCAACCTCATTTTCAAAGGGGTGATCAGTTCTCCAGAGCAGACCAATTCTCACGGCACACAGTGTTGTCAGAAAGGAAACCTGATTCACTTGTCTCTAAGAAGGAAACAGACACAGGCCATTCTGCATGGCAGCCACATCCGCTCGCACACATTCGCACGACCCCACACTAACTCTCGTGGGTTCATCGGAGGCTGACGGATCTGAAAGGTGTGGTTGGACTGGAACAGGCAAAATACCTCTCGGGCAAGGAGAGCACCATTTAAAAACAGAACAGAGAGCACGATTTACTTTTTCCTAAGGTTTCCCTGCACTGTAGCTCTGTGGTTTGTTGAGTGACAAAAGCAAGTGTCCTAGCTAGCACCAGTTCAGTCTGTGGCTGGCTGGGTGGACAGGCGGGTTGGCGTGGAAGTGGGCGTGCTGGCGGCAGAGCTGGTCTGGAGGGTCTGTGCTGAGGGGAAGCCGTGCTGTCTACGTTTCCACCTGCGCTCCAGCCCCTTCTGTCTCTGGGCAGCTCATGGCAGGATACTTCTTGGTTCCAAGTTTCAGGTGGGGTCTTTTTTTTTTAATTCTTTTCGTTTCAGTGGTGATGATCCTTTCCCGAGAAGTATCTTCAGTGTCTTAGGGAGGTCACAGCAACAAGGCAAAACAACAACGAAAACAAAACAGACGATAGTGCAGTTCTCACTGTGGAAGGACGTGGTCCAGAGCGGCTGGCCCGGGATGCTGCACCTAGGTCAAGGCTGCAGGACGAGGGGTCTTGGGGTCCCTTGCAGCTTTCAGGCTGCGGCCGGGGGCTGGCTCAGGAGGGCATCTTCAGGATGGTGCAGAGGATCGAGGTGGAGCCGGGTGAGGAGGGGAGGAGGTGGGCCGGCTCCACGGCCGGGCCCCTGTCACAGCGTAGACTCCAGGGACGAGTCCAGGATGTCGTCGTGATGGCTGTTGCTGTTGGAGTCGCTGTCGTAGCTCTGGGGGCTGGAGTAGTTGGCTGCCTCCTGCAGCCTCATCAGCATGTTCATCTGGGGAAAGAGTGGACAGGATGAGCAGCGTTCAGTCCCGCCAGCCGCCCATCTCTGCCTCCTGGAGGCTCACCTGGGACTGTGGCCCTGCCATGGGGCAGTGGACCACAGCATGGACTCTGGGCCAGGCTTCCAGGGTTCAAATCCTGGCTCCACCACTTACTAGCTGCATGATTTTGGACAAGTTACTTAACCTTTTCGTGCCTCAGTTTCCTCACGGGTCACATGTGAGTGATAATCGTATTTTTGCTACATTCTGTGTGGATTGAGTCAATATATGCAGAGCGCTGAAAACAGCATAGAAAGTCCGCTACAAATATGGTATTTATTTTTATCTGGGAGGGGCACACCTTCCTCAAGCATGCCCTCAGCCTGGGTTAAGGTGCTAGGTGGGTGTCCCCGCTCCTGGAACCCACGCATCAGCACGGCTGACATCCGAAGCGCATGCTGCCCCTTCGATGAGCATCAAGCAAACCCAGCTCTGGCCAGAGGGCAGCCTGGAGCCCCTGGGCTCCAGCTCCTGTCAAACCTTCCCAGGGAGGGGAGGGACAGCACCAGCCACAAGCAGAGCCCCAGAGAGGCCTCGTGGATTCCAATTCAGGAACCTTTGGGCAAATTACCTAACCTATCTGAGCCGCCAGCTCTCCATCTACAGGATGGAGAGAGAACAGCAGCAGAGGGATGAAGAACATCTCTTAGGGATGAAGTAAGAACAGAATGACATGATGTGTATCAGGCCCTCAGAACAGGGTCGGGCACAGAGAAAGTGCTCAATAGAGGTGATCTGCTATCATCATCCTCATCATCTGATGTAATGAAAAGAGTCTGAAGATGGTGCCCTTGATTCTTCCCTGGTCTACGGTCCATTAGTCATTTTTTCAAAGTGGAGATGGGAAACTAAAAGCTACTTTTATTTTATTTATAACTTTAAGTTGTATAAGTATTTTAGATTTTATCTGGTAAGTAAGCTAGGAAGATAGGGTCTTTCTGAGCTAAGGCTAAGACATGGTGCAGCTGGGTGTGAAATCTGGCTGTGCCCTGGCCAGCTGCCCCTCAGGATGCCCAGCAGAGTCTCCCTGCGGGAGCCGGACCACAGAGGCACCATCAGCGGCTGCCCATCTGCACAGCTGTACCTGGGGAAGAGGTGGGGCTGAAGTACAATGGAAAATCCTTGACAGCCAGGATTATTTATTCACTCATCAAACATTCCCAGTGTGCCCATACTACACAATCTGGAACAAAAACAAGTAGGTCCTGTCCTCTTGGAGCTCTCAGTCCCATGATGGGGACAGACTAGCAAACGAGAGAGCTTACAACAGAGACCTGTGGCCCTGGCCTGAGAGAAGGGGACTCAGGAGAAACACCAAATAGCTAACTTGGTAAGTAGGGTTTGTGGGGCTGGCACAGCTCGCTTCTTTCTGGGGGCCTGGGGTTGGAAGGAGAATCCTATGTAACTGTTCCGAGAACCCCAGGTCTTATCTAAACGCCTTCTGTGTTTATTGAGTGACTCAAATATTCCTGGTTAAGAAGAGAGTGTCTGGGGATGAGCTGGCCATTCCTCCTCTGGATATCCTAAATTCTATTTTGATGTAAGTTAAGACCTCATGAGCCTGCACCCCATGACTTTGGCTTTTAGCCACGGTTAGTGTTAGAAATGGCTTTTTACAGTTTAATCCTTTCCTCTGTAAAACTGCTGCTGTAGACACTGCAAATCAGGTTGTGCAGAGGAACACAAACAACAAATGCATTTAAAAATAGCTTCTGTTCAAAAAGCCCCAACAGGACCCAGCTCCAGCACACCAGCCAGGAGGATGGCAGACAGCCCAGAGCACCTATTATTATTATTTTTCATCTAGCAAATCAATGAGTCACTAGGGCTAGGACAGCAAATCAGCTGTCAGTTAATCCTGCTGCATCTCTTATGAAGATGTTCTTTCATTAGGTAATGCAAGTAATATTCTCTGCTGTGTTTTTCCTTTTGCTTTAGTTGCCAAGGGAGCTCAGGCCTAAACTTAAGGCACGATAATGGTCCATTAACCACGGGAGGTTCTGGTCTACGTGCTTCCGCCCTCTCTTACAGGGCCGTGATTGATGAGGTCTACTTTTGCGGTATGACTATGAACGGGCCTCATGTTGGCAGTTCTATGACTGCAGTGTTAGCGTCACTGGCCCAGGTCCCCCTGAAAGGGCCTTTGCTGCTTTAGCAACAGTGGAGTGACCAGGAAGCTCAGGCAGCATGAGAGACTCATCTCGCTGGCCGTGGGACCCACGTTCAGGTCGCCCTGGCCTCCGTGAGTCCCTCGTGCTCTCGAGCCTCCCCGGCCTGTGCCCTGGTCATTTGGCATGGGTGTCTGCTCCTTAGCAAGCTCTGTCTCTGCTCTGTTGCTAGTGGAGAGCTCAGTGGACCAGGAGAGCACCTGATCAAGGTGGCACCCAGATCAGAGGGCAAAGAGGGGTGTAGGGACAATAGGTGTGGGGACATATAGGGGAAAAAGTAAAATTCCTAACCTTTCCCTTATACTATGACAAATTTCAGAGGGTTTAAAGGCTTTAGTGAAAAACTAGAACCATGGGAGAATATATTGGTAAAAAAGTCCCCAAGCATGTGATGGGTCCAGCCTTCCAAAGCAAGGCCAGGGCTCAGTCACCTCCCTATTTCCAGCGTGCCTTGCATCACTATACAGTAGGCGCTTAATGAATGCTGAACTGCTCTGGGAGCTGAGAACTCACCAGCGGGTCTCCTTCAGCATCGCTGGGGGGCATCTGCTTGCTCGTTGACCCTTCCCGAGGCATGGAGTAGCCATCAAAGCCGACATCCTCAGGCCGGAGCTGCAGCAGGGGAGGCCACTCGTGCTGCTGTGGGCTGGCTGCCCAAGGGTAGGTGTCCATCACCCACTTGGCGGGATCCTCCCAGGGGGCCCGCCTCCCATAGAGCTGAAAACAGGAAGAGCAAGAATACTCAGAAAGTGGGCTGAGACCTCTACTGCAGCCCTGATTTTGCAGCCTTCTGAAAAACTCCCCAAACCCAGCATTACGAGTCCCCCGACAGAGTCATTTCACTTCCAGAACCCCATGCTGGGAAAGAAGTCATCCAAGGCACACACAGCCTGATGTGCCAAGACGGAGGGCAGCATGAGCTGAGGGTCAGGACTCCGGCTCTGGAGTCAGGCTGACCTGGGTTCCCACCTCAGCTCTGCCACTGACTCACTGTGTCACCCTGAACTCTGAGCCTTGCTGATCCAGCTCGACACACAACCCCTGATTTGAAGCATTTGCCAGTTCCTGCGGTGTAACTACTCCCACCAGGGCCGATTGGAAACTATCCCCATGACGTCACGGATGCCGAGTTGGGAAGAGGTGCTGACTATCAGCTCACACGAGCGGACTCTAGTATCCCACCTGGTGCTCCCGCCCACAGCACACAGATCGGGTGCTGGGCATCACGAATGGTCCTAGTCCCACAAAACCCCATTTCTTGACGCGGGTCTGACTCTCAGAGCCCCGCTCTAGAAGCACTGGTTACTTAAGACGGCAAATTGTTACCAGAGGTTACATGTGGGAAGTAGAATTATAAGTACTTCTCCTCCCTCACGTATTTCTCAAAATTGCCCTTAATAAGTAATTTGCTCTTAAAACAGAAAACTATTTTATCACTTAATTTGATAAGACCAGTGCCAGGCCTCCAAGCTCCTTTTCTTAAGCCTTAAATATCTAATGATAAAATGATTTTAGTGAATCTTACTGGCAAGTTCTAGAAATACGCACGTTCTTTAAAGAATGAAAACCCAGGCTGCCCCACTCCCCATGGCGAGGCTCTGTGCATTACGTGGCGGGGCACAGTCTCTCTCTCTTTCCCCTCTAACGCCGCCACTGCTGCCACACCTGACAGCTCACTGTGCGCCGGGGATGTGAGAAGCAGTGATTCTGAGAAGCATTGCTCCCCGAGTTTCCCAGACGAGGAGACAGGCGCAGGGACGAGATGAGGCAGAACTGGAATCCCATACCCCGCTGGGGTCCGAGCATGTGTGGTGGGAAGTGCTCACAGCCAGGTCAAGACATGACCCAAGGGCAGTGCCGGCTGTGGCTCTGGGAGGCACCCCCTCCACCGGGGACCACGGGGTACCAAGACCAAAAGCTCCTGAACCACAGTGGCTGCAGGGGGCTTCTACAGTAAAATGACATCTGGCCCACCGTCTGTCTGTCTGTCAGCTCCCTCTGCCCTCCTGGGACTCCTGCAGCTGAGCAGGGAGTGAGGGCAAGATGCTGACGTAGAACAGGGCTGAGCAACAACTGATGAAACCACGTCTTTCCAAGTCACAGGCTGCCTCAGCTCAAAGGAACTGGGGTCACCTATCCCGGCCCTTTCATCTACCAGATGGGAAAGTTAGGACCTAAAGAGAAGAGCCAGTGGGAAAAGAGCTGGATTCGAACTAGAATGAGAGCAGAGCTGGATTCACACTAGGACCCCAATTTCCTTGTCTGACCTTTCCTCTCTCCCCCTCCTGAGTCTGCTCTGAACCACCTGGTACCAGCAAGAGCCACAGGACTCAGCCGGAACTGGAGCAGGGAGACGCAGACCAGGCTGCCCTCCAGACGAGGACACGTCAACCCAGGCTGGCTTTGCTGCCCCCTCCAGCGGTCTCATGACTGCCTAAGCTACATAGACTTTCATCAGGGAAGCTGCCCCCCTGCCCACTCTGCAGATGGGCCCACCCATCTCCCTCCACTGAGGCTGCCTCCCCTCCACTCAAGATGTACACAGCCTCCCATGACCTCATCGCTTTTTCAGACACCAGCACCCCTCCCGTCTAGCGCTCTGCCTCTGTCTGTTACTAAATCTTCCCCAACCTGGGGTGGCGGTGAGTCTCAGGTCGGAGAATGCAGTCTGGCATTCTGAAGGCATGTCACAGTCTGAGCAGGAAGGGGTCATGTGTAGGTGTGTGCCAGGGAGGAGGGGAACACAAGCATGTGGGGACACTTAGAACTGAAGAGGCCTGTTCCAGATTAGAAACATTCCTGCAACTTTGAGAAGCTTCTCCCTCCAAGGGAATTCCTGACGGAATGGAGCTGCCTATCCCAAGCCAGACCTCATGCATGTGAGGCTGAACTGAGCCCTCATTTCTGACAGCTACTGCTTCTGTCTCCATCCTCCACCTGGAGGAGGGGATGCTCAGGGCTGCAGAATAACCGAGGCCGGAACTCAGAGCTCATCAAGTCCTTGGAGAGAAGCTGGCCCAGGGGCTTCCAGATATTTGCTCTTCTCTCCAGACCCCACCACTGAGTAGTTTGAGGAACTTTGGGGCTCCACAGAAGCCAGCTTGATAAAACAGGCTTCTAGTCGAAACTTCAGACTACAGATGGGGAACCTGAGGCCTAGGGAGGGGAGACTCGCCCAGGGTCTCAGAGTAGGTGGGGTGATCTGTCCACCAGGGGGATAGGAGCCTTCTGAGTTCCGCTGCAGGCTTGAGACACTTTGGCAACTGTTTACAACGGCAACTCCGAGGGGAACAGGCCTGGGGACTGAGTCATAAGACAAACGTACACCAGGCACATGCCAACATCACCTGCGAGAACAGAAAGTACTTTTACGAGCCTCCTGCTTGCTGCCGGACACGTTCAAGTGCAGGTGACGAGAGGCTGGGTAAGGACTGTGGTGAGCAAAGGAAACATCACAAAGCTCCCTGGCCCCACTGCAGAGCCGTGAGGCAGCTCTGGGCAGGTGGGCAGGTGGGCAGGTGGGCAGGCGGGCAGGCAGGCAGGCAGGCAGGCAGGCAGGCAGCCAGCCAGCCAGCCAGCCAGCCAGCCAGTCAGCCAGGAGGAGCCTGGTATGACCACTGGATCAGGAACACGGGGCCAAGACACTGGAAACCAAAACCTGGGCCACTGTGAGGCTTCAGACTCTGCAGGATGCACATGTATGTCACACATGGAAGCATCAAGGTCCTTATATACACACATACCCCCTCTAATCTTACTGGGAAGACTCAAAACTTGCAAAGGTATCTGGTAGCCACTAGGGGGCAATGCCACGCTTCCTTAAGGCAAGGATGCACCTCTGAGGGCTGATGGCAGCAGGGTCTGTGTGTTGCCCACCCCCACAGGCAGCCCCATCAGAGCCCATTCTGCGGGCTCCGCCTCTTCTCAGCTTAGAACCTTGGCCAAGGGCTTGCCTGCTCTGAACCGCAGCGTGCTCCCCTCACGGCCACACCACTCACCTCACGGGGTCAGGCAAGGAGTAAATGACCCTGCACAGGGCCCAGCACACAGTAGGCATGGACTCAAAGTAAGAGGAAGGAGAGCAGAGGATCTTAAATACAGGAATCATCTTGTCAACTGAAATCCTATGTAGAAGTCCACTATATGAAAGACAAGTGTTGGTTCCCTGAGCCACCTGAGGCTTCTGGGTGGAGACATGGGGTCCTCAGGACAGCCTGAGATTCACAGAAGTAACTGAGGAGTCAGCTAGACCCGAGCACCGACGCCAGCTCATCACACGCCGCTGAGTGAACCTGGGAGGGGTCAAACCTCCCGTGAGCCTTGGTCCCTTCATCCACCAGGTGCACACCAAGCTATCAGAACTGAACGCGACAATGTGTGTCAGGCCCCCCGCACGGTGCTGGTGAGGAGTAGGCCCCCAATAAAAGTCAGCAAACTTCCCTTCAAAACCAGAGGCACGAAGAACACACCAGCTTTCCTCATGAATCAGCAGATTCTCTGGGGCCTCCTGGGCTCATCAGGACGATGAGGTCACAGATTTGAGACTGGGGGGCTCACTTTTAAGCAACCTGGTAAAATGCTAACTCTGGCTGCCTCCCCTGGCGGCTCCCACGCTCTTGAAAAATTAGCCTTAAAAGACCTGGCAGCACCAGGAAGCAAGGCCTGTTCCTGCCTCACACGGAACTGGTACGTCTCATGAGACTGGGGCACGTCCCTGTCCCCTGCCCCAGAGGGGCTATTCCACAGCCATCCTCAAGTCTTTTCAAACTGTGGCCTTGCTCTTGTGGGAAAGAAGTTCCTTCACAATGAACTCCATCAGCAACCTCTCCAGGACGTGAAGCGGGGTTCAGACCCCCTTTCAGAGCCATGCCCACAGGCCTTTGTGAAGTTTAGGATGCCAGCGCTGTCCATCCTTGGTGAGGACCCATGCGCCTGCTGACGTGTAGTTTGAGGCTGGAGCACAGACAGTCTCCCCCTCCCCAGAGTGCCTCCTTGGGCAGGGGAAACGCTTATTCAAAGGAGCCCGTGAGTCCTTCCACGCATACTCTCCTGTTCCTCCCTGTCCTTCACCAGAAGATATATTTGGAGCAAAGAAGCACGTGGGTGACCGCAGAGGCAAGGCAGAATGATGAGGAAACAGTGCGCCTCTTCCACCCGCAATTCCTTCGGCTGCTTTTGAGCAGCATGGGTTTCCCTGGGGTGCTGGGCATTCCACAGTCCTGGGAAGCCACTGATGGAGAACAGAGGGGCGCAGCTTCTGCAAGGAAACAGACTGCAACAATCCAGCAGGGAGAGATGCTACCAGTGGCCTGAGAAAATAGGAACGACTGGGTGGCTGTTGGGGTTTGCGGTACTAAGAAATCCATTTGCTAAAAGACTAAATTATGGTCAATTTACCCAGGCGAGGAAATTCATCTACTGAGGGAGATTCCACTGCTGAGATCTGAAACCTTTCTGAGTTTTTTTTTCTGAAAGCCACATTCACTAGAGAGAATGGAAATGCTCCCATCAATTAATGATCTTCAGACACTGCCAACTAATGATTTGGGGCTGGTCAAGGGACTGCCTCATTTCTTGCTATGCTCTGCCCTCACAATACACTTATGTTTCCACATGGTGGCTTGAATTTGCAGCCTACATGCTCCAGTTCAATGAAACACCAGTTGTAAGAGGTACAACACCTTCCTTGTCGAGTCCTTGGTCCGACCGCCTCTGCAGACCATCAGTGCTGCAACATGGTACAAAGCAGCCAAGTATTCACCAGGCTCAGCCAAATGGACAGAAATGACAAACACCGACCAAAGCCATTAATGGGCACTATCACACATGTACACATGGGCGTGCCCTCTCCCACCCTCCACAGGCCTACAACAGCATCTCGCGTCTTCCCTTGCGCGGGACCAAGGAGACAAAGAAGCTCTCGGACAGCTGGCTGCTAGACTAGCTCCTGGATGTTCAACCGTGCACAATGTCTGCTGATCAGTGTGGGTGCTGGGAGTCCACGCACTGCTCAGGCTGCTCCAGGCTCAACAGTAAAACCGCGGCAAGACCCTATTTACCGCTAAGCCCCTGGCTTGGTTACTCTGGGCTGGATGAGAAGGGAAGAGTTGTACTTTCCAGCTGCTGCACGGCAGGAGGGACCTAAGCCTCAGGGGCCCCAGGATCACCTGTGAGGGGCCTGGTGGCAGGTGGTGAGTGCCACAGCCCCAGGGCTCAGACTTGGAAGTGGAGCCAGAGGCTGGACTCACATCCCAGATGCCTCAAGATTCACTTTTATGACCTTGGGCAAGTCATATATTCTCTTTGAGCCTCAATTTTCCTCTTTTGAAAGACAGAGACAAAAAAAAAAAGTCTCTGTCCAGGTGCCAGGACTGAGGCAAGGCTTGAACCAAATAGCAGACATGAGAATATTTTGCAAACTGTGAAGTGATCCGCCCCAGTACACTTCCATTTCTTATGCGCTCACTATGCCGAGCACTTCTGATTTTGTTTAACCCTTGCAACAACTCTGTGGCAGAGTATTATTACTAATCCCTTCTACCAATGAGGGCACTTTGGCACAGACAGGCTAAATGACTTGTCTGGGGTCACACAGCCAACAGTGGTCAAGCCAGGATTTGCAGCCAACCATGTCCTACACTGTGCTAGAGTGATGGCCTCACAGGTGAGAGGCTGTCACCCCATTTCAGGCAGATTTCTGAAGGAGGAGATAAAGACAACTCATCTGGTCACCAAAACAGTCCTCCCAACATTTTGTTTTTTTTGAGGAAGATTAGCCTTGAGCTAACATCCACCACCAACCCTCCTCTTTTTGCTGAGGAAGATTAGCCCTGAACTAACATCTGCGCCCATCTTCCTCTGTTCTATATGTGGGATGCCTGCCACAGCATGGCTTGCTGAGCAGTGTGTACGTCCGTGCCTGGGATCTGAACCAGCAAACCCTGGGCTGCCAAAGCAAGAGGATGTGAGCTTAACTGCTGTGCTACCAGGCCAGCCCCAACCATCCCCCCAACTTTGAGGAGGCCAGGGGTCAGTGTGCTCCTCACCTGGAGTCCTTCTCTGACGGCTTCCAGGAGATAGGGGATGATGGAGTAGTTCCACAAGTCAGTGAACCACACCCTGGAGCCATCCACGTCGATGGGGCACGACAGGAAGAGCCGGGGGCCTGGGGACCACAGTGAAAATCAGTCAGAGCCGAAATGGGGGGTCAGGAGAAGCCAGTCTGCATCCCTCACAGCAGGGCCCCTGGATTTTCTAAGCAACAGGAGGAATACAAGCTGCGAGTGGAGGACACAGACCAGGACGCCTGGGCTACCTAACACCACCCGGGACGTCTCTCCTCCAGGAAATCACCCAAAAGAGAGGAGAGGCTTTATGGAGAAAGGGGCTCGCTGCAGTATCATGAATCCTGGAAACGGAAGCACGCTCAATGTCGGAAAGAACAGAGATGGTTAAGGAAATGATGATTTGATTACCTTGCAGCCTTTAAAAAGAATTATAAAAAACAAGCATCCACACAGAATGCTCACGAGACAACGCGAGATTAGAAAGAACAGCACATCCTGTGTGCACACCATGACTGAACTCATAAAACATGTATGTGCGTCTGCACAAGGACAGGAACAGAAGCTCAAACTAAAATGAGGACGCCAGGAGGGTGGGGTGATCAGTGACCCATTTTCCTCTGAACCCAAAGCTTCAGGCATGTTGATCAGATTTTATTTTGAAAGCAGAGCCAATCTGGCAGAGTTGTTTTCACCTGGGAGAGCCTTGGGATGGGGGCTCCTCACTGAGCTGGCAGTTTCTGCATCAGCCCGGGCCAGCCACATCTCTCTGCTGCTGACCAGCACCAGTGCACCCGGCAGGGGAGAAGGGCAGAGACACAGCCCCGGAACTGAGTGACTGGCGGTCTGGGGCCTCTCTTGGGCCATCCCCGTGACCCCTTCTCTATCCGTATGGACAGTGCAGCAACCAGTTGACTTGTGCCTGCAAAGTGCTGTCCTGGTCAGGACCCCGAGGAGAGTGATCCGAGGAGGCCAGAGCTCCGGGAGCAGCATCCCCCCCTGCTTCCCGCCCCACCTGCCTGCCAGCTGCCACCTGGCCTCCCACCTACCTATGGTGACGTCCGAGGAGCTGTGTGCCTCCAGGAAGCGGTTGAGGTGATGCCAGACCTTGGGAATCCAGTCGATGATTTTTACCAGCTCCACATTGCGCACCCGCCCACTGATCTCTGTTTCCATGAGCTTCCGCCTCAGGAACCGGCCAAGGAAACCCTTCACAGGCTCCGTGTGGTTGGCACAGAGCACCCACCTGGAGGAAGCCGGGAATGCTTTTCAACGATGATGACGGGGATGAAAATGGTGGGCAACCTCTCAAATCAAAGCAGACGGGAACTGGAAGGTATGTATGCTAATCCTAAAGCTGGACTCACCATGTGCCAACACTGTTCTGAACACTGCACAGACATTAACTCCTGATTCCTCATGGCAACCCTGTGACATAAATATGATCGCCACCCCCATTTTACAGATAGAAGCACTGAGGCACAGACAGGTTATGTAACTTGTCCAAGATCAAACAGCCAGTTAACAGAAGAGCTTAGAACCAAGATAGTCCAGCTCCAGAGCCTGAGCTCTAACCACTGAGCTAACTGCCTCTTGTGCTTGCTTCAGGCCCTGTACTGGGCCACAGAGCTCTAACAAGAACTAAGACACAGTCCCTGGTCCCCAAGACCTCACAGTCTAGTGGAAGAAGCAGACCAGCAAGCAGAGAAATGAGACATGACAAAGCCTGGGCAGTTGGGGAAGGCTCCTCAGAGGAGGGGACGTCTGAGCTGAGACTAGAGGGGAGGGACGGAGCAGCCACATAAGGAAAGGCAGGAGCAGGGGCTGCGGGGGATGGAGGGTGGGTGGGTGCAGAGCAATTGGCAGCAATTGAGGAGGCAGGAGAAATAGCGTGGAGCGTTTGGGGAAACCGCCAGAGCGTCAGTGTAACCAGAGTTTAGACTTGACCTGCCAACCCAAGGAGCCTGGATTTCATTCTGGAGGCCACTGAAGGACTGGAAGCATGAAGGTGTTACAGTCATAGCTGAATTCTAGAATACTCACGCTGGCTGCCACTGGCACAGAGGATGGCCTGCACGCGGGCCAAGCTCCAGGCAGGCAGAGTGGTGAGAAAATGATTGCAGCAGTGTGCTGGGAGGTGATGTGGCAGTGAACAAGGACGAAGGAGGAGAAAGGAGGACTTGAGGGATATTCAGGAGAAGGCATGGACAAGGCTGGGACAGCATGCATGCAGAGATAGCACGATGCAGCCTGCACGATCCCAGTGGCCTGGAGGAGTTGACATTTCCCTGATAATTACAATTCAGGTCCACTTTCAGTAGCTCTCCCTCAGAGGTGCCTGCAGAGTGGCCAGTGAAAATGACAGGGGATCCCACCCCAGGAAATGGCTTCTCACCCTCATCTAAGGGCCCAGGCGGGAGAGGAGGAGTGGAGGAGTCAGCCGGGAATCAGGGCAGAGCAAAGGGCATTTAGTGATGGCCAGGCAAGTGGCCACACAACTTAGCAAGACAGTGTTGCACAGTCTTTCCCACACCCAGCAGTGGGAGAGCCCCGGCCCCATGCTGGCGTGGAGGGCTCACAGCAGCTGGAGCGCAGAGGCCCGGAGAACCAGCCTCATGGGGAGGTTCATAAGCAAGAGCTTTCATGGCTGGGGTTCACTTGGAACAGAGAAATGCGCCATTGGTGATGAGCAGGGCAGGCAAGTGAGCCTCCAGGCCCTGCCCAAAGCTGCCTCCTCGACACTGCCTCCCCAGGACTCAGAGACCTGGGTTCAAGTCTCAGCTCTGCCAGTGACCGGCTGTGTGACCTCACAAGAGTCACTTAATTCTCCCAGCCTCAGTCTCCCATTTGTAAGCTGAGAATGATACGTTTACCTACTTGAGGCTGTTGTGAGAATTAAATGAGCTAAGCTGGGAAAAAAGCTCAGCACAATGCCTGGGATATAACAGGCGCCAACAAGTGACCCCTCACCTGAAGTTGTGATGAAGCTGCAGGTTGGGAGTGGACGAGGTAGCCTGGTTCATCGTGCCGATGATGTACGGGCTGTGGGGAAATGAGGGAAGAGACACTGTGAGTCTCAGCTACGCTCGAGAAGAAGGCGCTCACAGATGCCCGGGGAGTCTGTGTGGCCGGGCAGACGCCGGCTGCCTGCCCCTGCTGATGCCGACCCTGCCATGGGTGTGCACAGCTCCCCATGCAGCACCGGTCCCAGAGCAGCCGTTCTCCCAGGGCCAGGGGGTCCAGAGTCTGCCTTTACCATTTGTGGTCCTTGCAGTTGAGCAGCCCATTGAAGACCTCGCCCAGGGAGCCGACGTGATGCAGGTTGTCCAGGATGATGACGAGGGGCACGTCCACAGCGTTGTTCTCGCTGGCGCACTGGTCGGCGAGGTTGGACAGGTACTGGCGCAATTCCTGTGGGGCCAAGGGAAGAACAAGCGAGTGAACGCACCCCGATGAAGATGAACATGCTGAGCCGCCAACGTAGGAGGAAAGGCCCTTCCGGAGGCCATGTGGGGAACACGTGCTGAGTGACCACCTGCTACAGGGCATCAGTTTGGGTCTCAGGAGATGTGAGGTGGGCAGGGGTCAGAAGGCCTGGGTCCTGCTTCCTGGCATTCACTGGATAATAGAAAACCTTCAGCCTGGGCAAGAGCACAGTAGGCACGGTTCTATATCCCTGCTGTGCTACTTCTCTACAAGTGTTGTCACTTTTCTTGATATTTCTTATTATGCCAACCTCCCAATAGGCTCCCTGGGCAGGCACCTTATACATCTCTGGACTTCCAGAGCATGTGCCTGAGAGCAGTTTACATGGCAGCTCGGGATGAATTAACATAGCAAAGGACCTCCCCCCACCAACACAAACACACATACAAGCACAGCTGATGAGTGCTGGGCGGCAGACAACCAATAGTACAAGGGAGAGAGGTCGACATGCACGGGGGGCCTTGCAGGGTCTGGTTGGAAGGGTAAGCTTTGAATTTAACTGTGAAGAACAGGTGGGGATTGGCTGGAGCTGGAGCCAGAATGCAGCCCAGGGTGGCTGGGTTATGGATGCGTGTCAGGAAAGGAAAAGGAAGAATAATGGTGCAATCGGGGACAGGCTGAAACGGTGAGTTAAGGGCTGGCCAGGGAACCCAGAATGACTGCCCGATGATCTCATCGTCACGCAACCAGCATGGCTCAGCCCAGGCACACTCTGAGGGCCTTATGCAGACGAACCTCTGCAGCCCACAGTGACCCTCTGTGGTGGGTACTGTGACCACCTCCATTTCACAGGTGGGGAAGCTGAGGCACAAACTCAGGTGAGTGGCCTGAGATGGCACAGAGGGTGAGCAGTGGGGCTGGACCCAGATGTGCCGCCTGCCCCAGCACATGTTCCTCGCCACACCAGACTGTCCTGCACGCCAGCCTGGTTGCTCAGAGGGCGACCTTTCCTCCACTTCCTATGAACACACACACCCGGGCCTCCCAGTAAGTCAAAATGTGACTTGCTAGCATAGAAAATGCCCAACTTCTAGTAATTTCTCTTTCTTTTAACTCCTTTCCATTGTGGGTTCTTGGCCTCGGGCACCTGACAAGGACAGGCCTTGTGGCTTCTGAGCCCGGGAGCCTGCCTCCCTTCCTCAGGCCTGCGGGGTGCGGTGGAGGAGCTGTGCTCTGCACAAGGGGGCCCGACCAGGAGAGTGAGCAGGGGCTGGAATCTCACCTGGAGTCCTTCTCTCCCTGGTCCCAGAAGACAGGGAGCCTCCCTTAGCTTCCTCACCCAGGGGCTCTGACCGCTTCTCTCTAGTCCCGCCCCTACACCAGTCACTTGGGGAGCTAGTGAATGACACAGACTCCTGCTCCCCACCCCCCAACCTGTTGAACTAGATCATCATGGAATGGGAATCAGCATCTTCAAACACACCAGGTGATTCTGAAGGGGGAGGAGTCATTGCAATCCACCGTGACTGCACAGGGCCAGCCAGAGCAGGTCATCCATCAACTCCCACCACGTGAACAGCAAACAGGTCTGAGGAAACACTTCACAACCCTCAGCCGGGACTAGGTCAGACTGTCCAAACTTTCCATCACTCCCTGTGAAGTAGGATCAAGCCCACTGGCAGGCTCTGGAGTCCAAGACTTAGATTGGAGCTCTGGCCCATGGCACAGGACCATCTGCCTCAAGCCTCAGTCTCCCCCTCTGTAAAATGGGATAGTGGCAACGACTCTCTTGGAGGTAGAGCTGTGAGGCGGCTGATTTGCTGCTCACAGGGCAAGCAGTCTATAAATGCAAGCTGCTGTTATTATTATTATTTTTCACAAAAGGAGGTTTCATTTTGGAAAAACAATAGCATCCAGCAGGCTCATGAAAAATTCTTGGTAAATTGAAATGGCACATCTGAGGTGATCCTAAGGAACTCCTAGCACTGAGCATCATGCCCAGCTCATGGGGGGAGGCAAGAAATGGACTAGATTGACTTACAGATGGAACTTCTTGCCAGGCAGCTTTGGGTCAAAGCTGTCCTTTCTGCTATGCCCTTCCTGAGCTCCTTCGCTGGGCTTTTAAAGACACCAGCGGAGAGCATGTGGGGAATGCTGCTTTCCCATCAGGGCGGTGGCGGCATCAACAGTTCCGAAAGGCAGCAGCCGCCCAGTGGCCTCCTCACCTTGCTGGACTTGTGGTCCACATTGAAGGTGGCGATGACCCCGTCCGTCAGCTCCCGGCCCTCCCGAAGCACCAGGTACTCCGACAGCCGGTTGGCCAGGTAGGTCTTCCCGGTGCCGCTGGGGCCGGACAGGATGATGCGCCGGTGCTCCACCAGCAGGGACACGTAGCGCTGCAGGATGGGCTTGGGGATCAGGGACTCGAACACCAGCGCGTCCAGGCTGTTTTCCGCGAGCCCTGTGTCAGAGAGATGGGGGCATTGGAAGCCCGTGGAAAGGGGAGCCATCTGTGCCTGACTAGGACAGCCAAGACCGGAGGCCACCCTTTCCTCGGAGCCTGCCGACCTGGGACCCCTGCCCACCAGGTGCACCGGAGGCTGAGAGCAAACTGCCGCTGCTCCCACGCATCAGCACCATGTGCTCTGGCCCCCGGCTTGGCTGGCTCTCCCAGACTCTGATTCACCTCTCCCATCTGGGCCCTTGGGCCTTGTCTGTCCTCTGCTGAATCCCTAAGACTCTGGGTGCTGGCTTTCTGTCTGGAGTCACCTTAGATGGTGTTTGCTCAAACCAAAGGTGAACCTTCCAGGTGTCCCGGCTGCCCACTCTCAGATGTACCATGAAGGTATCAACACTTTATCTTTAGAGAGAGGAAGAACGCAAGGTGAGGCCATCTGATTTGGGATGTGAATACTGTTAGACTTGGAGCCTCAACAATATCGAGGAAACACCTTCCCCCTTCTCACCCGGACCAACTTCACTGTCACGGCTGTGGGCTTTCAAAGAGCTGTTTTCTTGATATCATTCCCCAGAAAAGAGCCATCCAGGGTTACACGTCCAGAACCTAAGGTAACTCTGTTAAAAACTCATCTCAAGAAAACCAGTACATGTAGGTAAAATAAATTGGAGAGTGTTCATTCTGTTTTATAAGAACATCTTTCTTCCATATAATTATTTTCTGCAAACAGACCCACCTAATGCATTTATATGCTTGTTTCTGATCCGCCCCTCCCACATCCCAAGCAAGAATAGCTCCTAAATGCAGTGACTGTTCCAGAATGACCATGATGAAGGTTCTCAAATGACTTTTCTTCCGGACACAGGCCTGAGACCTTCCTCTACTGGGCTCGATACGGCCTACACGGCTCAAACCGTGATGCAAAGCATGGAGCACTGGGTCTCACGTCTAACTTGTAAGCAGCAACAGGGGAAACACTAAAGCGCCTCTCTCTGCATATCTGCTGCCATTTCTGTCTTTTGCCATAAGACCCCCAGGAGTGACTGATTTGCGGACGACCTCACTTCGGAGCACGTGGTCACACCCCATCCCCCAGGACCACTGAAGTGAATCATCTGCAGCTCACGGATCTCTTTCCGCTCAGAATCTTGAGTGGTTTTAGTGCCTTGAAAGCCTAAGTTCCAAGCCCTATAGGACAATAGAAGAGTTAGGTATCACTTAAAAATAAACCCACGCTGATCCCTCGAGATGGTAAAACAACGCCATGTGCTGAGAGAGCAGCAGATCAGGCTCCGTGATGGGGTGGCCTGCTCCAGCAGAGGCAGATAATCTCGTCCCTGTTTCCACAGAGGGCTGGGTTGGTCTCAGTGACAGGGCACTCCTTGTACCCCTCGGTACTTGTAATGCCCACCTGTAAGTGACAAGGCACGCTTGCCAGCGTGGAGGCAATGCAGTCTGAGTCAATGATGTATAAGGCCCTCCTCAAAGGCTTCTCGGAGTAGAGAGTCGTTTCAATGTGCCTGGTACCCCTTCCTCCTCCCCCTCGTAGGAAAATTCTTTCTTACGGGCAGCTCATTCCAGGTGGCTCCAGTGGGGCTGACCCAGCACCTTCACCCACCCCCTGGGTAGGCTTGTGACCAGACTGGGCCAAAGCCTCTTCCTGGTCCCAATGACTGATTCAGCGATGAGCATTTGACTTGCGGTAGGCCAGAATCACCTCTAAGAATTCTCTGTCGCACTTTTCCAGAAAGATATTCTCTTTCTTGTAGGTTCCTAAGCTGGAAAGATGGCTGAGGGCTACCAGGGCCCCTTCATCAGCCATGTGCAGAGAGCTCAAGGACAAGCAAGCAGTGCTGAGCAAGGCTGATGGGCCTGGTCCCGACGGCACGGGTGGAGCACCTGGAGTCAGCTGGGTTTGGAGTGTCTTCCTGGATCTTCCAGGTACGTGAGCCTATACACCTCCTTTTTCGCTAAAGCTTGTTTTGAGCAGGTTTCTGTCACTTGCAGCCCGAGGCCACAACCATGGAATTGCACTTGCCAGCAGGATAAAGCTATATGTGAGGCTCGAGCAGTAACGGATGCCCACCACGAGGCCTCGATTCCTACTGATGAGGAACGTAGTGGTGCTTCTGGAAAACCTACCAACCAGGAAACAAAATCCGCATCCAAAAAGCCCCAAAACGGCACTGTAAACCACAATCAAGACCAGCGCCTCCAGGGGAAACGGGACGACGGGAAGGGTGAGCCCAGCACAGTGTTTATTAGTCCATCCTTCAGGTGGTTCAGAAAATACAGGAAAAGGGGGTTTGCAGGCAAATACATTTGTGTCAGACTGGATTAAACAGCCTTTTTAATGGCAGGAGTTACAACAACAAAGGTCAGAGCCGTTAGCACACCAGTACGCTTCTGTCATCCTGCCCTCAAACCCAAATGGGGATCATGATGCAGTTTCCCAGACTTATTTGGCCATGAAACTTTTTTCCCCCCACAATATACTTTGTGGGCCTAGAGCTCCATGGGACACACTGTGGCCTGGGGTTTAACTCTGGGCGATGAGGCAATGGAAGCTCCTGCAGCCTCGTGCGTGGGCAGGGGCCTCAGCGGCTTCATCGAACTCCTCCAAACCCACAGCAAATCGTGGTTTTCCCCGCTGTGGAACGGGAGCACGTCCAAGGCCTCCTGGCAAGAAGAGTTCACTGGTACTGGTAGAGCCCCATGTCGACAGGGTTATTAAGATTCCATCATCTCAGAGTCATAAGGCTAATGGGACCTGCTGTTATATAATTTTAGCAATCAACTAAAATTATTTGCTTCCGACGGTGGTTGCAAAAGCTAAAGACTGTTCAACTTGCTTAGATAAGAATCACTGGTGCAAGGGAAAACAAACAATCCACAACCATATGCACAAACAAAACCGTGGCCACGGCTTCCTACGCCAAGTCCCCAAACAGAGACTGCCATTCCTGGGAGCTCCCGCCTCTGCAAGCGCCAGGTTACCTTTGACGGTCACAGAGATGGTGGTGTTCTCTCCAACCAGGTAGCCACAGGGAAGCAGCTCAGGGGTCTCAGAGGCGGTGCTGCGCCGGATCTCCCCAATGCTGTAGCCCAGGACGCTGTCGGAGTTCAGCCCGAGCTGACTCACCGGGTCGACGTGAATGATGTATTCCTGGAAAAAATAAAAGCAAGACCCCATCAAAGATGTGGCCAAAAAACTGCCCATGACTCATGTTTTCATTGGGTGATTTACGATCATCTTCTCTTCCTTCCCAGCTGACGCCTGAGTTGAAATTGAGCTGTGGAACGAGGGGAAGAAGAGCTGACTTCCTATGGGGATGATGCCCGAGCATCACAGCCCTCTTAAAATACAGATTTATTTGGTTAGCCATGAGGGGAACCCTAATAAGACTGTGAACGTTTAGTCTGGATGAACCCAGCATGGAAAGTTAGGCTGCTTTTTCTAAGTTCGACTGAAGTCCTGAAGATATCGGGTCTGTGAATGCTGCCGGAGAATTCATGAAGAAGTAATTCTGGGGGCCAGCCCGGTGGTGCAGCAGTTATGTTTGCATGTTCTGCTTCAGCAGCCTGGGGGGTTTGATGGTTTGGATCCCGGTTGCAGACCTACCCACTGCTTGTCAAGCCATGCAGTGGCAGGCGTCCCGATATAAAGTAGAGGAAGATGGGCACAGATGCTAGCTCAGGGCCAGTCTTCCTCAGCAAAAAGAGGAGGATTGGCAGCAGATGTTAGCTCAGGGCTAATCTTCCTCAAAAAAAAAAAAAAGAAAGAAAAGCAGTAATTCTGACAAGAGATCTCTCCACTAGCCCCTTCTTTTGGCTCAAAGACCATACTGATGACAAAGGGAGCAAAATCTAGAGCTGCCAGAAAAAAGCAGCTCTTGATCTTTCAACAGGAAACGTATGTTTAACTTGGAAAGTGTTCCCTCCTAGGTGAATGACCCACAGGTCTAAGGTCAGTGAACTTGGGATGAAAGTCTGTGGGCTCTGAGGTGGCTGGATAATGACTGAGGTGGAGACCCATAACAAGCTTCTACCTTTGATGGTCTCATTGCCTCACCTGTGATGCCCCACAGGCTCTTTTCAGCCCAAACTATTGTCTTTCTGAGCCTAGGACGCTAACTGCCCATCAGCAAACGTGAGGTTTTGGCCTGGGCGGCAGGACTGGTCTGCCCTGAGCCATTCACATCTCTCGCCTAGTCACATTTCTACAGATGGGCCTGTCAAGATGGTGACAGATCTTTGGTCAAAGAACAGAATTTTCTCTGTGTGAAGCCACCTGAGTCTAGATGTTAGAAAGAGACTAGAGTGTACTAGTCAAACCAGGTTTTGAAGTCAGACCAGCTCAACTAGGCCAATATGGTCCAGTTCTAGATCCATGACCGTAGGCAAGTGACCCAAACTGAGCCTCACTTTCCTCACCTTTAAAAGGGAAAATAACAGGATCTTCCTCATAGGCCTGGAAATAAACTGGGGTAATGTAAGAAAAGAGCTTAGCATGGTCTCTAGCACAAAAAATTGGGGCTATTACTACTCCAGGGATACGATTAATGAACACTGATGGTTACTGACTGACTTCAGGTCAATTTCAAACCACCTTGTGTTTCAGGTTCAACTCGGTACCTCTAAGTTATTTCTCCTGTGGGAACATTCACTCCAATGATGTCATTAGAACAACTAGAAAAATAACTATGCCAACATCCTTGACACTGGCCATTAATCAGATTATTTTAATTTTTTTGGTGAAGAAGATTCACCCTTAGCTAACACCTGTGCCAATCTTCCTCTACTTTTTGTATGTGTGTCGCCGCCACAGCATGGCTTGATGAGTGGTGCAGGCCCACGTCCGAACGCATGAATCCCAGGCCGCTGAAGTGGAGCACACCAAACTTAACCACTAAGCCACTGGGCCAGGCCCTGATCAGATTATTAATGTCATTTGTAGCACAAATCACAGACTCTACAGTGTTAGCAAGGATGTCAGGCAAATTGGATCAAATCCCCCCAAAATGAAGGATGGAATTCTGATTTCTTAGCCCCAGCCACAGAGCACACATTCCAAAGCATATTCAATAAACACATTCTGAGGCGAAGGGAGAATCTGGACATTAGCAGGCCACAGTGAGAGGCTGAAATAAATGATCAAGGCTGGGGAAATGACTCTCGCTGGCTGGCCAACCACTGCCAAGGGCAGATGGGAACAGACTGGCCAGTCACCAGTCTGTACTTACCATCTTCCTTCTGTTCCCTTGAGGGCTGGGGGAAGAGTCCCGGCAACATAAGGATGTGGGCAAACGCCTGAGAAGCGGCCAAGTTCAGGACTCAAACCGCCCTCTCCCTCCCCAAGTCCAGGCCCCCCTTCGGGTGTATTGCCGTAGCCATCTTCTTGAAACACTTACTTTGAAAAGCCGTCTAACCACCCCATCGAGCACATCCCACTTCGTCTTGCCACTAACTCCGATGCAGCCAATAAGAAAGAGGTGTGGTCTGGAATCCTAAGGGTAAGGAAATGTATGCAGGTGAAAAACAAGTGGATCTTTTATGACAGTTTAGAAGGACTCAGACTGTCCTAGAACTCCACCAATGGTTTGAGGGGGGAATTAAAGTCCTGTCGTCTTAACACCAGGTATCACTTAGATTGAATGCAACAGTTTTAAAGCCTTTCTCTGCTCTACCGCTAACACAGCAAGCTGTGGATCAGGAAGAGAGGGCCTCTTCTCTGGAATCTAGAACCTTCTACTCAGTGTGTACCTCATATAGTGCGTAGATCACACAACTCTTGCCTGGAATGCTCTCCCCTCTCCCGTCTGCCATCTTTCCCTTTCCAAACCTTACAAACTCACCTCTTCCAGGCAGCCTTCAATGATTAACCACCAGGCTCAGAGCTCACACTGCTTCAGTAGATCTGTACACAACTTACATAATGATATATTCTGTACTTGTCAATTTTTTAGGTACTTCTGTCTTGTTTGAATATCAAGTTTATCTCCTTGCTAGACCTTAAACTCCTTCAAGGATAAAAAATGTTTTAAATTTTTTCTTCCTTTTTGTTTCTTGTTTGTTGCTTTTCGTTTAATTAAAAGTTAAAACATGCTCAATTCAGAAAACTAGTAAAACTCCAGGAAGTTCACAAAAAATAATGTTTTTCTACTCTTCTGCCCACAGGGCTCTGCATAGTGAGGGTTAACTGATCACACTGATTAAAGAAAAGCTAATAGAACATTCCATTCTGATGGGTTTTTAAATATCTGACATGCTGCTAAGGATACAGAATTAGGAGAGTGGGGGTCGGGTGGGGAGGGGTGTCTCTGGCAGGTAAGCAACATCAGCAGCAAGAAGAGCACCAGTCATGCAGTGAGATGATCTGGCCGCATCACCTGCCCTGTAGCCTTAGGTAAGCGATGTTTGGGTCTTGGGTCTCTCAATTGTGAAATGGAGATGATAACATCTGGTCAACCAAGCTCATCTGGCTGCTGTGGTGATCCAGGAAAATACAATTTTTGAAAGTGACTCACAGACTTTTGTAAAAATGTAAGATCTATCTGTTTGTGCTGATGATCACTAGATAAAACGCATTCACAGGGATCACTGACATTAATTATGAGAATGTTCTAGGAATGGATTTCCCCTTTGATAGTCCATCACTCTACTAGCAAAGCTCTGAAAACAGAGCTATTTTTTGGATCCTTCTAGGCTAGATGATGCTAAAACCCCTGGCAGCTCCAAAATTCTGGGCCTGCCCCCTCCAGGGAGACTAGAGAGCCACCCACAGAGTGGGAACCCCCGGCAGAGAAAAAGTACAGCTGCAAATGCTGTGTTTTGGTGGGCACCACGGGCTCCCTAGCTGCCCGAGACTACAACAGCATGTCGGCGAGAATATTGAGAAATAAATAAAAAACTCAAGGGGACTTGAAATAGTGACTCATGAGGTCTTGAGTCTCACTTCTCTGACAGATGGTCATTCACAGCATCATTTGGATTTAATCAACAACTAAAAATCAACCTTAATTGTCAACCCCCACCTCGACCCCAAAGTAGTCTCTGGTGGGGATACGGCCTCTAGCCTCTGGTAGACGAAGAAACCATCAGGTAACTCGGGTCCCCAGCCTTGGGGAGTCAGGATGCTCCTCCCCACCCCCTGCTTCAATTGTAGCCCCCTATGTGACCCCGGGCTTGGCCTCCTCTGTCTCTCAGCATCTCCTTCGTTGGCAGCCTCTGACGACTGGATAAAACTGGTGCTCTTGGTCAGTTTATTTCTGTATCTTCCTCGCTAAATGTGCTTAGCGGCCTTTGAAGTGCTTTGGGAATATATTAAATTCAGAAAAGCCATTTCTGACTGATGTTAGTGTTTAGACGGTTACATGACAGTGCGACGTGGGGCCACTTTAGTACCCCTTATCAGACTTTCTGAGGGCGGGCTGGGGTGGAGGGCAGTTTGGTCACTTCGATTGTGTCAAAATGCTGCTGGGGGTGACGGTTAGTCAGGAAAGTGTTAGTAGTATGACCAGACCACCTGAGGCGCTGAGGTGGTTCGGTCTGACGATGAAATCACTACGCTAGGCAGTTCTAGCTGGGGAGGGGACAGGCCGAGCAGGGAAAGGATCCAACTAACCTCCTTCCACTTCATTTCCTCCTGAAAGCTGACAACTATCTTAACATGCCTGCCTCCTTCCTTCCGAGCCGAGCATTCACCAGTGTCATCCAGCAACATGTCTGCGAATGGAAAACATCAACAGCCTTAGGCACAGGGGACAGCAAAGCCGGCTTCCTGACACCCCCGCTGCTCACTGGCACAGCAGCGGGACAAACCAGGTGTCGGGGTGCGGGGGAAGTGGGGAGGGCAGAATGGCGAGTGCAACCACAGAAACCAACGGTGGACCAACCAAGGAGCCAGCGGGCTGACGATGCACCTTGCTAGATGGAAGTGCGAGGGAGACTCAACCAAAACGAGAGCAAACAGCAGCATCATGGATAAGAAATCAAAGCGCCAGCCTCAGTATGCTCACAAAGAAAACCTGGATCACGTTTGCTAATGACTGTGCCCGCCTGGAGTCCATCCCAAAGGCAGGAAGGTCATGGACCAAGCCATTGCCCCAGTAGGGACCTGCCACTACGGGGTTGGTTGGCAGCATTCAGCTTGCAGGTCAGCCTCTTAAAATGGATCAAACAGAACTCAGCGTGGTGGGTGAGGGGAATCCAAGCTCATGGCTTGGAGAATTTGGGGCGCTGGAGCAAAGCATGACAGCAGTCTAAGGGCCGGGCTCATGTTGGTAGCAGACGCACACGCAGACACACTCGCACACCCCAAGTGCACACACGCCTGTTGCCTCTGCATTTGGTCTGTTTGTCTGCTTGTCTCGGGGCTCTCGCTTGGAGCACGGAGTGCCAGACGAGGGCCCTGACCTGCCCCAGCCCTGTGATGGACTCACCCAGGCTGGTCGACTCTGTGAGGTTGAGGCTGTGCTGGGAGAGGCCCATGGACTGCCTCGGGGAGGCAGAGAGGGACACCTGGGACGGCGCCCGGCTGCAGCCACTGCCTTGAGACTCCGACTTCAGCCGGTCATTCTCCGCTTTCAGCTTCTCTATTTCACTCTGTGAAGAGTAAGGGAGACGCCCCCTTACTAAGTGGATGTGATGCCGACAAACCTTTCCTGGAGGAGGGATGTGAAAGTTCCCTGCAGGGATCAAGCGGGTATCCTAGGCGAGGCAGAGGGAGTCCCACCATCACAGAGATTCGGAAGCGTTTGCGGCCTCTGCGGTATACACAAGACCCATCTGGAAGGGAGCGTCCACCCTTTCAGAGAACTGGTCTTTGGAAAGACCTCAGAATGTTTCCCAGTCTGCTGCCTGAGCATTAAGTGAAAAAGTGTCTTATAACTTAAGAGGTTTGGGAAGCTCTGGGTTTGACAGGGTTCTTTACTGCGGGAGTGCTCAGAGCCTTTAATGAGCTGCCGTGCATTGTGGATGTCGGAGGGGTGCACTGTGCGCTGCATTTCTCAGACATCTTTGAACGAGGAGCTCTCCTCTCACAGAGCCTCTCATGGAATGAGTATGGAATGAGTGTTCCATGGAGCCTGCTTTGGGAAATGCTGTTCTCTTTGAGGCCCCACACGGCAGAGCTCACAGGGGTCTTTCATTCTAGGAATATTTAGGAAAAACCTGCCGTGTGCAAAACACTGATGCTATATCCAGAGAAAGAAAGCAAAAAAGAATAGCCAGCAGACCCAAATACCCTCAATCCGTGACAGAAGGTGAGGGGCAGTAAGAACAACACTATAGGAATATTCTTCCAGATGGAGGACTTGGAAAAGCTTTGCAGAGGAAGACGCATCGGGCTGAGCCTGGAGGAAAGGGGCCAGTTGGATGTGCAGAACAGCCCGTGGAGGAGGGATATACGACAGAAATTCCAGGGGCACACAAAGGGAGCAGTCAGCGGCTCCCTCTGGCTCGCAAGTCGAGTCTGGAAGGTGGAGTTGGGGGGTGTGGGCGGTGGATTAAGACTGAAAAGATGCTGCAGAAGGCCTTGAAGGCCAGGTGACGAGACTGCAGCACATGCAAGAGGCCAAGGCAGAGCCACTGAAAGCCTTGTGCGAAGGAGGGGATGGTGCTCTTACGCTTTCAAAACACTGATCTTGGAGCAATGAATGGGAAAACCTGAAAAGAGAGAGAGGCTCAGAAAGCAGAGGGCTGCCACCAGGTTCTGATGCAGCCCTTGGGGCGTGGCGGAGGGAAGCCTCCTGACGCCCCTTCCAGATAGCCTGGGCTCAGTTCCTGCTCCCGGGCTCTCACCTGCATCCTGTTCATGGCCTCCCGGAGCTGGTCCAGCTGGTGTGCAGAGCTGAGGGCTTCCAGGCGGATGTCTGTCAGCTTCATCTCCTTGTCCCTCAGCTCGTTTCGGAGCTGCATGACCGTCTCGGCTTCACTATCCATGCACTCTGAAATCCTAGGGAAAGAGGAACGTTACTGATGAAAGCAGCTCCAAGTTCATCTCCTTTCAGTCCTACAGTGACCGCTGGGCCGTGTCCATCATCAGATTTGTGCAGCAGTGACCTTGGATAACCAGCTGCCCAGTACTTCCCGGAGGTGACAATACCAAGAGCACCTGAAATTTACAGATTTTACTGCTTCTCTTTACTCTTTCTCTGCAGAGCTCTGAGAATGACAATGGCTTTGGTGCAGCTTTCAGCAAAATTCTAATAATCTAAGGATAAACAGGAGCTGGCAAAAGGGTGCAGTGACCTTGGGGGTTTGAACCCCCTGCAATGTGTACACAGCCTGGCCCCTATAACAACACCACAACCCCTTGAGATCTAAACCCACTCAGAGAAACGAGGTCAACTATCTGTTTCAAAGAGCAGACAGTCCAGGGTCAAACAGATGAGTGGTGATTTTTATTTGCCAAAAAGGAAAAGTTACCTAAAGATACGTGTGGAAGGAGTTAGTCTGTTTCTGGTCACAGAAACAAACTCTGAAACCCACTCTTCTGAAAGTGTCTAGAGAGAGGAACATTATTCCATTGCCCCACCCCCCCAACACTGCTTAAGAAGCTCATGGCATGGAAGAGAAACATCTCAGGCAGCTAGAGACAGAGAGGATAGCATGACATGGAAGCCAAACTTTCATCTGACAACTACAACAGTGTGGCTAGTTGTCTTCCCTTCCCAGCTGTACGCCAGATCCTGTGAGCATGGCACCCAGGTGAGGCCCTCTTTCTTATGAGGTGGTCCTTCTAGGCTGGGCTCCTTATTTGATTAGTTAGGTTCACTCTTCAGACACCTGGCAAGTTAGCACAAAGTGCAAGATCATAAAACCCAGGATGAACTGCAGTGTTAGAAACAGCAGTCTGCTAGAAGTTCTGTTGGTTTCAAAGATCATAGGATCTGGCAGGAGGGGTGATAGAATAGAAAGCTTCGACATTTCTTGGACTGAAGATAGAAAAAAGAAAATGAAAAAAATCCCACGTTCACAAAATTGCAAAGCTGAAGCCGATTATCTCTGAAAGACATGGTGAGCCTGTGGTCTCTGCAGAACAATCACGTGAGCCTGCTGTCCACAACCCAAGTCCCGGACGTGAGGCCAAGCAAAACCTGACCGTGAAACTGGCTGAGGGCGCGGAACCGTTAACTGCCAAAGGAAAACTATTTATAATTGTTAAAAGAGATGTAATTGTATTTTGGGGGCAGAAAGGACTAGAAGAAAAATTTAACACCTGAACAGCCAAATCTTTTTGCTGCTGTTTTCTTGACCTGCACCTGAACTGTTTTAATTTGAAAGATACAAAGAGAGGAAAACTGCCTCCTCTTTTTAGGAGCTGCCAGCAGCCAAGGGAGCTTCTCTGCTTCAAAATCTTCTGAAATCTCCAATGGACTCCTGAAAAATACTACAATTGTTCCCATTTCATACCTATGAGAAACTTTTGGCGAGGGAGGTTTGCAGGGGGAGCTTGCAAAAACTGGTTCTTTCTTGAGAGAGAACTATGGTTTCCTGGTTTAAATGGAGTGTAAAGTCTGAACAAAATTCCACTGTGACACTCTGGTCTTAGCCAAACCATGCCCTGGACAGATCCCGCCGGCTCCAATCCATGGCAGACAACAGTGGGCCTCGGTCCACACTGTCAGTCCGCTCTGTCGGGTGTTCCATGGCAAGGCAGTATGTTCCAGCCTCCTTACAGGGTCTGCACCTTTTCCCCAGAAAGGTTTCTCAGCAAGAGAGACAATATTTCCTCAGCACCTACTTTATGGAAAACATCACGTGGGTTACTTTGCGAAGCTTGGCCGCAATGACTTTACAAAGGGAAGCAAACCAAAATGAAGCAAGCTTGTGTCAGGAGGAACTGGATCAAGAGTGCGAGGCCCTCCTGTGCTCCCCCAAAGTGGCCAGTTCTCAGAAACACACAACTGCGAGGCCACATGGGAGGGATGCGCTACAACACAGAGATGCTGTTGAAACAGCTCGTCTGCAGCGGCCCAAGTAAGAGTCAGTCCCTCTCCCTCCTGCCCAGGACAGAGCCTTCACCCTTGGTTCCATCCCACACCAGACTTCTGGTACATCACCGAGAACTTGGTTGTAGTTAACAGGCTACCCTCTGCGTGGCTGCTGGCCCTTCTAGGACCAGGGTCTTCTCTGCATCATCTCTAGTGTCTGACCATGGAACAGACTCTGCCAACGCTCACCGACTACATGAACAACTGTGCTAGGCATCTGCAGCATATTATTTCATCTACTCCATGCACCACTAACTCCATGAAGAGGTACTAGAATTATCTCTATTTTAAAAATGGGGAGGCAAAGGCGGAGAGAGATTAACATGCCCATTAAAAATGACAGAGTCAGGATCAAACCTGGCAGGTCTGCTTAGCTCCAGAGCCCAGGCTCCTGAACGATCTTCAGTGGGCGCTCAAGACGTGCTGGGCCACTGCACGGGGCACATACTGACGTCTCTTTTTCCCTACTCGGTCCCTAACAGGTTACTGTGGCATACTCCCACTGTCTTGTCCAGAAGGCAGGGCTGGTGGCATCTCTAATTTTAAACGCCTCGAGTGTGGGAAACGCTGCCTTCCCACACCACAATTCCATTCGCCCACAGGGCAGGGACTTTTCTGAGCCCTGACTCCTCTGTCTTTGGTTTCTTCTTTGAACTGCCTCTCACATCTAGATTTGCACATTCTTGCAAACCCTTCAAGGTTGGAAAGGAGCATTTGCTCTCTGCCCACCCTTTGGAAAGCTAGACCAAAAACAAACATCTCCAGTGTGCACGGACGCTGCGGAATGTCTGAAAAGGGCTGGCGAGCCAAGAGTCCGCCCCGCCCCATCCCCATGGGGAAAGCAGTTTGGAGGGAGAGTTCTCCCCATGTTTCTGAGAGTCCTGTGTAGCTGAGTGCATCATTGCCATTCTCTCCTCATCTCACTTGGCTGCTCAGCAGCATCCGGCCCAGTTACTAGTCCCGTCTTCACACAGTTTCTTCTCTAGACTCCTGGCTTTCCTCCCACACCTCACTGGTTGCTCCACTTGTCTTCAAAGAACCCAGAGCTCAGTCCTTTCCCCTCTGCCCCCAATCAACCTCCCGGAAAACCCCTCCAGGTTCCCAGTTTTCAACACCACCCAGGGGCCCATGTCTCCCAAATCTACACCTCCAAGCCCCCCAGGCTGGTTGGCATCTCCAGGTGATGTCTCTGGGCCATCTCAAACTTAACATGGTTGACCAGAGCTCCTGAACCCCATCCGGCCCCATCTGTATCTGCCCCCATCCCAGGAACGACGGCTCCACATACACAGGTACTCAAGCTGCAAGTCTAGGAATATTCACGGATTCTTCTGTTCTTTCCCTAACTCCACGTCACCACGTGCTGTCAACTTTCCCTCTAGAATATATCTGAAATCCCTCCAGCAGCAGCCATTCATCCACTCCAGCTAACGTGTGAATATCTGCAAGACCAACAGAGTCCTACCTCCATGGAACTTATGCTCTAGATTTTTGGCTGGTGGTGTGGGGCTAGGGGACAAAGAAGAAATAACCAAAGAAAACCTACATGACAGGTGGTGATATTTGCAGTGGTGAAAAATAAAACAAGGCCGAGGGGATGACAGGGAGTGCTGGCTGGTGGGGGGTGGTTATTTTATGCAAGACGCACAGGTGGAGACCTGAGGAAGTGAGAGTATGTGGGGGAAAAGGGTACCAGGCAGAGGACACAGAAAGAGCAAAGGCCTAGAGGTGGGGAGTGCAACTGGAATGTTCCAAGAACAGCAAGGGGGCTGGAGTTGGGTGAAAAGGGGGACACTGCTGTCCGCCTCTGACGTGATCTCCCTCCCTTCATGCTCCCCTACACGCCTTAACCATAGAACAGACGGATCTTTGTGAAACACCAATTCAGATGATCTCACATTCCTGCTTACAACTCTCCAACCTCTACCCATCACACGTGAAATCAGACGCAGATTCACTGTGACTTCGAAGCTCACGTGTTCTAGGCCCTGCCCACCTCTTTGGCCCCATTTCTGACCACTTGCCCATCAAGCGGTAGCCACGCTGGCCATCCCCCTCTTTCTCAGACACAACAGGCCCGTTTCCACTCGAGGTTCCTTGTGCTACTCATTTCTTGGGTCAAGAAGGCTGCCCTGCTCCTTGTGAGATTGGGGTGGCAGAGGCCGCTATGTGGTCACCATGGCCCATTTCCTTTCCCTCCCAGGTGCATGGATTTCATTTTTCCCCTTGCAGGTGGTGTGGCCCCAAGTCCTGCTCAGTGGACTGTGGGAAGAGGTGACATGTATCTCTTCTGGGCCTGGCCCTCCTGCAGGATCCTCTGTGCTCTGTCCACTCCCCACCTGCGGGGGACACAGAGCTCCCAGCAGAGGACTCAGGCCCCGTGGAAAGGCCGGCCCACAGACAGAGCCTGTATCACCACCCGGCAGGCCGCCTGCGGACGAGGAACATCTGTGTCAGGTTTGGAGTGAACCACAGAAGAACGGTCATAAGTAAAGCCACCGAGCTTTGGGACCGAGTTTGTCGCAGCAGCTAGTGTTGCTGACCAGAACTGACCTGTGGCTCCTCCTGTCATGCGGATCTCAGCTGAAATGTCCCCTCCTCGGAGGGGCCTGTCCTGGACACCTCATCCAAAGGTGCTGCCAAGGTACCCTGTACCCCAACACACTATTTGACTTCCCAGTCTTAACCCTTAGCACCATCCAATTTTTCTAGTTAATTCAGATTTATTTGTCTAACGTCCATCTCCTCCCGCTATATGGGGTCTGCAAGAGCAGGAACCTGATGTGTCTTGTGCATTTCATAACTGGGGCCAGGAACGGAGCCGGGCACAGAGCAGCAGCTCAGAGGCAGAGTGAGCTGTACTGTCACGTCCCTGATCCCCAGGGGTGGGACTCTGCTTAATGTCCTCTTTGGTCTCTTCAGAACATTTAGGGCAGTGCCCTGCACACACAAGTTGTTACGTAAAATGTTTACATCAATAAATAAAGAAGAGACAAGGAGCTCCTTTATCCCTGGTCAGGAAGCAGCTGGACTGGGATGCTCTGGGATCATGGCCCATGGGAGTCACAGGCGACTTGTGCTTTCTTTGCCCCTTCGGCACCCTGCAGGTCAGACAGACTCATACTCGCAGTCGTCACGCCAGAACACACGGCGCTGGGCGGGCACTGCCATCTAGGCCTCAGCGCGCCTCTCCCTCCTCTGCTCAGGGTTTACTCTTGTCCGTAACAAAGTGCACATCCCCGTGGCCCCTCTTACTGGGGTGCTCCCCAAGAGGTGAAGACCTGCTCATCTAATTAAGCAAAGGGAGATCCCGAAAGGGCCGTGCTTCGCCGGTGAGCAGGGTTGCTTCAGAGTCAGGCCCTCTCTCTGCTCCCTCTCTTCCACTTCTGTCTTCCATGTGGTCTGGGAAGCTGGTGGGCTACAGAGACCTGGCCGATGCTCTTGCTCACACTTCCCGCACCCATCTGGTCAGCCGGCCTGGGACCCTTGTACAGGCTGCCGTCTTCAGCAGGAGGGCAGGCCGGGTAAGAGGACTTAGGACAGCTCTACAGCTCCTGAGACCGGAGGAGGACGGGACAGGAAGAAGGAGGCCCTTCGCGCACAGCGTCTGACCCGGCCCTTACAAGAATCCAGTGAAACAGATGTAATTAATCCCATTTGCACCACACAGAAAACTGAGGTGTCTGCCAGCACTGCTCCCTTGTCTTGCCCTAGCTCAGAGGCTATTCGGACCCCAGGCACAGTGGCCCTCCTCTCCCAGGCACTGTTTCATGTTGCTGATAACTGTCCTTGCAGACGACTTGAGCTCCGTTCTTCTTTCACCCGTGGCCTGGCAAACCAAGGTCGCTAATGGAATTCAGCCCTGTGGGGCAGGAGCAACCTTTGCACTGCTGCAGGGAGCCGGCCGTGGCCCCTTCTGAGCTGACGCCTGGATCCTCACCTGTCCATTCCAAGCCATTCCTGACCTGTCTTGCCTCTAGCGTCTGGGCCTTAAGTTTTTTGATGGGGCACAGGACTGTCTCCCTAGGCCCCTGATGGAGCAAGGATCAGTGGGTACTCAGCAGAAGTCACGGAGGTCGGCTGGGCAAGAGCAGACGACGCCTCCTGTTTATGGAATCAGTCACCAAGGGGAACAGCACTTAAATCGACGCCAAGTGAGCAAATGTGCATCTCACTCAACAGAACCAGCCGTGCTCCTGACGAGCTCTGCCCAAATCGACTTGAGTTCACGGGGATGAATCATTTCACGAAGCAGAGAACCCTTGGGTAAAGAGAACAGACACCGAATCTCCCCATTTTTTAAACTTCCAGTTTCTGAGTGCTGACCTCAGAGAAGGAGTCAACACCAAATTTTGATCAAAGAAGAAAAGCGTAACTCTCTAAGCCTTGTCACCCAAATGAACCAGAATTCCAGCAAAAATTGCCAACATTTCTAACACCATCTTCCTGTCCCAGCAAGACGGCTACAGCTTTTTCACATCCATTTATCTTGTTCAGTCCTTAGAAGAGGATGAGGAGACAGCCATTATCCCACTTTGACAAATGAAGAAATGGAAACAAAGAGAGGTTAAGCAACTTGCCCAAGGCCAGCCAGCTCTAATCCATGCTGACGCCACCAGAACAGAAACCTAAGTTTCCTTTCTCGTTCCACCTCCCCAGTCCTAAAACCCTGAAAGAACATGCCCGGTCCTATGAAGGCAGGACAGAAAGGATCCCAAGGAGCTGTATAGCATAACGGGACTCCCAGCCATTCTAATCTGAGAGGGTTTCTAGGGGCCCAAGATGCCGGCTGACCAGGGGGACCCGACAGACAGACTCACAGAGAGTTGGAATGCGAGTTCCTCAGCAGCGGGGTGGAGCCCGTGGAACCGTTGTGTGGTAATTTGGGCGAGGACGGCAAAGAAGAATCTGTCATCTCCTCGATGTCTGAGTGAGAGGACGCTGACTTGGGGGACTTCTTCTTCCCGAAAGCTTGCTTGAAGGAGCTGCGCAACTGAACATGCAAGACGGTCAGCCTGGCAGGGCTGCAACCCATGCTCAGGCCTTGGCAAAACAGAGGCATGCAGACAAAAGTGTAATTAATTCTGAGGTTGTCCCCCACCCAATGAAACAGTTCCCAACAGCTCTCTGGAATCAGTGCATTAAGGGAAGAAGAGTTATCCTGTGCTGACAGCTCAAAGGACTGGCCCTGTGGGTAACATTCCATGCCTACTCTTGGTTCAAGACTAGATGCCAACAGCAAGACAGAGCCTGCTCAGCAGATGGAAGTCGGGAGGATGAGGTTACACAGCAACAAAGCAGGATGCTCAGACACGGTGACGGATGCGGATGAGGTTAGTCATATCAATGGATGGGTTAGCTTGGTATCTGGTATTAACGTTGGTCTTGCTTACCTCATTGACCTGCCAGAGAAAACGCAAGCAAAAATGGGGAAGGGGAAGGAAAAAAGACAAATTTTTAACAGAGAAAGCCAGTGACAGGGAACGCTTCGGACTTTTCAGACACGACATGGCTAATAATAAACAGCACACACAAAGGAGGTTTCTGGTAGGATCACCAATCTTGCAAAGCATTAGGGGCATCTTCCTCCATTGTGAAAGTAAAGGAATAATGAGTCTGGACGTCTCCTGCAATCTGAGCTCTTCCAGCTTCTCTGTCTGGTTGAAATGACTGCCCCCTCTTCCTATGCTTCTCTCTTTTCTTGCCTCTTCTCAGACGTCTCTCTGTGCCTTATTATTATTATTATTATTATTATTGGCATGTCTTCTATTCTCAGCAAGGGTAGCTTCACTGCTGCACTGGTCCCAACACAGCTCTCTAGCTCTTTAATACACCTGCTTAGGAGTCCCTGCTGTCCTGGGGTACACATAAGATAATATAACACAAGCAGGGAATCAGTCATCTCACTTTGTACTAAAAAAAAAAAAATGGATAATTTTAAGAAATTTATTAATCATATTGGGAAAAAGGAACTGGTATATCACAAATTCCCCAGACCATGAGATGGATCTGAAAATTCTAATGAGACCATAAAGAATTAAAGTACAACGTCTTCTCTGAAAGCCATGAAAACCACTTATTTTTCTAGGCTGAAAAATAAAGTTTTGTCTTGAAAAAAGGTCTTTTAAAAAGAAATTTCCTTTTTCAAAAGTCTTTTTTTCCTTCTGAAGACATATTCTGGAGGTTTTCTTATCCATTGATAAAATTCAGAAAATGGGCCGCTCTGAAATAATTAATGGGATTTTTCTCCCATCAACGTTTTATCCATAGCAAACTGCACGTTCAGCTTGTGGGCGAATCTAGATCCCACTTCCCTCCCATTTCCTACTTCTGATCATATTTCCAGAAAATAGTCATAGAAACAGAAGGATTTGGCACACAAACCATCAACTTAAATCCTGGTCTCTACCTCTGGTAAAATGCCAGGTGGAAGAGGAGATTACAAAGATTCAACATAATCAAGCTTTGGGATTATCTGAGGATGCCAATTATCCATCCTCCCCAATTGCACTGATAACCTCGAGTTGTCTTAAAGCAAAATAAACAAGCTTTATTTCTTGAAGAAATGGATAATCATGATTTTTCTCAGAAAATAATTTTCTCTCATCACTTTGATAATCAAATCAGACCATATTTATCAACAGCATATTAGAGACAGCAACATGAGTTAATTCTATTTGTTTAAGTCATAGCAAATGAGTTGACTAAAAGCCATTAGTAATTTAAAGAAAAAATTTAATCAGAATGATGAGAGCATCACACTGAACTGTCCTTTTAGCCTGCCTCCAGTGCAAGTCATCAATAACCAAAACTCCGCCATCACTAGACCTCGCCACCCATCCAAGATACACAAAATGAGTGAGAAGTGCATGGAATGAATGAATACATTGATGCTACTGTGAAAAGACGATGCTGTCAGCATTGACAAATGGGGCCCTCTGAACACTGGCCAACTTCAGATCAACTTGGGATGTCCCTGCACTGAAGACAGGGAGTGGCAATGTCAATCAGAACTCCACAGCCTCAACAGCAGAACCAAAAATTGGGTGGGGAGAGGGGGCTGGAATTTTCCAGAAGAATGGGAAAATCTGTTTAAGATGCCAATATACAGAAATTCAGTAGCTCAATGGGATTATGGAAACATGGAGAAACACTGCACTGGAGACTGAGTCTAATAAATTTACCACTTTGAGGAACACTTCCCAATTTAGAACCATTCCCCAAGTACTAATATCTACATTATTAAACTTTTATTTACAGGTCATGGTCAAAAAATTTTCAAAGAGAAGGTTGGTTTAATGCTATCAGAGGCAATTGTGTAAATAGATAGGTAAGAATTTTAGTTAACGATAGGATAACCACACACTAATATACACTCCAAAAAAGTACTTTGGAACTAAGAAGAAACCACTTAAAAGTAACTTCGTTCTAGCACCTGGAACTTTGTGGCCAACATATGATGAGGAAGAAATGACACATATATGAAACGAAAGATGACTACTTCACATAAAGTCTCATGAAACAGAAAAACTACAAGTTGGTAGTTATTTCATAAATCCTAATGTTTGGCTGAGCACAACACTGACTTGGTAGAAATCTATCCACAAGCCACGTCTTTGGATCTACTCCCAAAGGTCTGTGTTCTGAAACTAGGAGCTGGACTGGGCCGTATCAGGGGGACACTGGTTCTGAGGCTGACTCTGTTAGACAGCGCCCAGAGTCTTTGGATGTTCACTCACCCAGTTCTTTCTCTTCTTTTTCTTTGAATCACTCTCGATGTTGCTGCCCACGCTGGAGTGGCTGGTGGCACTGTTGATGCTGGAGACGCTATCGGAGGAGTGCTGTCTGCGGATGCGCAGGTCTGCAGACTGGGAGGTACCGTTTCCTGGAGAGCCAAGGCAGGATGTCAGCAGCTGCTGCCGTGAGCCCATTCCTTGTCCAGGGAATGACCCTTACACCTAAATCCACACACCCGAGGACTAGTGGTATTTCCCACTACACGTCACCTTCTGTTCCCCAACGCTGGCTTTAAGGTCCTTGAGCAGATGGGTGCTATGTCCTCTTTGGTCAATTCAATGAGGGTTCTCTCTCTCCACTTTACAAAACAGAAGTCAGAGGAGGCTTAGAGAGAATGCCCCAACACCGGCTCTCTCGAGCTGCGATAGGCACTCAAATGTTTTTTTGAATTGTGGGAATGGTCACGCTTGTTCTTAGCCCCCCACTTGCCCTCTGCCCTCGACATTCCCGCTGCACTAGCCTGCTCTCGGCCCCCTAGACAAGCCAAGTCCCTCCCATGCTCTTTTCCCTCGGCGTTGCCTGGCCAGCTCTTGCTAATCCTTCCCATTTCAACTCTATCACCACTTTTTCAGGAAGCCCGATATCGGAAGTAACCGTGATACCAGAAACAACACTGCAGTGATCCTGAGATAAACTTTGCAGACAGTTTTCCTCATGAGCACAGAACTACACCCGCAGCCTGGTCTTTAGGAGCACCAGCTTCAGTGCCAGACAGACTCAGGTTCTAGTCCCACTTCTGCTTCTCACTACTCTGTGACCTAGGAAGTGACTCTCGCCTCTGAAACTCTGTATTTCCATCAGTACAATGCGGAGAGGGCCAGTATTGCACTCACAGGGTGTCGTGGAAAGAAAACGAGATGATTAATTAATTACAACACTGAGCAACGTGCTGAGGACACAGTGAGTGCTCTGTAAGTGTCAGCTACCATTAGTGCTTCTATCGTTACTGTTAACATCATTGGTGCAGGAGGTAACTCATCCTCACGCCTACCTCCTCTCTCTCTTGAAGTAAGATACACAAGGGCAAATCAATTTACTCCTAAATATTTTCCTGGACAAATAAGAGACAGACTCATTTCAGTTTATCCCACATCAATATGTAAGTATCAAAGCACGAGTGAAGTTAAGGGCTGGGAAACACTCTGTCACTTTGCCAATAGAAATATGTTTTCTTCCATTTTTGAGATACATGAGAGAAGAGGATGGAAGCCAGAAATAGCTGGCAACATGTTTGCTTCCCAGCCTGGCTGACAAGGACCCCCACCCTCTGGCAGGGAGGTCACCTCGCACGTTGTCAAGGCAGGGTCCTAAGGGCAGGCAGGCAGGTTGCTGGTCTGAAGGTGGTTTCTCTTCCTTTACCTTTGCAGCTGAGCTCCGGGGTGTTAATTACTCCATTAATGGCAGCCTGGGCAGCTGCGTTCTGTTTCTTCAGCAGCTCAATGGTTTTCCTTAACTCATTCAGTTCTGAATCCTAAGGAACAGAAAAAAAAATATTGGTCATCCCAAAATCTTTCTGCACAGAGTTCAGCTAAAGTGCAACTTAGCTTCAACAGAGGAAGGTCAGGAATGAAGGAGTTCCACAGAATCTTTGCCTCAAACATGAAGAGGCATCAATTTTCAAAGGGCATCGTGAGCACAGGAAAGCGGTGGGCATATGGCAATGGGAGCTGTTGCTGATGTGGTTACCAGCACCCCATCGAGGTCATATTTTCACTCAACAGCCCTACTCTTTACGATTCAATTCCAACAGTTCAGAAAGCACAATAAAATCTAGACAACTATCTGGAATGAAAGAGAATAAAATCTTTAGGTTTGTTGCTAATGCCAAGCAGGGAGGAAAAGAGCATCCTTTCTGCTTTACCTTCTGCTCAGCAGTCATGGTCAAGCTCTGGAGCCTGATGGTCATGTTTCCAAGACTCTGTTCAAAGGCTGCCACAAGGTGAGCCTGGAGGGGAAAGACACAGCCTCAGGTCATGACCTCGCCAGGCAAGGGTGCCTAAGGGTGCTGGTCTTAAGGACTGAAATCCTCTTGGGGCCACGTGAGTCAGCCCAGGTACTTCTGCAGCCTCTTGAGCCCCACTCCCCACCAAGCTTTGGGAAGCGGGTTCTTTAGTCTCTCACGTCCTCAAATACCCGGGGCTTCTTCCTACCCAGGCCCTTCATATATGTTCTTCCCCCAGCTGCCTCCCTAACTAATTTTTCCACATCCTTCTTAAGAGATCTCAGCTCACGCCTTTGTGACCTGCCCAGATTGGGTTGGTTTCCTCACATTCACGCTCAACTGGACACTGATGCGTGCTTTGTGGCATCACGGTCAAGCATGCACGTGCCCTTGTGACCGCTGATGTATGCCTGTCTCTACCACACTGCAGGACCGCCAAGTGCCAAGCTCACAGCAGAGGCTCATATTGAGCGTGTTTGCAGAATGAATGACCAAAGTGGTTGGCATATTTTGCTTGTTATAATCCTAGTTAATAAAAAGCCATTGAAAGGCCATCTGCTCCCTCCTCGGAGAAGCCTGCCCCAGTGTCCCCATGGAGTTATGACTTCCCCCTGGGTTTCCCTACACTTTTATATACCCCTCTGTTAGAACACAACATCAGACGCACCATTATTTTATATATTACTAAGACATTTTTAAAAACGCTGCCAATTATAATGAAAATATGCATCCAATTTTCAGAAATAACAAAAATCTGAAAAAAAAAAAAAGAATCTTAGAACTGAGAAACGTGATGTTTTCCTGTCTGCCCCTTTCTCTGCAATCCTCTTCAAGGGCAAGACACAACTCTGCATCCCAACATTAAGGCCTCTCCTTTCCTCCACAGGGCAGCAGGTCAAAGACCGGTTGGTTGACAGAGGATCCTGATAATATTGTTAAAAACAAGCATAAAGATTGGACAAGTCATCTAATTCTATCGGCCTCAGTTTCTTCATCAATAAAATGGGAGCAATAACTATTTTCCTCCCAGGGTCACTGTGAGCATCAAATGAAATAATATAGGTGGAAATAGCCTATAAACTGTTAGGGAATTGCAAAACACAGGAATGAATGGACACTGCGGGGAAAGGAAGAGGTCTGGCAATGAGAAAGTGACAAAGGACATCGTGAGAACACAGGTGTAGAGAGATCAAAAAAGGTCTCTGGGAGACGGTGGGTGGATACCCAGTGAGCTACAGGAGGAATGAGAAGGGCCAGCGGGACACTTGGGAATCTTGGAAGAGGTGAGAAGGGAGATTCAATCATGCTGTAAAATTCTAGAGGAAAAGACAAGGATGCACGCGGTAAAGAATAAAAGCGGGACAAGAACTGGGTGGAAGAGGAGCCGTGACCGTGAGCTATGTGGAAGATCAGGAAGGTCAGCGGACATTTCAATTGAAGGAGGAGCGATTTGAGGAGTGAGGCAGAGGCCTCTCTGACTAGCTTCATCCAACAGGGATAGATGAGGACAGGATACCTCTTGGACCGACTGTGGAGTCTTTTCTCAACAGCCCTAGGAATTGGCCCGGAGACGGACCACTTGGAAGAGAAATTCAAGTGGACTAGCTAGTTTCTTTCTGATTACATGCCCTCTCTTGATTAAAAATTGAGAAAAATGTCTTTGCACTGTAAAATAAAGAGTTATGCTTTAGTTTGCCCTGGAGAATGTGGCAAAACCAAAGCCAATCAATTCACATCACGTAGCGGATGAGGGAAACAGGTCAGGACGTGGACGTCTAAAGCAAGGACTGCTACCTTCGCATTTCCAAGGTTTAAATGATTATGTTTCCATTTATTCCCATTCTGCATTTGATTGCCACCCACGATTCTATTTGTGGGCATTCATATTTTCTATTCAATTCAAAGCAAAAATGAAATCCTGAGCCCATGAAGACGGCTGTTGGGAGTGTTTTGCAAGCTCAGGAAGAAACCGCATTTGCTCTGAAGAACCAGGGATCACATTTGCTGCCGAGTGAAAAGACTGACCTCGGGTCATGAGTGAACTATAAAAATACGGGCCGAGGGGCCGTTCCGAGCCTGGTTCGCAGCCACACAACCGCCTTCTTGTCAAGCACCATTCTCACGTTCCCAGGGAAAACAAACACGAGTGGTATAAAAACACCAGAGAAGGTGGCTTTGAGTAGTTTGTTCTAGGAAAATAAACACGGCTTGGCCCGCGAGAAAGATGGCAGACAATAAAACACGTTAGCACTGCCGGTGAGGTGTGGTAAGACTAAATATTTACTTGAAAACAATACTGGGTTCAATGGCTTTCGTGAGGAACAAAATACACTTTTGGAATAACAATAAGAATGTAAAGGATCTCACTCTGACTCTTCCGGAACAGACAGCAGACTTCCAAATGGCCCAATGTAAGGTCCCTTGGGGCAACGTAAGGTCACAGGAGGAATTAACTCAAGTTCACTAGTAAGTAAATTACTTACTATTTTTTGATTAGTAAGGGGCAGCAATTAACAGCTGTAATTCAGAACTAGGAGAGAAGCGCCAAACAATCCGGGAGGGCGGTTGCTGTCAAACCTCACAGCTTTGGATTATACCAGGAGACCCTGGCTCACCGGGGCTGGGGTCACTTCTAGACTTAAATGTATGCATCTGGTTCCCCAGATGAAAAGTCTACCCACAGTAAAATTGCTTTTTTTTTTTTTTTGGTGAGGAAGATTGGCCCTGAGCTAACATCTGTTGCCAATCTTCCTCTTTTTGCTTGAGGAAGATGGTCTCTAAGCTAACACCTGTGCCAGCGCTCCTGTATTTCATATGTGGGATGCCACCACAGCATGGCTTGATGAGCTGTGGGGAGGTCCACGGCTGGGATCTGAACCCATGAACCCTGGGCCGCCAAAGCAGAGTGTGCAAACTTAACCACTACACCATTGGACCGGCCTCTCTGCTGTTTCTTTGAATAGGATCTAAGCCTCAAAATTCAGATGTCACATCAATTTCTGACGTTCTTTTGAAAGTGTTACTGACAGTGGGAAAGATAAAGAAGGATTATAACACACAGTGGCTTATGTTGTCAGGGTTCTGAAAGAAATCAAAGATTTCCAGAAATGTGAGGGAGCTCAGGAGAACGAACAATAGCGAGAGCAGTTACGGATTACTGAACTCGAAATTGAGGCCGAGCGCTGCGCCAGGCGCACCATGTGCAGACTTTAAAGAGAAATGGTTTCCTTCAGCAGACTCAGGCTCAGGCTGAGAATTCCCCAAGCAAAAGCTCCAGGTAAATATTAATTCGGGGTATTGACTCAGCTTCTTGGGCCAAGGAAGCCAAGGGCTGGAAGCTGCTTTTCACGTTAACAGCATGCGGGGGTCAGGCAGGCTGCCTTCTGCCGGGCTCACACACTGCAGCTGTGGTCTCGGGCTGGGCTGTGCCTCCTCCGACCCTATAGCCACCCCACAGGCAGGAAGCTTTCTAAGGAGTGAGCTCACCGCCTCGCTGCGCTGCTGTAGGCGCACTCATGGGCTCCACTGACTTCAGTAGGAGGCCCAAACGCTCCGCCTCCGTGAGGTGACCTGACCCCTGCCTTTGTTTGATGTCTCCTCCTTCCCGACTTCCTTCTCCCCTCCACTCGTGCCTCCCTGCTACATCCAAGCCATAGATTCTAATTACGCTGAGCTACTCAGAGTTTCCAAGTGCACCAAGATCTTCACCTTGGACTTCTGCACAAATTATTCTCATTGGTTAGAATGCTGCTCTCTCCTACTCAGCATCCATCAGATGTCACCTGCTCCAGGAAGCCTTTCCTGACCTCCCCCCTCCCACCAAGACTGAATTAGGGTCTCCTCCTATACATTCTACAACCACCTCCCTTTATCTCTATCTTAATGGTTATCATGTTGGAGCAAAATTGTTTTGTCTCTGCTGTACCAGAGAAAGGACACGAAGATGACAGTGACTGTGCTCGCCTGCCCGCTGACCTTGCAGTGCCCGGGGCGGAGTTGGCACTTACACAGTTGCTGAATTGAATGCTGGTTGGCAAGGCCTCCTGAACACGTCATTGTGTATATTATAATTACAGAGCAGTCAGCTATTTATTGCAGAGCCTTACATTTCTTTTCTCTTTTTTTTTTCCTTTTTTTTTTTCCCCTTGAGATGAAAACTTTCAGAAAGAAGAAGGGAAGGGAAATCAACATTTCTGAGCACTTCATGCATTCCAGGTGCTGGGCACATGAGAACCCTGAGAGGTAAGTACCAGCATCCCCCAGTGAACAGATGAGTAAATGCAGGCTCAGACGTCCAAGAATTTGTCCCAAGTACAGGGCCGACCTTCACACCCACGAGACTCAAGCCTGCATCTGTTTTCCTACATGGCACAGCTTCTACGGGGCTCAGGGCAGGAGGCCTCGATGCTCAGAAGGTAGCAGGCCGCCTCCCCTCCCCTCGGCCGCTGCCCTGCGCCTGCACTCACATTTGCCGTCAGTTGGGTGGTCAAAGCTGAAACCTTTTCCTGAGAGGCATCCAGCTCCCGCCGGAGTTTGCGAATCTAAAGACGACAAGGGACCCAGTTACTCGCTTTGGGAGTCCATCTCCAGGTTGAACTGGACGAAGTAACTGATATTAGGGAAAGAGGAACACCCACCGGCACCCTGTTCCTTACCTCTGACTGGCATTTTTCTTCTGGCTGTAAAGAGAACACAAGGGAAATCAGACCAGTTGAGGAACAAAGAACAGCACAGCCCAGCCTGTGGGGAACACCACATCTGGACACTTACGGCAGGACCGAAGATTTATCAGTTTCTTTCCTGGTGTATTTTTCTGGATAAACGGGTTCAATTAATTTGGCCAATCAGAGAGGCCAAATGCACACAGCGTTATTTTAAGAAACTAGGAAGAGCTAGAACACCACCCCAGCTCCTTTGGTTGTGAGGAGCCCCTGCTCCTGTGTGGAGACGGCTGAAGGGTAACGGGCTCAGGAGACGTGATGGGAAGGCTAAGAGCCAGGGCAGGGCTGCCAGATTTAGCAAATAAGAATACACCCATTGGGCCGGCCCGGTGGCGCAGCAGTTAAGTGTGCACGTTCCGCTTTGGAGGCCCAGGGTTCGCCGGTTCGGATCCCAGGTGCGGACATGGCACCGCTTGGCAAGCCATGCTGTGGCAGGTGTCCCACTTATAAAGTAGAGGCATATGGGCACAGATATTAGCTCAGGGCCAGTCTTCCTCAGCAAAAAGAGGAGGATTGGCAGCAGATGTTAGCTCAGGGATAATCTTCCTCAAAAAAAAAAAAAAAAAAAAAGAATACACCCAGTTAAGGTAAGGACACCCAGGAAAATTTGAACTTTTTTAGTTTAAGTACACCCCATGCCATATTGGGGACATACTTGTACTAAAAATGTATTGGTGGTTCATCTGAACTTCAAATTTAACTGGGCATTCTGCATTAACCTGGCAGCTCTGTGGGGGCGGGGAGGGCTGCTCCTAGGTTCGTCCTGCCCCATTTTATCCTCCCTCGCATCTCCCTCGGGCACTGCAGCAGGACAGGAAGGCCTCCAGAGCGAGGGCAGCTGGGAGCCCCTGTCGGCCCCCCGGTGAACCCCAGATTATGAGGATGAAAGTGACCTTCACCTTCCTGCTGGCTCACCTCGAGTCCCCTGCTTACCTAGAACCCTGGGGATGAACGGCAAAGCCTGTGGGCCCTCTTACTGGCAGAGCCTTCCATGCTGTGCCCTGTGTCTGTGGTGACACAGCTAGCTGCAGCCAGAGACTACAAGACCACCTCCCTCCTCCCGTAGGGGAACCCACATGCGATGGGGGAACCTGCTGCAGGGGAACCTTTCTCTCTCTCTCTTTGGGTTCCCATGGGGGTCCATAAAAGAAGCCCCCGGCCCCCATGCTTGGAATGTTGGAAGCGTTACTGCCCTGCTCTGCACCCGCCACTCACACAGCCCGGGCGGAGCACTGAGTGCAAGTCAGGAAGGCCACTGTTCTGTCCATGGGTCCTCGGTGTGTGTCCTAGTCCAATTTTGCTAGTGAAAAACCCATTATTTGTTAAAATTAGCATCTGACTCTGGTGTCTACTTCTCTATTAGTTTAGAATGCAGAGGAGTATGATTTACCAGACCCCACAGGCCCTATACCCATCAGCGGGGGCAGATGGGTGGCTGCGCCAGTTTGATCTCCCTTCACCCCCTGCTCCCCACTGCCCTCACTCCTGATCCTGCCCTAGAGGGCCCCCCCCCGCCCCCCTCAGGCTGGCTTCAACAGCAGCAACTAAATTTTAGGTACGTTGGGGCCAAATCATTTAATCCTCGCACAAACTCCATATTGTAGGTTTGCATTCCTTCTAAGGCTCATAGAGGTTAGGAAGGAGTCTTGCCTAAAGTCACACAGCTGCACAATCTCCTTATTGAAGGAACACTTCCAGGAGAAGGTTGGGAGATGTCCTCAGGGCTTATTCTTCCCTCTCTGATAATATCCATCCATCCCCACTACCACCACCTATGAAACATTTATTGATCTCCTATTCTGTGCCAGGCACTGTTTTAAGAACCTGGGATACAGCTGTGAACATGAGCCAGTCCCTCACTTCCTGCTGTTGAGATTCTGGTAGCAATAAGCAGCATTTATTGGAGGCTGACCACGAGCCAGAGACTGCTCCAAGCACTTTACTTCCGTTGTTCATTTAATCCTCATAACAGGTACTAATATTATCGCCCTCTGTTTTGCAGATGAGACAGCTGGGGCACAGGAGGTCAAATCATTTGCTCAAGATCACAGCAGGTAAGTGGAGGAGCTGGCATTGGATCCAAGCTAGTCTGGCTCCAGGGTCTCCGATCTTAACCAGCCCCTTCTCCTGCTCTTCCACTATAGTCACATTCTCATGGCGGCTTTCTAGAAATAAGGCCCCTGTCTTCTGAGTCTGACCCCAAGGAGAGAAGTTGATGGTGAGAATGTCACAGCCATCTGACAGTTGTGGGGCTCGTGGAGGCCCCTGAGCAGGCTGAGCCCTCCCTGTCAGTCCAGCCCCATATCTACACACTTCTACCAACAGGCCTACTCAACACCCCCTCACCAGGCCTCCACACTGCCTGCCACTGTGCCCGCCTGTCTCTGGGCTGGGCCCTTATTCTCAACAGCAGCCTGGAGGAATCCTGTGTTTTGTGCCTCGCCCCCCCAGCTGTCACTGCTCTTCTGGACATCTGGAAACCCTAAGCGAGGCTCTGGGCCTCCCTACTCTTTGCAGTTCCCCTGGGAACTCAGCTGTGCTCCCTCCTACCCACGAAAGCGAGTCTGATCCCAGAGGTGGCCTCTTAGAGTCGCTCTACTCCAAGGGTAGGCAGCAGTGGCTTCTCCCCGCTTAGCAGCTTAGCATCGTGTTGCCTTGTCTTTCCTTTGTAATTAAAATTACAGGCAAATTTCAGCCAGAATGAGCATTCTTGAATATCCAAGAATTACAGAGATTTCAGGGGGGAAAGCTGTTATCAGCAGCATCCAACAAGAGCCGATAAAACACTCAGCTATTAAACAGACTCTTGGTCTGGGTTGGTGGCAACTTAAGAGAATCCAAAGATCTCTTTATAGACAACAAATGAGAACTTGTTCACCTTAATATTTACAAGGGTGCCTGAGCCTTCATTTCAGAGTTTCATCCTCGCCATGTCACTAAGAATAGACAAGGAACCACACATCAGGGCTTGGTGGGAGCAGAGTCTGGCCAGACCTGCAGTTTTCACTGGAATTAGCAGACTACTCTAGCATGAAAATCTTCAAATGTTAGACTATATTTTTTTTAAAGTCTGCAAAAGTGACCTATATTCTCATAGAAGGCTCATGTAAAGGCCAGTAAATGGGAAGCTTTGACTCCATGCCTGGTGGAATGTCAGAGGTGGTGGGGGGCTCAGAGACCACCTTGCCTAGCTCCCCGACACCAAGGGCAAAACTGAGAGACGCCCAGAGTAATGAGGTGATTTGTCCAAAGTCATATAGTGAGAAAAAAACTAAGATGAGGCTTTAGGTCTCTTGTTATTCCAAAAAACATGGAATTAAAAATCATTATTATTAGGTCTTTGGTAATATGTGAATTTATATCAACTCAGAAAGGACAATTTCAAATTTCATGAAAATACCAGCTTCGTGTCCACACACCCAGAACAAGAGCTATTAGGAGAGAGGCCTTTGCAAGAACTTTCAGTGGTTGGCGTGAGGAGGTGCAGCCGGGAACGGCATGTGATGGTTTCCGGCACCTGACCTGTCACAGGTGGACAAGATCCCGCTCTTTCCCTCTAAGGCTGGCAGATGCAGGCCAGTCCCCATTTTTCACTCTTCTGAGAAGGGCTCACCCCCTGTGAGATGACAGGGAACCCACTGGGAAGACACGGGCTCAGGCACTGAGGTGTCGCTACGGCTGCTCTGCACCAACCCTGTGAACTAGCGCCCCGCGTCCCTTGTGCCCTCTGGTGCCTCTGCCTTCCTGTCAACAGCAGGCCCCCTTCTCTCCACCACAACCACGTCCTCAGGGCTTAGCCCAGAGCCTGGCACATACTCAGTGCCAGTCAACGCTGTCCAAGATGTGAATGTAGGTTTGAAGTACCACCTCGGGTACCCACATCACAGGGTTTCCTTCCAGAAGAAGGGACTTAGTGTGTGCATCAGCTGGCAGTTAGAAGGTCATCTCTATGCGTTCTTAGTAGATAACAGCTTAAATAACCCCTCCCCAAGGTGACCACATTTAAAGCCTTTACAATGAAGGCCAGGACTCTGTGATGAAATTTCAGACAAGATAACTGCTGAGGGAAGAGTTATTTTGGAATTGGCAGAATGAGGTGGGTAGGAGCAGCTTTTCTAGGTTCTTCAGATCAGACCATGTCAGCAATCGCTGAAGTCTGCTCGTCACGGGCCTAAGAAAGAACGTCAGTCCCCGGTCTCTTTACCTTGGTGCCCGGATGACCTTCTACTTACAAGGGGCTGTATACAATTGGTCCTGCTATAGAGCCCAGCAACCTGGCATTACCCAAAACTGAATTATTAAAACATCTGTCTCCATGGAATTAAGAACTAAAGAATTTCCAGTTCCCAATTAACAAAATGATGTTTTTTCTATAGGAATTCCCAAATTAAAGTTAAGAGAAATAGTTATGCATATAGCTACAAAAGGTAAGCCCCACTGCACAAACCGGGTACCATATGTGCTCACATCTGGCTTTCGTCCAGTAGGCCTCTCACTGATGATGGCTAACATTTACGATGGCTTCCTCTGTGCACCACAGTCATCGCTTTACATGCCCTGTCTTACTTCATTCAAGTTTTTCTGAACACCTACTATGGGCGAGGCCCTAGGATACAAACAAAAAAAGTCCTGTCCTCCAGGAATTTATACTGAGCCAAAAGTAGTCTTTATAACATTTAATCTCATTACGACTCCATAAGGCAAGAACTACTATTCTTTCTACTTTACAGATAAAATGAGGCCGAGAGAAGATTAATATGTTGTTCAAGGCCTTTCTTTTCCAAATCTACTAGCAGGTGGCCAAGGATTCCCACACATTCTAACCAGTGACCACCCAAAGCACAATGCCTGCCAGTTCCTGATTTATTGGTTGATACGTTATAATCAATAGCTGTTTGTGAATTTCAAATCTTGTTCCCTAATCAATTGTTCCCCTTATGATGGATGTACTCTCTCTAGGAGAAATGCTTATATTTTATCACTGACACACTTGATAAAGAAACCCCAGCTCGTGTGATCATAGCCACACAGCACTGATGCATACTCACTGTGGAATAAATTGATGATGTGCTGGAAACCAAGGAGAGCGAGGATCCGTGAACTGAAAACAACACAAAAAAGAGAGAAAAGGTGAATTGCATGGTTAGCTGCTTTGGAGCCAAAAAGGGGGAGGAGAGGAAAGCATCAGCATTATAGGACACAACCAGGCTCTCAGTAACTTAATCGCACCTTCACCCAGCCTTTCCTGGTTTGGTGATATGTCAGTGTCAAATAAGGACTAATATGCTAAGGGAGCCACCTTTCTAGACCACATTTTTTTCTACAACCTTCTAAATAATTTTCCCCCCTGACTTTCAAAATAATACCTGATTACTGAATAAGAATTTTCAAGTGCAGATAAGTGTTGAGAAGCACACTCATTGCCATAACCTGCGTGACTCATCATTCTACTGCCCAGAGGCAACCTGGTGCCGCCCAGCAGCTCTTATTCCATTCTGTTTTCAACTGTGTTCCTTTCGGGTTGAAACTGTGTTGCATATATATTTTATACCCTGCTAGCATCTGTCACTTGTTTATGCAAAAAGCTGAGCTGATTATTTTGAACATAGGAGGCTGCTGGCCACGGTAAATTCATTCTAGATGTCCACACAGTAGGACATTTGTTTAGAAAACATTTCCACTGGCTGGAATACAGATTCTTTCATTCGATTTCTATCCCGTCTACAAAGTGACAAGCAAGCGGTGTCCTCCTTTCTGTGTGTGACAGGTACTTTTTGACTTAGAGCCATCCTCTTAGCACCCCCTCCGGCCCCCAGCCAGTGGAGACATTTCATGATTTGGTTCCAAGTAATTTCAAAGCGTGGTCTTTTCTAGGACTAGGTATTCTGATTGACTTCTCTTTTTGGGAATGAGATTCTTGAGTGACATTTTCTCAGTATCCGTTTGAAAGACAGGAACGTGCCTGTGGGGACAGCGCAGGCCTTTGCACTGGGCGCAGCTTTCCTGACCACGCGTGGAATGCCTCCCCTCCCACCGCACAATCGCCTGTGGTCTGACAGTGGGAGGCCCACTTTCCACTGTATTCAACGGCTTTCACCTACCACCCAAGAAGCGAATTCAACTCAGATCCGCAGTCGGCACAAGCTACCTGCCCCTGAGGTGTCTGACGAGCAGCTCAGCCTGGCACGCAGGTGCCTCTACACTGTCTTGCCAGTGAAGCTCCTGACCGCCCCATTCTTCCTTTATGAATTCCCATCACACTCTGATCCCTGCACTTGGCTCTCAAGCATGCCCCAGATGGTACTTTCCCCCCCAGAGCCTCTGCCCACGCAGCTCCCGTTGTTTAGGATGCTTCTAATCTCTGCCTGTGCGAACATCAGGTCAGCTCGCTGTCTTCTCCCTGGAGCCTTTCCTCATTTCTCTGACTGCCACCAGACGGGCTTCCTTCCTTCTCTGAGCCCACACAGCTCTCGGCTTGCCCCACCTGCCCTCTCCTCTCTCAGCTGGCACCTGTTGCCCTGAGGCCGGCCCTGCACCATCTCTCACATCTACCTTCCTTAGCAATGCGTGGGGTTCCAGCGCTTTCCCTCCGTTCTTCCTCCATCCAGGACTCATCTGGTTGGTGCCCCATAAATCAGTTTAAGGTGTTAACAGCCAATAATAGCTTTCAGTGTCAAGATGTCCACACATTAACAGAGGCCTCTCATGCCCCTACCTAGTGGCCTGCTGTTCCCAAGGGGTAACAGAGACAGCCCTATGACGCAGACAGGAGTGGGGAGATTATATTGGAGGCCAAGTTGGCGGGGGAGATGTGGGTAACAGGCAGCCCCCTTCAATCACACTGCCCTGCCAGACCCCAGCCCAGGGGCCTGCACGGCTGCTCCAGGGCCTATGGCTGCTGGAAGATGCAAGTTCTTCCTCTTCTCTTTCTCTCTCTCATTCCCATAGACTAACTGACACTGCCCTCAGCAATATCTCAGTGTAAGTTGGGGCTTCAGCAGGGAAGAGCACATCTGGCCGGCTTTGGGTGAAGGCAATTATTTTTCTCTGTAATTAACGCCGCTCACTTGATAAACAGCCACAGCAAGGCTGTGGGCCAAAGAAAGATTCCTTGATTTCCAAAGTCAACCCTAAGCTGAATGTGGCTTGCCTGAACCCTTACAGCTGGCTCTCCTTCAAGTGAACTGAGCCAAGTCAGAGCTTGGGTTATGCGGCCTGGATACTTCTGGACAGCAAAATGTATACGGGACTTGCAATGGCAGAACAGCGAAAGCATGCTATGTATTTTCCTCCCTATACCTGTTCCTCAAAATGTGGAAGGTACCACAAGAATGTCTAGGCCCTCTCTGCCATTGAGCAATCCGAAACCCAGAGAGGTCAAATGACCTGCTTAAGGTCACAAAGCATTCAGGAACAGGATCTGCTGACCAGGAGTCTGGAGATTGCTTTGCCCTTGAGTGATGTGGCTTACTGGTTTCTGAGGGTTTTTTTTTTTTTTTTTAAAGCCTTTTGGTATCTTTTAGAATGGTTTTCTAAGCCCCTCATTGAATCTACACACAGGTATAAACTGGGACCAAAGAAGCAAAAAATGCATATTTGAGAAGAACCTGATTTCACCCCTACCTAAAGTACAGGGTGAAATCACCAGGCAGAATGAAACAACGGGGCATATTCCAGCCAATAAAGCCACCCGGCACCTCTGCTGTCACACTTGGGCATCTCATACACATGTTCAGCTTCAAAACTCAAAGCGCTTTCTCATTTATAACACTGTTTGAAGCGATCCTCATCACCACAGAGAATTTGTATGTAATTTGCCCAAACAGGGCAGGACTTTCTACCCTAATCAACGAAAGAGTAAATTAAGGCCCAGAGAGGCTAAGTGACGTGGCCAGGCACACACAGCTGGGCAGGAGCAGGAGGAGAACCAGTGAATCCAGGCATTGCACTGCGGTTCTCACTCCACCACAGGGGGCCTCCACAGCCAGTGAGAATGAGATGCTAACAGATCGCCCTCTGAACTAGCAAAGGAAGCAGAACCGAACACAGAGAACACGTGGATGAAGGAGCAGGCTTCGCCTCAGACAGGTAAGAAAGCCCAGCTGTGAGCAAGGAAGGACTGAGTGCACAGACAGAGGGCTGAGAATCAAGGGCTCCGGACCCAGTCCTGGTGCATCAAATCCCAAGTCACTGCGTCTGCCTCAATTTTACCACAAACAAAATGGGGATGAAACGGCCCTTGGGGAGAAGGACAAAACAAAATAAGACAATTATCACAATAGCTACCATTGATCAAATACTTACTACAAACCCCTTTAAAAGTCATTTTGCTAAATGCTTTCCAGGATTTATCGCACCTTATCTGCACTTTATCCTTTGAAGCAGGGACAATTATTTTCCACATTTTAGTGGATGGGAAATAGGCTGAGCAGGGTCAAGCCCCTTACCCAGTCACAGTGCTCACAGAGGGAGTGCCAGGATGTGAACACAAGTCTAACTCAGGGGCTAGAAACACAAGGGAGCTGCAACACAAGATTTACTTATTAACAAGCTGCTCTGCTCCTGTGGACGCCATATGAACTGATTCAGTTCGCACCAGCTCTTAGGGATAATTGGTAAAGTCGCTGGATGTGTTTTCCTCCAGAGACATCCATTTTAAAAATGCCTTAAGCATCTCCCTACATGTATGTGATTAAAGTTGACTTTAAGATTGCATAATGCACCTGATAGAAATTAATTTACCTGAAATAACTTTGAAGGTTGCATCTGGGCCATGCCTGCACCTAATCTACATATTTATGACTCCTGCTTCCTTCAAAATAGAAAGTGCTAATTAAATCCAACAAAAACCTCACACAGGTACTTGTTCTAATTCTTCCTAAATTTCTTCTCTTTTTCTTTTTGGTGAGGAAGACCAGCCCTGAGCTAACATCTGTGCCAAGCTTCCTCTATTTTATATGTGGGATGCCACCACAGCTTGGCTTGATGAGCAGTGCCATGTCCACGCCCAGTATCCAAACCCACGAACCCTGGGCCGCCGAAGCAGAGTGCGCAAACCTAACCACTATGCCACCTGGCTGGCCCCACTTCCTAAGTTTCTATCCTGCTTTCTGGCATATGATATACCTACCTGACTCTTACAAGGAGGTTCTATTTGGTCCAAACATGGAATATGAATTTTTTCCCCAGCTGTTTCTGCAATGCTGGGAGTTTATAAATTCAAAAGGAAAAAAAAATGTCTTCACCCAATGGCATTGCAAACACCTAATTGCACAAGCCCTATTTTGCTTGCGTAACACAATACCCTTGGAAAAAATAAAATCAATCTGATGCCAAATTTCCCAAGAGATGAAAATGTCATGTGTTCATAAGAGTATCAACAGCAGTCCCTACCCCTTCGCCCCAAATTTGATTACTACCTCTGCACTTCAGTTCCCCATCCTCATGAATCATCAGGTTTACAGAAGTCTAGACATTGCTCGTGGGCAAGCCCTTCTTATCAATGTCATGGGACGCCCTGGATATTCCACACCGTGCTGCCTGACAGCTTGACTCCAGATGGAGTAAATAAAAGCTATCTGCTGCTGCTGCTGTGACAGTCCTGCACCTTTACGAGGCAAAGTGTGCTTGTCTGGACAAGTTTCAGTGCTGAATGTGGTTCACTCAGGTACACACATGACAGGCAAGATGAATAGGGCACAAGCCACACTCCATATGCGAGTTGTCACCAGGAGGCTCGGAAACGCTCCGCGGCCATACTTGGCTAGCACTCGGACGGGAAAAAAGAGCAAGACAAAAAGGCCTACTCCTTCATCTTAGGGTCGACACAGCCTGCACTACTCCTGCTCTGAGTGGTTACAGCACTATTTCCTAGCTCTTCAGTCCAGCAAAAGCCTCTCAGTAACTCAGGCTCCACCCCTCCTCCATCCTCTGTCCGGCAGGTTCCCATATATGGATTTACGGACTTGCGTCCACTCACTGGATGTCACTGGATGCAAACGATACATAAATCAGGGCGGAGAGAACGAAGTTGCTAGGCAGATTAACTAGGGGCAGCTGCTCTGTAACTCAACTAAAACTTCTGCAAAAAAGAACACGGGGTAAGCAGAAGCCTCTATCCTGCATTTCTCTCCCTCTTGACTGTTTCGGGACTTCCTTATCAATGACAAATTTATTTGCTCTTTTCTACCCAGAGGATGCTGGGCATATTTCCCCAGTCTCACAGGGAGGAACCGGGAGCAGAGGGAAGCCCCTACGATCCCCTCCCACATTCTGTCCTGTGGCTGGCAAAAAAAAAAAAAGCATAAATAGAGACACTGCCCTTAGCCCAGGCTCCACTTCACCAAGAGTCCCCATCCTCTGGTTGGGGACTTCTACCTGCCAGGACACTAATGCTGAAGCTGAGTCCACAGACTGTGACATGTAATAACATTATTGGGTTAACATTTACATATATTTATATAATATTTATATATTATCTCATTTAATTCTAATAATTTCATGAGCTGGCTACTATTATTACTCCCATTTTATTGGTAAAAAAACAGAGGCACAGAAAGGTGAAGCAATGGCCCAAGGTCATATGCCTAAGAAGTGGTGGAGCTGGAATTTCAACCCTGGTAGCCTAATTTCACCGGCTCCAGTGTGCTACCTGCCCATCTTTGGGAGCTTCTGGTGGGGGGGGGGGGGGGTGGGGATGTCCCTGCATAGCATTTTGAGTGCTTGCTCCCCTAACTCACACCTTGAGTGAAGGAACAAAGGGCAAGAGAAATGAACCGAGTTAGGAAGATGGCTGACAAAGTTGCCCACAGTATTTTTCTCCCAAAATTCTGATTAAAATGAACAAAACATAAAAATCCAACCCAAAATATTCATGATTAGCAAGCAAAGAAGGAAAAGGTCATAACTAAATACAGTAAACTTAAAAACCTAATGCTTGAGTAAAGAAATAGAAAATTCTGGAGTGGAGCCGAGAGGAGGGCTGCCCACAGCTCCCCAAAGCCATAGGAGTGCATCAGCCCAGAAAAATGAACTCTGTAGTAACTCACTGTGCCAGGATGGTGAGCAGGAGGCTGAACATCACGACGGGGGCACAGGCCAATAGCTATGGCCCAAGTCCGCGAGAGAAAAGCTTAGAGCGGAACTTGGTCAGCCCTAGGTTCACCAGGGTTTTACGGGCAGCCTCTTCCCTAAAGTCCTGTGAGGTTAAAGAGTCAGACCCTACTATTCAGAGCTCCCCAGCCTGACCCCAGGGTAAGTGGGAGAGTTGGAAGCACTTACAGGTGGACAGGTGGCTCTCAGGTCAACGAGGTGAACTCGGCACAGAGGAACATTAACCACACCGCGAAACCTGGCGATGGTGTGTCTCCCTGCTTACCTTCTTCAAACCCGTCCCGGAACGAGCCTGAGCGGCTCATGGTTCTGCTCTTCTCATCCAGGGACATGGAGCTATTGCGGAAGCGGCTGTCGGTGTACGGGTCATACTGCCCATCGGCATTGGAGAGGCTGTGGGTTCTCAGCATGGTCGGGTTGGACAAGCTCATCTGAGTGACAGTGGTGGGACTCGCTGGAATGAAAGGAATGGAATCAAAAGGTTAGAAATTCATGTCTGTTCAAATCCTGGATGGGGACGCAGAGGAGACGGCATTATCATCAGCCGTATCCATCCCTGCCAACTTCGCTCCCTTGTCTATTTTCTAAAAGGTAGTCACATCAGCATTTGAGTTAACACACTTAGAGCTAAAAATAAGGGAGGAAAGGTGGGTCAGTTCCAAAGCAGGGCTCTGGGCCTCAGCTTTCCAACTTGGCACGTTCAGACAAGCTCGTGTCACCTTCCAGGCATGAGCTAATTACTCCCTGGGCTCATCTGGAACAATTCTCCCTAAAGCCCAAAGCCCAAAATAGTCCAACTGGGCTTTTGATCAGATGGGAAGCATTTGTACATGACAAGAAACTCTTGCCTCAAAGAGTTACGGCTGGGAAAGAACAATATGAACACAGGGCTCATTGCCTGAGATGGGGAACATTTCATAATGGCGCCTAAAGAGCTTCAACACGAAGGGGGCACGTCTACCTCGGCCAAAAATTGGAAGGACTCTGCCGCCCACCAGTCTCCACGGCTCAGCTCTCATCCTGCCACCTTCACGTGACCTTCCCCAGTCATTCCAGCCAAGACTGATCGCCCCTTTTTCTAACTGTATACAGTACTTGCTATCTGATCATACCAGTCTTTACACGGTTTCCTATAAAGCTTTGGATGGTTCCTTTCACCCTATTTATGAGTCTGTGTGGGCGTGTTTGTCTCTTGAAAACACTCCATTGACATGTCAGCAGGGGCCGTGTTACAAAGACTTTTCCTTTCCCCACTGTGCCAGGCACAGCATTAGGTCAGCAGCAGGCATTTCCAAGAATACTTGTTCAATCCTAACCTGATTCTTATTTCCAGCTTAATAAAGCCCTGAGGATGACCAAACAAGGAATCTGCTGTGAAACCTACTTCTTCAGGGGTCTTAGAACTAGAAAAGCCTCGCCTCAAGAATGGGAGGGTTTGCTCTTTGCTACAACCCCACCTATATCAACCGTGTACAGAAAACTACTGATTAGAGTACCAAACACATTTCTATTTTCTCTATTTCTTTTGCTATTAATCTCCGGTAATCAAACCACATTGCTGAGGGCTGGTCAGATACTGAGAGTGATAAGACCACATGTCTCTTTCAAAATACAGAGTACCTCTGCCTGGGGAGCTGATCATCACAGCTAGTGACGAGTGGCTACTCACCAAGCTGGGAAAAGTTGAATCTCGTTCCGGAGGGGGAAGTCACACTGGAGCCAGAGGAAAAGGGGGAGTTGGCGGCGGTGTCCTGCAGGCCTCCCGCGGAGTGGGACCGTAACCATTCTTTTGCGTCATCTTGTGTGCGAAGCTGGGAGGTGGGGGCATACCTGGACAGACGGAAATCAAGCTGGGATGAACTATGAACAACGCTTATGAAAAGGAACTCCGTGGCGCTGATGATAAACATAGAGAAAAAATATACATATCCACAGATGACGTTAAAAAAATCAGATCACTAGACATCTCGAAACTTACGAAGTTTCTCAAAACCTTTTTTGCTACTTGGCTGCCTTTGGGGAAAATTGCAATTCCTTTCAGTTTGGAGGGAATACATAAAGGGAGGAAGATTGGTAAATGGTGAAAAGAGCCGGCCCTGGGCGTAGCTGTAACATGTTGATTCATGACGGTATCATGTCAAAGCCCCCACCGTGACAGGACCGAAGCACAGAAACAAGCTGCTGTTAGGGTGTTGAGGACGTTTTACAGATAACTCACGGCTTCTGCATTCGGCAGCAAAAAGGAGTGGCCATGAAGCACGGCGTATCAGAAGCAGACACGTAGAGGAAGGCAGGAGGACACTGATGCTTATGGCGGTGGCTGCCATTTGGCATAAATGAGTCTTCACAAAAGGAACCCAAATCTTTGGGGTTCACACTTCAGAAGTCACGTGGCCCACCTCGTCATTTTCTGAAACGTATTTGGTAGAGATTTATCGAACGTCTCCAAGGAGCTAGGTGCCTTCATAGACATTCTCTCTCTGAAGCCTTCAGATCCACCCGGCCACGCAGACACTAATATTCCCGTTTTAGATTCAGGGAAAGTGAGGGCCGCCTTGGGTCACATGCTGAGATTTCAATCCATATTTGTCTGATTCCAAAATCCATGCTTTTCTCATTATGCCCACTGGCAGCATCTCAAATTTCTCAAGTGCCCAAGTGGCCAGAGTACCCTTGGACTTTTTTTTTTTTTTTTTTGAGGAAGATTAGCTCTGAGCTAACTACTGCCAGTCCTCCTCTTTTTTGCTGAGGAAGCCTGGCCCTGAGCTAACATCCGTGTCCATCTTCCTCTACTTTTATATATGGGTCACCTACCACAGCATAGTGTGCCAAGTGGTGCCATGTCCGCACCCGGGATCCGAACCAGTGAACCCCAGGCCACCGAGAAGCAGAATGTGCGAACTTAACCGCTGCGCCACTGGGCCAGCACCCCCCTTGGACTTATAAACAGATTACCAAAGGGTGACTACTGATTAACTAAATAGTGGGATTCCTTTGGCTTAAAAACAGGAGTTATTGGGGTGTTGGTATTGGATACGTGTGTGTATGGAGGGAGGGAGCTGCAAAGGGAGAGTCAGGGTGCGAGGGAACCTAAAAATGTTTCTTTCTCAATGTCTTTACTCTAGATGACGGATATGAACTTTCTAGATCCCATCAATTGCCTAAAGGCAGCCTGTCACATAACCCTATTCTGAATTCTTTTAAAAACCAATTTTAAATAGTCAGAGCTACATAATTTTGATAGGACAGACCTGTTCCAGAAATATATACAGCATTTTGAAATGTTCCTATTTAAAGAGCTTAGCTTCTTCTTGGGGCAACAGTGGGACATCACTTTCAAACTCATATTAAGAGTGGCCATCACTTCAGCATCTAGCATGGTTGCAGACAAGCAGCCTTCCTAGGCAGGATGAAAACTGCTAGGTACAAAGGGCCTTGCCAGCTCCCCCTTCTCAGGCCACAGTGCTGAACTTCTTCCCACAGGACATCTGTTGGGGGGGTTTTCAATACTTTTATTCTTCGATTCTTAGAATTGGCTTTCACTCGGAGCTCCTGTTGAAAGGGAGCATTGATACCCACCTCACGGCACTGTTCAAAATGCTCTCAGCCTTAAGAGCTGCAGGTTATTAACTACAGACACACATGACAGCAATGAAACATTTCATTCCAAGTTCCATTTTTTGCAAAAGCACTTAATGCTCAGTGCAGGGTGAAGCCGATGCTGTAAAGAGGGAGGTGTTTAGAGAGCAGGAGAAATGACAGCTGCAACCGTCAGACACTGAGACCATGGGGCAGGCGTCAGAACGGAAGTTCCTCTGGGCGGCAAAGTGAAGGAGATGATGTGAGCAATGGCGACTTGTAGCATCTTGTTTTACCAGGACTAACACCAAAAATGAGCCCAGGCCATGACTTGCAATGAACGAAAGGGCATTCCTTCCTTGTACTCTTTTCTTTCTTTTCACCAAAAAGTGATCACACTCGTGTCTTGTGGGCACTGAAAACTGAGCTGATTTTACCTGAATATTTAGACAAGTACAAAGCGACTGTCTTTAGTAATTTTCTATGGGCCGAAAAGTTAAATATTTTCAAATTGGGGGGAAATATTTCCCTCCTCCTTTGATCTTGCCCTGGCTAACAAATCAACATGCTACAAGTCATGTCCTTTTGCTTGGAAGACAGCCCATGAACAGAATGGTCACGGTGAAGTGCTCAGCGATTAACCCACTGGCCTTGGCAGGAGCAGTAACTGCTCTCGGGGCTCGCCCAGGAATGCTTTTCATGAGATGGTTTCACCACATCAAGCCTGAAGAAGCACAGCCTCTGCTCAAGCAAATAAGCCAACAAATGGAGAGATGAGAAGGAGAGGGGGCGAGGGGAGCTGTCGTCCAAAGGGTCCTGCTGTGGTGGCCAAAGCGGGGACCCCAGCCCAGCCCGATCCCCCAGCCATGAGAGAGTCACACAGCCAAGCCCCAAAGCCACACTAGAGGGCACGGATGCAAGGAGGAAACACAGATACCTGAGTCCTTTCTTAGGCAAAGTATTCCTATCAAGGTGCGGGTCACTGTAGGAAAGTCAAAACAACAGTGAGAACTTCCGAGCCGCACAGGGAAGGCAGACAGTGTGGGCGGGGAGAGGTGGAGGAGGCCGGAGAGACCTGGAGGCAGAGACACCGCACCGGGAGTGCTCCCTCATCCAGCAGTGCATGCAACACACCCACGCCCACAGAAACAAAAGAAACCCAGTCCTCGGCCTGCCCTGACACCAGTGCACACTGTGTCCGGAGTCGCCGGGGGGCCTGAACCACTCAATCCCAATTGTTCCTCCTTTTCCATGAGTTCAAAGCAAAACTCAGCCTGCCCCACCTCGAAGCAGAGCCCGTGCCTTCTGCTGCCCAGTCGCCCATCTCTGCACCACCACTGCGTATCAGAGAGGGAGATGCCAGCTTCCCTGCACCCTGACTCTGGCCCACCCCCCGATGCCACTGGCGATGACTTCAAGTGACAGAAGGGACTTGCCGGAGGGTTTCAAGAGGCCGGCAGTCTGCATATTTGGAATTCATCTGTAACGAAGTGAATTCCAGGTCCCTCTCCCTTTCTGCGGCCGTTGGTGGGCGTGTCGCGAGGAGCGGAGCCCTGGCCAGGGTTGGGGCATGTTACAACTTGCCGCCTGACACAGTCACGACATTCAGATCTCCAAAGAACAAGGGTTTAAAGGCTTGGTCTGTGAGTCAAGAGTTTTTGCTGATGATGGGGTGAAGAGCGTTTTCATTAATTTTTTTTTTTTCTAGCATGAAGCAACATCTGCTTGTCACGTTTGGCCAAGCCATGGCTCCCCGACAAATTTAAGGTCAATATCCATCTCTGAGGCCCACCCATAGGCAGCTGGGGGCAAACAAGCGTCTCTGTAAAGTCTAAACACTCCCCATATTCTCTCTCCTCATCATCACAGGAAATGGGCACACAGAACAGCAGCCTGCAGGACAGAACCAGCCAACTGCAGCAAAGGACTCTGACAGGGAAGGGAGCAGAGCCAGCTGCGTGGGGGGTGGGGGTGGGGAGATGGAGGTGAGGGCCAAGCTGCACGGTGGGTGGTAGGTCATTTCTGGTCTTGGACAGGGAGGCGGGGGTGGGAAGGGTGGGAAGCAGAAGCATGCCACAGGAAGGCTGAGATGCAAGTGAGAGCTCCCGCCGCCACCCCACGCCACCCCAGGTCAAGTGGCGGGGTTTGAGATTCCTTCCCAAGCTGGGAAGTGGGTGTCAGCCTGTGCCACCTCTCCCAGGGCTTTAGCGGACGGCGGAATAGACCCTCACTGGCATGTCTGGGGGTCACAAGGTACACCGGAGCCACGAACACAAGCGGAAGCCTCAGGCCAACAGCCTCACAAACAACATCTGGCTTGACACAGACGGGCAGAGGAACCCGGGGGCTTGGTGGGGTCCGCGGCCTACAATGGCATTACCTGTCCTGTTTCCTGGGCAGAGTACTTCTGCAGAACTTAGGGCTAGCGGCAGGGGAAGAGAGAGGGCTAGAAGTCCAGGCAGGTAGAAAACAAGAGAAGGCACATTAGATTGGAAGAAAGGGGGGATGGGGATTGTTATATATAATGATTAGAACATTTTTCTCATCCCGAGGCTTTCTTCCCTACGTGCAGAAATTGTATTCATCCCTCCTGCAGTGAAATCCAGAGCTAAGGACGCTGTTGGGTCCTTGATTTCCTATCACTCTGGCCGCAGCCCTTCAGTGGGGGTGGTTTGCCATGATGACCACCAAATCGAGCACATGCTACCACACAGTCCATGGCTGCAGCCAGCCCTACTCTGCCTGCACAATAACCAGTGGAAGCGAAAGAAGCAGCTGATGAACAAACAGAACAAAATGGAAGGATTTCAAAGGCAGAATGCCATTTAAAATGGAAGCATTGAAGATGCCCCCAAGAGGCTTCCAGCAGCCCCCAGCACTGAGAACAACCACAGTGAAAAAGATAACAGGAAACAGAGTGGAGCTTAATTCCACCCCAAACTGGCTTCCCCATGCAAAGACAGTAGTGATCAGAAAGAGAAATCTCCCAGGCAAAGGTGAATTAACACTTGGGATTCCTAACACAATATTCTGACTCCTGGCAGCGTGGCTTCCTGAGAGATACACAGGCAGCCAAATGCAGAGCACCAACCTTTCCGACAGTGCGGTCTTCACACTGTTGGTTCTGACAAAGGGAGTCAGGGAGTCATCCTTAGAGGAGGCGAGGAGGCCGGTGGAGGAGTTGTGGCTCAGGCCCCCTCCACTGCTGAGGGAGATGTCAATGGACTCACAGCTGGTGTGGAGGCTGCTGACGGACTGGAAGCCCAGGCCGTCCTTGCTCACTGCTGAGGAGCTGCTGGCGTTGGTGCCCCAGGTGAGGCTGTTGGAGGGGCCTGAGTGGGCTGAGCTGGGGCTGGAGGCTAGAGGAGACTGGTTGATATCCGCGTTCTTACTGTAGAGAGGACTGCTGCTGCCACTGCTCAGGACGCCGCTGCCGGAGGGGGACTCCAAGTTACCTTGCTGGGTCAAGGTGGCATGAGGATTGGAGATAACGACTGAATTTTTCATGTTTTCAGCTGTGGCAATGGGCACTTGCTTGGTAGGCTTCCCACCAAAGAGTCTGTGAAGAGACAAAGGGTTGTGCAGGTTGGACACCCGGAGTCGGGGGCACTGGGCTGTTCAAGGAGGTGGGGCACGGGTTCAGGAGTGGGAGAGCCCCTGGGGAGGGAGGCACAGCCACTCCTACAGAAGCGGCTACAGGCCCTCCATTGGGAAAGGCTGCCATATAGTGGGCCTGGACGCTGGCGCAGCACAGGTTCTAGCTTCAAGTTCTAGGCTGCAGCTGAGACTCTGGCTCTGAGACAAACAGGGACGGGGGACAATTTTCTACAGGTCTATCCACACTGGCCCAGATCTTGCTTCCCTTTCTTCCCATAAAGAGAGTAACTAGAAAACTGCCTTGGCCCAGGAAACATCTAGATGGAAAAGAGCTGTCTTCATCATCTTTGTATGCATGACCCCAGGCACAAAGCAGGCACTCAGCTGATGACAGTTCAACTCCAAGGGATTTGCTTTCTTTGATCTCAAAGCACAACATGTAGAATCAAGAACATGAGTGTAGATCTGGATGGGGCCTGAGAAAAGTATCTTCAGGGACTTATACTCAAGGGAAAGCCCAGCCTGAAAGATGTGCCCTCGAGGGCCAGGGGGCTGGCACTACCCAATGATGTGCACAGAATCCTTGCTGGCTTCACAAGACGTTAGACCAGACACATTGGGTGTGAACTGTGTCTTGGTGGCAGATACAGAGAAATGCCACTCCCTGTCATCTCCCCACTGCTCGTGACCACCAATGTCAGAATATAGGAACGGCACAAACATGACCCCCTCCCATTGGCACAAGGGCTGCTGGTAGAACGGCAGAATTGTCTTAAAGTTGGGGGGTGGTACAAGCTCTAGGAACGCGAGGGCTTTCTTCTACCCACTACAACCCCTTGGAACAGGTCCCTCTGGAAAGTGACGAAACCACTGCCTATTATGATGGCAGGGTGCCTTTCACCCCGCTACTCGAGGTGGTGTTTGATCTCTATCCTCTCCAAACGGTCCTTACAAATCTCAATTATTGTAAGAACAGACAAACAAACACATCATCAACCCTTACTACAATGTCTGGTGACAGATGAGAAACACTTTCTGCCTGATGACAATCAGAGAGTGAAATATCCTAGTGCAGAATCTCGGCTTCAGAATATTTACAAACTTCCAGTGACAGAGGCCTCACTGCTTCGAAGGGTAACTCACTCCATCGCCAAGCACTTCCAATTGTTAGAAAACCAAAATCGGACCCACCTCCTTCTGACTGTGCTCCTCGCTCCTAATCTTGCTATGAGTAACTACACAGAAAAAGCCCAGTCTTTTGTCTGGTAGTCCTTCAGATCGTCTGAAAACAGCTATCACGCTTCACCTAAGATTTCTCTTCTCCATACTAATGTACGACGAGAGAATTGAGAACACCTTCACGTTTTAGGAGAAACGTAATCACCAGGAACAGGCTGAAAGGCGCTCAATGCAGAGCTGAAGAAGCTGCGTGCATTTTCAAGTCTTCTATTCCACTAGCCTAAGGGTCTCGTAAAATGCCTTTGTAGTTACGAAAGGAAATCTATAATACCAAAAAGCGAATATTACATAGAATACTTGAGGCAAGAAGCAGAGAAAATTTTCATTTACAAGGCGATCTGTTAAAACAACAAAGAGCAGCCCAATAGGACCACCCCCTGAGAAAATAATCATTACTGAAATTCTAATAATCAAGTCTAGACAAAGAACAGTGAGCGGCTTCATTACACCTTGCATGTGGAATGCTTCTTCTGAAGTCTTTTCAAACATTCCGATTCATCCCCAAATATGTACATGCGCACATAATTTTTCTTTTTACACCACCTCATTTTCAATTCCTGGGACTTACTCTTCCCTCTGACAAGAAATCTCCTGAGAAGGTAGGACGAGCTTTGTCCTAGGCAGCTGCAGTGTGAGGACAGTCCCGTGGATATCATGATGAGATAAGAGGAACAGGCAACAGTTGTATCCATTTAAAAGACACCATGTTGAAAAACCAGCAAATAACAATATTTTCATGTAAAAATTTCCACTCAGGGAAAATGCCTTTTTAAGGTCATAGGAAATCAGTTTCCTGCTCTAAGAGGTGTTTTTTTTGAAGGAAGTTAAAATTTCAGAGACTAATTTAGAATTAAGTCTGCAGTAAAAAACGGTATATAGGGGATATTGGACTATTTGAGAAAAGGATCTAGCCAAGATCACTGTCTGGCATAATGATGAAGAATCTCAGCCACAGAGTTAGCAAGACAAGAAAAAAAAATGTGTCTGCTTCCCCTGGGCTACCCACCCAGATCTCAAGGGGCGTGAAGCTCTCATCTCGGAGGGTAGCTAACTTTTATGGAGTACTCACTATGGGCAGACTTGCCCGCATGGACTAGTCTCCATGAGAACTCTCAGGGGGGTGTCCCCATCACGCCCAGCTTACAGATGAGGAAGTGGAGGCAGCATTGTTAAAGCTTACATGGTGGCTAACTAAGGTGGACCCAGGACTTGAACCCAGGACGACTGATTCCAGAGGCTTATGATTTTCATCCCAACAAGGGAAAATAATCACCGACAAGAAAATTGCCAGCAGGATAACAGTTTTACCCTAGGACCAAAGTGGAGAAAAGCAGAGGCTGCTTTAACTAAGAATCAGGAATTTATTAATCTAGGATGCCATGCCACGTACTCCACTTCTGCTCAGTGCCACTACCCACTTACCTGCGGAGTGTGGGAGATGCCACATCAGGGTACTTGGCCCCTGGCTGGAGAGTGCCCTGAGCTGCACTGGACACAGGCTGGGCTGCCGGCGTCACCTTCACTGAGTTACAGGAAGCCACACTCTCGTTGTCCGATGAGATGCCTTTCTCCTTATCTGTCTGGTTGACCAGACCCGGCAGAGAGCTGCCCAGGGCCGTCTTGGAAGGCTCCCTCAGCTTGGGCACCGGCAGGCCCGCTGACTTGCTGCTGATGTTGGAATCTATGCTGCTGGTGCTAGACCTGTTTCCGGCCCCATTCCGGCTGGTGGACTTACTGGGCCTTGGCAAACTCCGGTACTGCAAGTTTGTCCGGGAGCTGAGAGACAGGTACCCATCGTCCTGATTCTGAGCCGCATCCATGCTCGTCTTCCGACCAGCAGACCGACCGACAAGCGCAGACGACTTTGGGATTTTGCCCAGCGTGGCTGACCTGCTGGTGACGGTGGCCCCGCTGGCTGTGATCATGGCCAGACCGGCGGCCGAGCCACTCTGCTTCTTGAACCCAAAGCTGTTGGCATTGGCAGCGGGCGTCCTGGAGCTGCTGGCGAGGGGCTTTTTGGACTCGTCACCACTGCTGCGGCCTGCGTCTGATGGGGAGCGCTTCACCTGAGAAGCTTTGGGAGACAGCCTGCCTTTCTCAGACACCTTCGCATCGTCCGTTTTTCCTAAGAGAAATCAGCAGGGTTAGCCGGCAAACCAAGAAGCCAGCCAGCTCCGTCTGTTTAAAATTCTCCCCTCCTTGGAAGAACGGGCTCGCTTTCTCCTTGGGGAAAGGTGTACCCTCGGGAGGCAGAAGGAAAGAGCTTTTTATAAAGATAATCTCGTCTACTACTGTCACCGTGAGGCTTTTAGATGTCGATGATTTTACTTACTTGCAAAGCAGTCTAAATTGACCCAGAATAAAGCAGAGCCAGCCCGTCACTGATACACCTGGGAAAGGGAGCCTGCCCTTGACTGACCTTTCTCCCTCTGTGCATTAAAGAGCCATCCCCTTACATTTCCAGGAGGTTCCCCTGCCTTCCTGCAAAAACTTGTTTCTTGTTTACACACATCCCTAAATCACAGACAACATCAACCCAACACCCCGACAGCTCGTAGACACATGCCCTGGAACGGCCTGCCCGGGGTGTGAGCTCTCACCCAGCACGTGGTTATACTAATTCAATACGCTTCAGCAGCTGAACCGTCTTCAGAGTTTAAGAGGCTCATACGCTTACCTATTTCCACTTGGAAAAGGGTAGGGACGGGAACCTTTCTGAAAGCTGGTTATTAGCAGAGACTAAACCCTAAGAAGAAATACCCGAGCATTTATGGGGACTGAAAAACCATGTCAAGTCCTTGCTAGAGTGATTAAGGTTTTCGTTTTCAAATGGGCAGCTGTGGATGGCAGACAGCGCCCGCCTCCTCGCACTCACCGGTTCCTGGGGCCTTCAGCGTGCCTGCCGGGGCGGCCGCCTTCGTCCTGGGCACGGTGATGCCCACCTGAGCCGTCATGCCGCGCCGCCACGAGCCTGTCTGCGAGATGACGGGGTTCTTCTTGCCGGACGTGCTCTTGTCGGACTCGTCGGACACGTCCGAGGGGTTCCGCCTCCACTTGGACCCTGGCTCCATCTTTACGCCGCTGTCTGACCCTCCGTCTGACTTCTTGACATCATCGCCGGACCACAGGGAATTTCTCTCCACCTGCGAGTGCTTCTCGGCGTCGGTCTGCGGACGAGACTCTCTGAATTAGTCCTTCCCAGATCCAGGCTGGGGAACCCCTCAACCCAGAGCAAAAATGCTGATGCGATGGAAGAGTTAAGAGAAAAACAAGAGATAAGCACTTTGAAATGTCTGGGCCTTTGTACTCTGGTTATCTTGTCAGAAAGCCTGATGTTTTTCATTCAAGGAAAGCAAAGATTATAGTTCGGTCCTAGAAGGGAGTGAGGGAGAGGGTAACAGGGACCAGGGGCAATGGGGGAAAGAGCCTCTGGGAGGAGACCCACCAGCAGACAGAGACGGGGGAGAGTCCAGCCACCAACTCTCTGCTCTTGGTGGCAAGCCTCCCCAACTCGGGCGGTCTGATCCCCATCCGGCTTCCAGCCTCCCTTCTCTTTGTTCTGCCGGCTCCCTCTCGCTGCACTGGCAGCGAGATCTCTGGATCCAGCACAGCGCCACAGTCTAACACACTGAGCGAGTCAGTAAGGGAGCAGGGCGGCTGCTAGTTCCACTCAAATCTGGGAGAGGGGCTGAGAAGACAAACCCTGAAGCTACTTCCCCGCGGTGCCAGAAGCCAACGGCGGCTCCTCCCGCCCCAGCTCCATTTATACACCACCCCTTTGCTCTGCTTGTGGGATTTTGTTCAGACAAGGGATATAATTAGCCAGCTTTCTTTGGAAGAGCCCTGACCTGCTGGCCTGGAACCCAGGAGGGGACAGAAGTGTGATGTTAATGATTTGCTGCAGTGAAAAGGCAGAAAGCTAAGCAGAATGCTTCGGGGGCCTCCCCAGGGGCCGGGGTCAGTCCGAGGAGATCCCAGCAGGCAGCAGCAGCACAGGGATTGGGGGTGGAGGTCAGCAACAGTTAGGGCGGCTATGCGAGACCCAAGTCCCCTGTCTGCTCTGCTTAACTAGCAGGTGTGCGCAACCGCAGCCAGGTAGGAAACCGAAAGGACACCTGGCAGGAGTCTGGCCTAATGCCTGTCGTCCAAGAGGACGAATGCCTTCCTGCGCCGAGCACACTGGCCAAACGGGGCAAGCAGGTCAAGTTCAATCTCGTCCATCACAAGCACGCCCCCCCTCCCCGCCCCCACGCACTATGAAGTCCACTCATCCATGACAGCCACCTTCCGGTGCCTTCACTTGTTCAGTCATACTGCACACACATGCTGAGTCCCCACCAGGCTAGGGAGTTTCCGAGTTTCGAACATGCCTCGAAGCTCCTCATTCAGCTGTGGTGAGGGAAACAGACAGAGGCCTTCCTACCTCTGGGCACAGACAGGAGCGCAGCCAAGGCTTGATGAGTAAGTGAGTGAACAAACGAACACAGCCTTGGGGCTACAGCACACTTTAACAAAACGGTGCCCCCAATCCCGGCCATCATCTGCTCATGAGGGTTAGCAGGTGAGCAGCACTGCCTCACCTCAGTGTCACAGAAGGACCGACACTCAAGTCACCCACCCCCTGCACAGCCACCCCAGCCTGGCGGTCCCTTCCTCCAAACCCTCCCAGGATGTTCCTTCAACCAGACTGACTCATGCCTGCCATCTGCCAGGTACCATGGAGGGTCTGAGGATCTGCAGGTCAGACTGGTTCGCACCATCATGGAATTTACGATCCAGTGAAAGAGGCAGAGGTTGGATAAATAAATACAAATACATGTGCAATTGTGAATTATGAAGAAAGTTATAAAGAAAAGGACAAGGAGTCTGAGGGAAATACAGGCACTGATGTAATTTAGATGATGATGATGGAGGTGTGGGAGCCTGTCAGGTAGGGCCATTCTGAAGAAGTGCCCGATAGAATGAGAAGACACTAAGAGATGAGTTTAGGGAAGAGCATGCCAGGCAGAGGGGAAGAGCATGTGCAAAGGCCCTGAATCAGGAAAGAGCTTGGCTTTGGAAACATTCATCCAACAAATATTTGCCACTATGTGCCAGGTAAGCTTATGGGCACCGGGAATACCACAACAAATACAAATCATTAACCTTCCGGACCTTATGTTCAGGTACATCCCAACACTTTCTAATCCACTCCGAGAAGTATATCTCATCCTGGGTTACTGCATTAGTTATTTTTTTAAGGGTCCTATTCCTTATTTCCCCCAATCAAACTGTAGCGGTGCTAACAGCAGAAGTAACAAGCAGATTTATTGAGCACTTACTATATGCTGGGTGCTGGGCTAAAGTGCTTTACAGGGATCATTTAATTTAATCCTCACCAAAACCCAGTTCGTATTCTCAACATTCATGAGAAAACTGAGGCAGAGAGGAAAAGAAAAGTGCCCAAGGTCACACAGCAAGGAAGCGGAGATGCAAGGATTCCAGGGAGTCCAACAGAACCCACGTTTTAACCACTCTGCCACGCCGCCTTCCTGGAGAAGAAGTCTGAGGACATGAGACACTTCTGCATTCCCAGCAGCACCGAACACAATACCTACACCCAGCAGATTCTCCTTCCACACTGGCTGGCTGGGGGCCCCCAGAACTCTGATTCCACCAACGGCAGAGAGAGCACATAGGGCCCTGGTCCAGGACTGTGGTTTGAACCGCCCTTCCCCCCAAGACAGAACAACCACCTAACCATCAGACCCCCACGACTTGGTCCAGGGTGGTAGCCTTCCCAGCTCGCTCTGCACAGCAAGACACCCACCCTGGGACACTCTACTGGCTTCGAGTTCACATCTCCCTAGCCAACGTTTCCTGAGCTATGAGCCAGAGCATGTGGTAGCACCACTAGGAATCGAAGATGAAGAGGTCCCAGCCTGTGTGTCCCCAGAGCCTACAAGAGCAGGGCAGCAGGACAGCCACATGGGGATGCACACAGAGCCGTCCCCTCCCCTTCGCTCTCCATGCCCTTGTCAGTGGTTCCCATCTCACATGGCACCTCCTTCTAGAAGGACTTTCCTGCTGCCCCTACCTGCAAACCACGTACTCATGCAACATCTAAGAAGGAAGGCGGGAAGTATGCAGGGGGGGAGTTCACCCCTGAGGGCCCAGGTTCTTCAGGGACCGCAGAAGGGAGTGTGAGAGGGTGGGTCTAAGGAGGGGCCCGAGGAGTGAGGAGGGGCTGTGTGGTATGATGTGGTGGAAGAGCACAGTGTAGAGTTTGACTTCAGTTCAAGAACCGGGTACTGCCACTCCTTGCTGTGTGTGATCCTGGTGGAGGCGCCTTACTTCTCTGAGTTTACAACCTTGTGTATAAAATGGGGACGATGATAGATGAGTGCCTTAGAGAGCTGGTGGTGGACTCAATGAGCTCGATGTGGAGGAACTCAAACACCTCTGAAAATCCCCAGCACTTCAACATTTATGCTACTTCCTCTTGCATTAGGGTGAACAGGGTACTTGTCCTTCCTGCTATCGGGCCACAAGCCTCTAGAAGCAGCGGACACTGTCCTCTTCATGCCCATATCCCCTGCAGATCAAGAGGCTAAAGTGGTTGAAGTTGGAGCCAGTAATAACAGAAATAATTAACAGCATCAGCACCTGCCATTTTTCTCGCCAGGCACTGTGTCCCTATACGTACCTTATCAGCTCATCTAGGCCTCTGAGTTTGTACTATTATCCATAGTTTAGAGACCAGGAAAGCACAGGTGTGAAGAGGAAAACAAGTTGCCTAAAATCACGAGCAATATCTCCCAGCAGGTGGATAGAAAGGCGCCCCTCGTCGCCCCCAGCCAAATGCCATCCCCACGTCCAGACCAACACCCAGAGAAGATCTAGGGAGCTCCAGGCTCACTCAAGGCCACACAGGACAGGAATCCTTGCCAGAGAATTCACAATTTTATTTTCTTGAGTAGCACAAAATAAACTCACATGGAATTTTCTTTTCCTCCCTGTATACTTTATTAAAAATTTCACAGGAGGTGAAAATAAGAGGAACCTTGACATGTGCTTCTTTGCATCTCGGCATCTGGAATGGAAACTTCCATGGAACTGAGAGGAAATACTAAATGACCAAGGACACGCACGGATAGATGAATATGTGAGGGAGAGAGATGTATTTGTTAAAGTCCTCTGCCATCAGTACACTGTCTTACATATGAAATGCTGCAAAATACACGATGAGCTGCTCTGAAACTACAAACAAAATATATGCGGAACACAGTCAACTTTTCATTCCTGATGCGAATGGAGGAGGGAGGCAGAGGGACAGCGAATCCAGAGGAAACTGAGACAGAAAGAAGGTAACTTCTGAGCAACCACCGGGAATCAGACACCGAGAGAGTGTTCAGATGGAGTATTTCCATGTCACCCTTCAAGATAGGGCCAGTTACTGCTACTTTACGGACGAGGAGGCAGAGGCTTGGAGAGGATGATTAGCTTATCCAAGGATGTCACAGAGTGAGGAGCTAGGCTCTGACTTCAAAGTCCTTCTACCCAACATGGCAGCCTAGTGTGGCTGCCCAACCAGGTCCACCAGCTCTCCTGGGGAAAGCGGGTCAAGAGCTCTCAGACCTCAAGCAGGGAGATTCTCTGCCCAGCATGCAGAGGAGCCATGAGCACAGAGGCCCGATGATGGGTTTCTGGGCACGTGTGCCCGTCGAGGGCACCCTCAGGGCTCCTCAACTTCCTTGGGCAAGTCACTCAGACACACAGGGTCTTCCATCTGCCAAGGATTGCTCCTCTGTTACCCCCTCTTTCTCTTCAACCAGCTAAATGCGGCTGCTCCTTGGCAGTCCAGGCAATAACTCCCCGGTTTCTTAGACGTAGCTCCCTTAGCTGTTCCATGGCAGCTTTTCAAATATGAAACCCTAGGCAGGAAGCCTGTCCTCAACCTGTTTTTCTGGTGCACATGCTGAGCCCCTTCTTCCTGCCTCTCTGTGTGTACTCAGGACACTGCGTGCTGCCCGTCATCCAGGAGAAACCAGCATGTGATGGAAAGTGGAATGAGCCCCGGGGCAGGACGGCTGCGCACATCCTCCCGTTGCCTGACGCTGCTCAGAGAGGAGTAACTTCCTTTAGCGTTCTGCCAGGTGGTACAGGGGAGGGGGAGGAGGCTGCGACTTACGCTGTTCAAATATTTGGAGATGCTCCCAGACAGGAACAAAGGGATGCCACAGAAATCATCTCAGTAGGAATCTCAGTAACTATTGGTGCAAGTCTGCATTTATTTTATTCCAAGACCTGCTTGCCTAGTTTTTATTTAAATATTTTAAACTCAGGTAGTTTTGTAGCAGAAAACAATCCAATGAGTACTAAACCCTTTACATCCTTTGAAATTAACTTTCTGACCTTGATCAAAAGACATGTTTGTGTAATATTCTTGAGCCTTGTCTGATGTGACATTTGCGAGATGAAGCAAAGAGCTGGTCAAAGATGAGGGGGCCCTGGCATTAACCAAATCCAAGTGCATCAGACAGGAAGTCATTTGTAAATCCCAGATGTTACTCTATATCAGGGTGGGAAACAGACTCCAACTCCAGCTTTGCAGGAAGGAAGCAAAGACAAGGAGATCACTCCCACAGCACGGTGTCGGCTCAACGTGCATCTTAGGGGCAAGGCTCTTCCTAGCTCACAAGCAAACAAGAGACACCTGTTGGTTTATTGATCTCTCTCTTTCTGTCTCTCCCTCCAGGTTCCCCACCTCGGTGTCTAAGGACAGTCTAGAAGCTTGGTGGTTGTTACTTTGAAATTAGAATGTCTCAGAAAAAAAAAAAAGTGTCCATAGGAAAGGAAACTGGTGGATATGGTGACATTTGGCCAGTGGTAGGTGGCAGAGACCCAAGCCGGCTGGTGTTTCTAACTCGTGCCTGGTCACTGATGAAACAGTGATCGCTCTCAGGCAGCATGGCCTTGGGTTTTTATTAATCAACTTTTTAATTGAGGTATACCATTCATATACTAAATACACAATCTTCAGTAGATAGCTTGAATAAATTTTATAAAATTAACTTACTTACTTAACTACCACTCAGATCAAGACACAGAACATTATCAGCACCCTCAAATTCTTTGTGTCCGCTTCATTTGGGTAACTTTTTTTCTTCACCACCACCACCACCACCCACCCTCACTCCCCAACAATAATTAGAAGTTCTGACTAAAATGAAAACTCAAGAAGTCACAGGCAATCCCAGAGGCAACACCTCTGATATTTCATCAGGCCATGTTCACACTTCCGTGGGACAGACTCACTCCCACTCTGACATGTCCTTTATTTAGGCCTGTCCTCCAAGAAAAGACACCTCTGAGAGCAAAGAGATTTCCAGAGCAGCTCCTGTCTGTAGAGAGTGAGAAACAGCTGCGAAAGGAAGCGGATGCGGAAGGGAGGGAGGGAGAGAAGGGGGCAGTGTCAGTTCTGCCCTCCAGAGGTCCCTCTAGGAGACTCTGTCCCCATCAGACCTTCATGTGGGTTCATCCAAGGCAGCAGCCCCATAGGTGGGAGGGACCCATCCTGAAAACATCCCAGCCCACACATGCCAGTGCTGCCACCATGGCTGAGCAGTCGTCACGCCCATCAGTCCCAACTTGGGGACCAGCTGTGAGGACGACACCTCGGTTTTCCACTAAGAAATGGGCTTACCAGAACCAACCACTTACTAGAACCCCGGACCACTAAGGAAGGCTGTGAGGGCAAGTGACCACGCCCCCACGGAACAGCTTTGGAAGCAAAGATGAGGCCGCACCGTATCCGAAACACACAATCTGAGAGTGTAAAGTAGGGCTGGAAAGCTCAGGAGCCTCAGGCCAAACAGGGATTTTTAAGGGGGCAGCTGTGGCACACGGGGGCCTGGGTCCCTGTCTGAAGGGGGCTGACACGTGGAGAAAGTAGCCTCGAGGAGGCAACATCTTTTGATTTTTCAGGAGAAACCAGAAGCTCATTTTCATGTAAAATAATGTATTTTAAAAATTTGACATGGAACCCAGTTTAAAAGAAGAGTAATACTGTGGACCAAATAAAACACATTGGCGGGAGCTGTGACCTACAGATAAACAGTCCCCAACCTCTGGTCTTTCCGTCCAGAGTTCTCCATCTTTGTTTTCATCCCATCCCTCCCAGGGATCAGACACGTGCTGTGGACAGGGGTGTCACTGTGGCTAAGAGGGGATACATACTCCAGGCTAAAGACAGACAATTGAGTCCGACATTCTTTTTTTTTTTTTTTTTCAAGCAGATTATAAACCTGAGGTCCGGGAAGGAAACATTTTACCAGGGCCACCCCAGTGAGAGTGGGCGAGGTCCCCCCACTCCAGTTTCCAGGCCCCACTGCCTGACCCCGTTTCCCTGCAAGCAGAGGCCACAGTCGGGAGACGAGAGCACAGGCGGCAAGCAGGAGGTCGGGCCTCGTCTCACAGACCTGGGGATTCTGCTCACTCCAAATGGCCCCCTTGACCCACAAGCCCGAGGGCCCCTGCTGGCAGGGGCCTTCGGAGGAGCCTGGGAGGGACCCTGTTCCTTACCTGCACGTCCAGGTTTTTGCGAGAGGAGGCAGGTGTGTTGGCATAGGAGCTGATGGAGGAGCTGGTGTTGATGTCATCAGTGCTGAGGTTGTCTATGGTGTCGCTGATCCCGCTGCTGACGGAGCTGCTGTCATCCCAGCTGTCAAGACAAACACATCCTGACCACCCAAACCTCATGCTGTGCCAGCTCAGGCTGACGACACAGACAAACGAGTCCTTTCCCCGAAGGATCCTTGGGTCATGAAGCCCCAGAGAAAGTTCTTTTGCCTCTAACGTCACTTACCTTTAAGGGGACCATCCACCTGTGCCATTCTGGACTGGCAGCTGGGTGAGGTGGCTGATACGCACCTTCCCCCAAAGGGCAGGTGCATTTCTGAGCAGAGGTGGCTAAAGACGCCACCCACTCCCTACCCCATCCTCAACATCGTCTCGGGAACTCTATAGAAGCCAATGGCTACTTCCCAGGCCTAGCGGCAGAGTAGGAACAGTGGGTTTGGAGACTAGCGCCAAGAGCCATGCAGAGAAATCCTCGGGGTCGGAGTGGGAAGAACAGCTGATGTTCAGATTCTTTGGACTCCACTCCTGGACCGCAGCGCCAAGGGAAGGAAAGTGGCAGAAAACTGTCGACTCTATGAATAGCTCGAAGTCTAACAATATCCCAGGATGCACCTAAAATAGAGTCCATTTCCCAACCCTCAGACCCACTGAGACCACCCCCCGTGCTCAAGTTAAATCTCCAAGCGATGAGCCCTCTTCCTCCTTAGCATCTCCCACCTCCCAGTGCCACCAAGACATTTAACCCACCACCTGGTCCACCACCTCTACTTGTCAAAAGCATCCCAATGGGGACAACTCTCTACGTCTCCTGCTGCCCTTGCAATTCGAGTGGCCGTCAACTCTGCCTAGGTTATAGCCAACAGGCCAGCTGAGCCCCGTGTTCCACTTCTGCTCCCTAACAATGCATCCTCCCCACAGCAGCTAGAAGGATCCTTCCGAAACACAAATCGGACCCCGCTGCACCACTGCTTGATGCCCTCCAGTCGCTTCTCAGGGACTTAAACCCAAACTCCTTTGGCCCTCAAGACCCTCTGATCCCGCCTCCCCTTCCAGTCCTGCCTCGCGCCAGCCTCTCCATCACTCACTGGCTCTGCTCACATGGGCTTCTGTTCCTTCTAAGCCAACAGGGCTCTTGTGTTCATGGCTTTGCACTTGTTGTCTCCCTTCCTGGACACTTGTCTCTGCCTCCTCCTCATCTGAAGAGTCATCTCCTCAGGAAGGCGTTCCCTGGTCCCTCTCTCTGCAGTGTCCCTGCCCCCACTACCCATTGAGCCTGCTGCATGTTCTCATTTGTTTGGTTGCAGGTACATAGCAGGTACTTAATAAATACTTGCTGATTTAAATTCATGGGAGTGAGAAGTCAAGCAGGCTATAAAGTAAGCTTCCATCATTAACACTGGAAAAAGGGAAGTATTACTGTTTCTCTATTGTACACATGGAGAAACTGAGGCTTTGGAAGGTAAGATGCCTTGCAGGAGACCACACAGCAAGAGGTGGCGCAGGAGCCGGATCCAGCCACTGACTCCAGAGCCACCTTCTTTATGTGACACCAGACGGCTTTCCATTGCATCCACGTTCAGTGCACACGGGAACACGACACGGCCCACTTCCCCAGGAGGAGGCTGAGGCTCGGGAGGCCAGGCACAGCCAGCTGAATGTCAGACAGCGGGGGCGGCAGGGCAGCATCTCCCACCAGACCCGCCTGATAACGGAGCACCGATGTAACCACATCCCTCCACCATGAAGCCCTCCTGAAAGGCCTGCCGAGCGGCAGCCTGATGCCTCAGCAACACTAGGGGGCTGAGCACCACTCCCCTCAAACAACCCAAAGAAGTTCTAGTTCACCCCACAGCCTGTAAGACGCCTGCCTGAGCTCTGCTGAGCTCAGTGAAAACCTGTGCTCATCAGCTTTCCCATCAGCGTGCCAGTCTGGCTCCCAGAAGCCCAGCTGGAGGGTCCCGCGCGCACGCACGAAGGGCAAAGTAGGAAGGCGGGTCCCAAGCAGGGACGATAAAGGCGGGAAGTGTGAGGGCTCAGAAAGGGGTTTACTATGGATGAATTCACCAGGGTCCAGAGGGGCCCAAGGCTGCAGGGGCTCAGTAAACTTCACTGCTCCATTTCCACCTTCTGGCCCGGCCTCCATCGACCTCCAACTTCTCCTTCTGGCCTTCTCCAAATGCTCCAGGCCACCCTCCTCTGAACTCTCACACAGTCTCGTGCATCTGCATTCACTTCCATAGGCTCTTACACAGTTTTCTAGCTATTCTCTCTAGGAAGGTCTGTCCTACCTTCCGAATATATGCAGGGACCTGCTTAGTGACAGCCACCAAGTGCATATCATGTGTCAGGCATCGTGCTTGAAATAGACATTTCTCCAATCCGCATATCACACCTGCTGGGTACCTATTACCCTCCCCCTCTGACAGATGAAGAAATCCAGGCTCAAGGAACAAGCATCTTGACCAGTGTTGTTCCGTCAATGTTAGAATCAGGTTTCAAATGCAGAAGTGTCGAACAGGTGCTCCCTCCGGCCTGAATCACGCTGCCTTTCACACCAACGGCCTCTCGCTAAGCACCTGCCAGCTACCCAGTGCCTGCGCACTTTCTCCCCATCTCCCATATTCACTCACGGGTGGCCTTGCTCCTTCGTGAGGAGGCTGAGGCTGTGAGAACTGTCGTCCAAGGTCACTGCAAATGTATGGCAGAGCTGTGAGTGAGACGCTACCTGACCCCTCAGCCCACCTCTCGCCCCAACCCCACCTGCAGGGCAGTGTTGCAGCAATGTCCCCTCACTTTGCATCCACTCCACTTCCAGGCACACAGTATGTATTTACTAAAGGCCTCCTGACCGAACTCACATGCAGAGGAGACGGGCCAAGTTCTGATGCAAACTAACCACCTGCGGTGGATTCTGAGCCCAGCTCCCTCCCACTTCGTTCTTTGACAAGTCACAACTTCCGTGCCTCAGTTTCCTTAGGGGTGACAGGTGGATGATCCCACCTAGGCTGGCAACCACGTAAGGCTCTGCTGGGGAAAGCATGACCTAACAGATGGAAAAGGCCTGAAATCTGCCCTCACCATTAAAAGAAAATCCCATGAGTCTTTAATTGCATCTGCTCTCCAGGGTTAGGAATTTAATGTATCTAAAATTTCCTATAAGACGACAGAGGGCCGACGGGAGAGGAGTGTGGCCGGCAGGAGGAAGGAGGGAAGTCACAACAGATGCCCACAAATCCAGACCCCAGACCTTTGGCTTTGAAATTGTATCACTGTTCCCCTGTGGCCTTTCAACACCAAGATATTGCTCCAGAGGGGCATGTGGCACTTACCACACATGCGATTCTTCCCACACGGGCACCAGGAGCATCGTGGGGCCACCCTGAGTTTATAGGAAGGCCTTGTAACCGAGCCGGCCCAGGAGGGAGAAACCAGTGATCGACCCCACAGAGGAGCAGGGTGGGAAAACTGATAAGGAGGATGAAGGGGCAGTGACACGAGGAAACCCATGCTGAGCAAGAATGGCCTCGGTGTCCCCCAGAACCATCTGTGTGCCCCAAACCAAAGCCATCCCTGCATGTGGCAAACCACCACGTCTCCTTCACGTCTAGATCTTTTGGGACATGGACAAGTCTACCTGCATATAAAATCACTTAGTTTCAACTTGTCCTTTTCCCCAGATTCAGGGTGTAAATGGTCATGAGCCGCCAAGATCAAGGCCAGTGAGTTCCAAGATGTATTCTAAGGAAAACTGGTTCCATGAGATGCTCTGCGACAACAAGGCTGCCCTAACACGCTCTTCTATCCCTCAGAGATTCACGTCATCTGAGAACTTCTTAACAATTCTGACGTGCTTCAATGATCTCTTTAATTTTGCCTAAAATAGCCCTCCCCAAACTTGTCTGACCACACAGGAGACAGGGCAAAGAAGGAAACACAACTCAGGAAGAAATGCACATGGAACCTCGAGGCACCCCTGGGGGGCCCAACCGGGAGAACTGAGAAATTCCTTTCTTTTGCTCAAATCTAGTTTGCTTATTAGGTTTTTGTCACTTGGTATACTTGTGCTAACTAATGGAGAATCACAATTGGTTTGTAAAATGACTCCAGACAGGTGGCTGCGAGTCAGACAGGAAAAATGTGGAAAGCACACAGAATTCATTCAGGCAGCAAGGACATTAGTTGAATCCAATCAAGTGGCAAAGGAAATTAGGTACAACCTGGGATGGGGTACAGACGTCCATTGACCCAAATCAGGCGGTAAGTGCTGAAAGAGGTTACGAAAACTGATCACGACTGGAACTTGAAAGAAACCCAGAGAATGTGTGTTTACTGTGTGGTGAAACAAAATTCCAGCTGAGATGCTCAAGGGACCCTGATGATACAGCAGAAAGAAGTACAGTGGCTCTGGAACAATCATTCTGGAATACTGATTGGTCATTCCTGTGTCCCGGTCTTGAATCTGAGTGAAATGAACTATATGATGGTCCTGAGCCCACCAGAGATGATAAACCTACTCCCCTTAGTTGGGAGTAAATGCCTTTAAATCCTGGGAAAGGTTTAAAAAGATGAAAGGAGATGATGAAGTAAATCGTAATATTAATACTTGAGTTGAGGATGAAAGTTCTGTGGTCACTGGGATAATCTCTGTATATTTCTAATATTGAAAAGAATATACGACATATTAGAGAATCCGAACACAGTCTTGTGATTTCTATTTTAACTGAGCACTTACTTCTGGCTTGAGATTTTAAAGACGAAAGATTTAAGAATTGGATTCAGACTATGAAAGAAATTGGAGTGTTTAAGATAACCTAATTTATGACATTTGTAACTTTATTTGATTTGCAAGAGTTGTTAAGTGCTTAGAAAGCTTTTGCTTGTTGGGCTGGTAAGTCTGCCCTGTCAGATATTAGAAGAGCCCAAGGAAACCAGGTATGTGAAATTTATTAATGCAGTCTAAAATATTTAAGGATACTTCTTTACCCAAGTTTGCAAACAGTACTGATTGTTTAGTTAAATTCAACTTGTTAAGTCTGAATTAATAAAGTACTCATCAAATAACAAGTGGAAATGATCTTAATTTATACAAAAATACTTGATTTATAGATGAGATTTGTAAGAAAACCTAGGTTTAAAAATTAACACTTCAATAATTGAATAGGAAAACCTAATTAACTCTGAGAAGTTCTTTTGGGGCACAAAAGCACTCCTCTGACATCTGGGAAAATACTAAAGCAGATTTCATTTTGTGAATGAATGAATGATTTTTACATGAATGGCCAGAAGAATAAATGAACCCAAGAGAGCATCTTCTCCCTTCCCCAGTATTCCCCACTCCGGCTCACCTTCACTCTACATTGTAAGACCCCCAAAGCTACTCCAAACTATTGCAAAAATTGTAGTGAAAACAGCATTGTGTCAACAGCCTTGGGAGACAAGCAGAAGCAGCCTCTTCCCCTGCCTCAGGTTCTATGACAGGAAACTAGAAGGGATGTGGGACAGAGAGCTTGGCTGGCTTCCCTGTGATTGTTTTTTTTTAAGTGTTTTTGTATTTCAAGACAGCACTTTCATGGCTACGCCCTATGAATCCTTTGGCTGAGACATCTAGAGAAATGGCAAGAAGATGCTTCCATTGATTCCTCAGAACCATCAACACAAAAGCATCATTTCCTAACCAGATCACAGACAGGTCCCTTTTTCTCTACTCAGTGACATGTCCTCTATCGATCTAATCAGATAATGGCACAACTGGAGACAGGTGATCAGATTTGAAAACGACTTTCACCTGCTTTTAGCCAATGGGTGGGTGGAAGGAATTTCATCAAATATTTACTATTTGACTTCAAGACTTCTAAACTCAATATTATTGGATCCTAAGCTGAGGCCCTGAACTCAGATGTTCATCTCATCCAGTCAGCCAGTGCCCTCTACGTGCCAGGCATCCAGTCAGCCAGTGCCCTCTGGGTGCAAGGCAGTGGGGTTACAGCGATGACTCAGAGTTGTCCCTACCCTTGACAGAAAAGCCAGCGGAAGTGACCAATAGAACATATAGCTCAGACACAAATGAAAATGTAAAATAGGGTACCAAGTGGAAACTGCACTGGTTCGAGATATTTCTACAGCCTTCAATATGTCCACCAGCCAAGAGCCAGCACAAGGCAATAGTCTGCCATGTGCCAAGACCCAGGGCCACCAATGCGCTCTGCTGTGCTGCTCTCTCTCCTTCAGTGCATGGAAGCGGCAAAGGCAAGGAGCCAGGAGAGCCAGGCCCTGGCCTCAGTCTTCCCCAGGACTGCTTTCTGTTAGAGTTCAGACATGTCACTTCCTCTCTCGGCCCCAGTCTCCTGGATGAGGGAGCTGGACGGAGCCATGGCAAAGGTCGCTTTCTCACTGACATCCTGTGAGTTTAGGCTCAGAGCAGTTGGGATAAAGCCAAGTGGGCAAACTGAAGAGCATCTCCTCCCATTCAGTAACAGCTGCCAAACAGGCAAGCGCACCTTCTAGTCTCTGGGCTTCCTCGTTGCTGATTTCGCCCCTCAGATTATTTTTTTTAAAGCCCACACAAAGTCTTTGAAGTATTTGGAATTGGTGCCAATATCTTACGCATAGGAGATAATAACTGCCCTCTTTAGAGAGATGTGCTCTCCCTTTGACACAATCACCATCTCAGCCTTTTCGCTCATATATGCTACCTGCTCGGCCCTGCAATTTGAGTTTGCAAACCTTCTTATAGAGGCATTCCAACCCGATCCACAAGAGAGAGTCTGCCTTAGACCATGCTATTTATCCACAAAGCACAGGATGCAACCTTACTTAATACTTATAGCCACTGTTGACCCTGTTTACCAAATGCCAGGCACTGTACAGGCCACATTACACACATTATTCCGCTCTCCTTTTCCACTGGATGAAATGAAGGCTTAGGGCCCAGAGCTCATCAGAAGGAGAGGATTTAAGCCAGGGTCTAAGGACTCCATGCAGCCTCGCAGCTCTTCAGCATGAGTACATACAGATCGGCTTCAAAATCTGTCTGCTAACCAGCCCAATCACAACAGCACCTCCGTCTGCTGATGGCAGCCAAGGGTATCACGGAGAGACCCACCTTGGTCAAGACAATGCATTTTAGCCAGAAGCAAGGCTCTCGAGGCCTCGATTGTTTCTCTACTACCTCGTGGAGAAACACAGACGTGAAGACAAAAGCCTCTCTGAGAATGACCAGAAAATCCATCCAGAAATGAAAAGGCCCAGAAAACCAGAAGATCCAGTTTCAGAGTCTTACAAGAGATGCTGACATCCCTGTGTCAGGAATTCAAATGCCACTTGGCGGGCTTAGAGCACAGTGTTAACAGCCCAAACACAGGCTACCTGCAGGTGAAAGAATCATAAATTATTCCAGCTTCTCACACTGTGTTTTCCTTACTGCTGTGGGGAGGGAACATTCCACAGAAGTGAGGCGGGAAACCCGCTTTCACCAGGCCCTCGAATTTGGTCAATTGTTAATAGAGAGCTCTTCCTGGCAGTATCTAGATGGAGCAGGAATCTGCGATGGTTCTGAATTAACGCATAAGTATATTTACAAGTTCATCTCCCACGAAGCAAAAAGGCAAAACAGAATCCCAAGGTTGGAGGGATGATTAAACAGATTTTTCCACCAGGATTTACACGCCCAGGCATGAGGAATCTTGGCTTTCAGCAAAAGACTGACTCTGAGAAAGGAGTTACTGAAGGATCCAGAAGGTCATTACACTTTTCAAATGGACTCCCTGTGAGATAACGTTGTTTATTCAGGGGAAAGACATGCTAAATAACATTGTAAAAAAACCAGACTGCAGATACACACTGGTTCTCTGCTCACGAATAAGCCACAGCACGTTAGCCAGATGAAGAGCTATTAACTGTGGTTCTGAAAAGCAAGCTTCATAAAGCAATGGATCCTGACCCCTCACAAGCCCCAAAGACCGGGTTTACTTCCAGAAGGCCCTCACGGTCCTCAGAAACAGTCTGGGCCGGCCCTGCCCCGCTCTCTGCCTCTCTCTCCTGGTGACTAAACCCACACGGCAGAGCCAGCAAGGGTTGTGTCCAGGCCTCATGTGCTCGCTTTTCCAGCTCTCTGCAGAATCACAGCAGAGCCCACTCACAGGCCCTGTGCCCCCACCAGACAGCTGTATTCAGTTGCAAAAGCCCAGACTGGTGGAACTTGTTTTCTGGCTATTGTTCAAGGCAATTGTTCCTGTGAAACCCCTGGGCCCAGGCGGAATGAAATCCTTTGGTGTGGATGAGTGAGCAAGCCCAACCGTAGGCCTGGTAGGAACTCCTAAGGGAAGAGAATGGCCTGGCTACCTACCTTTCCCACCACACAGGTATGTTAACTATTTCCTCCCCAGGAGGTTTGCTAGAGAGCATCATCTCCTCTAAGCACTGCAGGGGCCTATGGAGAAAACCTACCTTCAAAGAACGCAGCAGGGCTCCTGCAGAATCCTACGTTTCACCGTCTATCAACTGTAACTGAAATTTAAAGTTGTCCCAGACCCTGTGCTAATTACATCGCATGCATTAGTTCATTTAATCCTCACAACTCTATGATAGAAATTACAACACTTATTGATGGCTTACTTATGCGCCAGGCCCTGTTACTTAAATTTTCCCCTGGGTACCATGGGATATACTAGTACTATACCCATTCTAGACACAGGACAATTGAGGCTTAGAAAGGCCCAAAGCTTATATAACTAAGAAGCACTGAAGCTAGGACTCAAACACAAATCCAAGAGTGTTCGACCACCTCGTTTGTTTATTAATTTGAGGCAATTTAATGAATACCTCTCATGTGTATGACAAGTACGTCAAAGGTTTCCACACCAAAAAAAGATACAGTTACTCGAAAAAAGCCACAAGCAAGCCACCTCTCCCCAGGTTTCACCTCTGGGATCAGCCTACATGATTTCTAGTTCTGGAGCAAAATGTCCTAGAACTTGAGCTGGAATGAAGGCAAGGGCAGAGTCAGACACTAACCCCAGCAAATTTCATCTCCTCTAGCAGTGGGCCAGAGCACCACTAAGCCCCGAAGGCTCCAGATGGAGGCAGCACAAGCTCTGGAGAAAAAGTAAGACAGACCTGTGATTGACGCCCGGCCGTGCCCTTCACTTGGTCAGAGCACCTTCACCTCCAGGAGACCCAGGTACTTCCTGTGTAATGCAGTGCTAAGAACACGAGTCCTCATAAGCCCTCGGTACAGACCACACCGGCTCTCCAGGCACACAGGACACAACCAGCTCATGTCAGCTGCCGTCCAGGATGCAGGGGACCTGCCGGGACTGCAGGAAGGAGATGCAGGCCCACGCTGTGAAATAGATGATAAAGTTCTAGTGCAAGAATGTGCTTCTTCCTGCTGCCATCAATGGACAGTGTCCCAGGGGAGAAGCAGCTTCTACAGACGGTGCCAGGTGCAAGGCCAATCACTCGGGGTGGAGAGAGGGAAACTCGAACCCATAAAGAGGGCTCCAGGGGGATTTAGCTGCCTCAGAAGGCCCGGGGGTTGAGTTTCACCCCACAGCACCTTTGTCCCGTTTTGGTAACTCATTCCTCCAACAAGTAGGTGGTCCTCTGAGCAGGCGTGAAATTCCTCCCTTTGGCTCCAGGGCTTGGTCGGGTTAGAAACCCCCCAGGGGCTCCGGGGCTCCCTCCGGATGCCTCATACCCTCATTTTCACAATCGGCACCAGCGTGTCTGCTGACCTCAGCTACACAAAGCCCTCTCTCCTCCAAGGCTCCTCCAGAGAGGGCTGCTGACATTTGGTCCACTGCCAGCCGGCTTTTGCCAAAGACCTCAACAAGCCCATCCTGGTGTTCTGTTTACCAGAAGACACCTGGACCCTAAACATCAACAGAATTCAGCATATTACATACGGCTGATGGAAATAACAGGGAACACTGACCCCTACAAGAGGACAAGTTGTACCAGGGGGCTCCCGGCACCTTGCTAAGCACTTACATACATCATCCCACACACTCCTCCCCATCACTCAGGAAGGCACAGACTATTAACGTTCCCTTTTCACAGAGGTGGCATCTAAGGCTTACAGAGACCAGGTGACCCGCCCAAGGTGCTGGAGCAAATAAACGGAGCTGGATTTGAACACAGATCTGACAGATTCTAAATCCCAAGCTCTTTTTTTTTTTTTTTTTGAGGAAGATTAGCTCTGAGCTAACATCTGCTGCCAATCCTCCTTTTTGCTGCAGAAGGCTGGCCCTGAGCTAACATCCGTGCTCATCTTCCTCTACTTTCTATGTGGGACGCCTGCCACAGCATGGCGATGCTATGTCCGCACCTGGGATCCGAACCGGCAAACCCCAGGCCGCCAAAGAAGAACGTGCGCACTTAACCGCTGCACCACCGAGCCAGCCCCCCAAGCTCTTCTTACACATTAATTCAACCTAAGCAGAGGGAAGAGGTTTCTATGGAGATCACAGTCACCTAAGAACTCAGAATTCCCACCTGTTATCCAAAAAGCTCAGGACACTTTTTAATGCAACCAAATTATTCTTAAAACACCTCCAAGTAGTTAAAGAAAAGTGGGAGGAGGAGGCAGCAAATCCCAGCCAGGGCACCGGCTGGCTGCCGTAGGTCCACGAGGTAGAGGGGATGCGAAGTCCCTCCTCAACGCCATCCCGTCACATTTACCTCCCAATACATCCTAGGGGTCTGGGAACCTGAATGCACAAAACAGAACAACTGCCTCAGGGCAGCAGAGAGAGGGCTGTCCCCACAAACCAAGCCGGCCTCACTCTGCAGCCTGTCAGGGGCCGGCCCTAAAGCTACCCTTTCTGGGGTAATGGGAGGGCGAACTCAGGTCAAGAAACAACCACTCAAAATCAGTTTTGCAACCAAGGAGCCACTCAGCCCTGGCTAATGAGCCACCCGCAGCACACCTGTGAGCAGCTAGAACCAAGCATGGGTCAGCATGAACACAGAGGGTGTGCAACCTCTCCCTCCAGGACTCAATAAATCCAGCTTCTCAGAGGCAGGCCCAGAGTCCAGGGCCAGGGCCCGGGCCCAGCCGCCCCAGGCCAGCTCCAAGGCCCTCCACCTGCCCAGATGTGACTGTCACTTGAGCTCCTGCCCCCTGAGCCAGGGACAAGCACAAATCCAGTCACAGATCCATCTACCTGCCCAGACGCCTCACAGAGATCAGAGAACTCCCAGGCACGTCCTGCTGCCAAAGCAGAGGTGCTTCTTAATGCTCGGCCCCTCTCTCCCAGAAACAAGCAGAATCTGAGAAGCCCAGGCACTCTCGTGAGTCCTCCACAAGAAGTGCCCTTCATCCAGCGGCGCACACATTTAAACTCACAGATGAAACCGTCTCGAGCCATCTGCCAAGGTCAACAAGGAAGGTGGAGTGGTGGGGTGGACGTGGGTTCCAATCCCAGCTTTGCTTCCTATTAGCTGTGTGACCTTGACCAAGTTACTTAACCTCTCTCAGCTCCCACTGCCTCGCCTCAAAATTGCGAAGAATATTACTGCTTTGCAACGAAAACTAAATGAGACAATGTCTGTTAGATGCTTGGCAAGTGGTAGGTGGTAATGAACACTGTTTTCTCTTCCCCTTGTCTGGCTTAAAAATAGAAACGCTCCTCTTTGGGCAGCTGGATAGCAGCCCTAACAAACAAGAAAAGTACTCATACTTGCATCTCCCATGCCATCTCTCCTGGAGCCTAGTTTCCAGGAAAAAACCCACCCGGTAATTTGCAGTATTAGGAAACACAACCGCAAGTTCACCCGGCTTCTTAGATTCCAAAAGAAACCTCCAACTGCAAGTCATTTTAATCAGAGCCCTCTGAACCACTAAGCAGCCCTTGCCTGGAGCCCACACTGCCTCTCTCCAGCTCCTCCTCCCCAAAACAGCACAGTTTCCCCCTAAAAACCTGCAAGAAGAACCTAAGACAGTTGGGTGATCAATACTCAGTATTTCAGGCTCAGCAGCCTAATTTGATAAGATGGTCTGGAAAATACTGCCATTTCCTCAACGTCCAGGTGACCGAGGACATTGGGTAACGCTCCAGCTTCCTCTGACACTAGCAAGGTTAGAACCAAAGGGGATGAAGGTAGGAGGGAGGAGGATGCTGAATTTCCCGACCAGCAACTCCCCTAGCACAGAGCCCACCGGGATTGTGGCAGCTGCACCTCTGGCTGCTCTGCCCGGCTTTCCAGTACCATCCAAGGAACAAGGCAGCACCCGCACCACACCCTGCCCCAGGCCCCAGAAATTTTAGGAAATCGTCCTACCTTGTCAGGTTCCTAGGCCAGAGCATTTCACTACCTCGTGGTCTTTAGAGAAAGCGGACAAAGAAGCTGAATGGATCTCATGATGGCAACTCGTCAGCCGCAGGGAGCCAGAGCTGAGCCGGAGCCAGCCCACGCCGGACCAGGGAATCCCAGGCGCCCACCCGACAACTCTTTGACTAAAGGACCCGCTGGAGAGGGATCACCATCCCCCTGCCAGGGAAAGAAATCCGATCCGCCAACAAAATTAACCCCTGAAGTGCTGAGGGAGTGAGAGGTCAGGCCTGAGTGCCAGTATCAAGTCAGCTGTGAAAAGTTTCAGCAAAGCAAAAGCTAACAGCAAACTCTGCAGCCGTTACCGTAAAGCTCCGAGCGGGAGGGCCCTCGCCATGGTCCCAGGGGAGTCTGTAAGAGCAGGGCAAGGTGAGTAAAAGCTAAATGTGAAAAAATATTTTGAATTCCCACGGACTGTGCTAAAATGCTGGAGGAAGTCTTTTAAGCCCAAAGGGCTGCTTTTAATCATGACACAAAAAGCATTGACAGTAACACTTCTTAGCTCTTTCCATGGACTACTGACTGCAAAGCGCTTGACTGCAATTTAGCCCAGAGAACTTCTGAGCCCAAAAGGAGAAAAGACATCTATTTGTACAGTTAATAATGACATACATTGTTTCCGGTGATGGCAATTTTGATGCAATGCCAACGAAAATATGCATTAATTCCTCATGCTACCTATTATTATTATTGTTAAAGACTCTCCGTCTGTGCATGGCTACTCTAAACATTATGGTACAGCGTCTGGGAGGGGAGGTGGGACGTGAGAGCCCCAGCACTGGGATGGGAAGGGGTTGCACCACTAATCCCTCTTAAAGCCTGCAATCAAGGAGTTCAGAAGGAACCTTGTAAACAGATGCTTCTAACAATGAACAACTGTTTTACTACTGAGAATTCAAAAGCAAAATTATGTTATAGCCACAAGCTTTTATTTCAAAATGAATTAGGACTAAGATGCTCTCCAAACCCCCTACTCCCTCTCCAAAAATCCTACCAGTTGGCTCCTGGCAGCTTTCAAAGACTTTCCTTGAGTAAGGCTCTCCCTCTGGCCTGGGCCGCCTCTCCAGCAGGACGGGGGAGTAGGGTGTTGTGTGTGTTGGGTGGGGAGGGAGGTTAGGAAGGAAGCAATAACTGGCTCCAAGCAGGGTCTCTGTGTGGTCAGCATTTGCTCAGCAAACAGAAGCCTTTCAAAGGGGAATGAAGAGCCATTCCTCCCCCACCGAGAGAGAGTATAAAAGGTCAGCTGGGGAGGAAGCGAGGGTCTAGGGGGCTTCCCAGGTGAATGCAATGCAAACGTGTCCAGGAGCAGAGATTCTAATCTTGAAAGGGTCCCAACCGATGTTAATCATTCACATCTCACCCCTCAGGCCCTCCCCCGCCAGCATCTGCAAGGGGAGCGGGATGCGAGGCCAGGGTCCGGGAGGGGTGCATTTGGGGGGGTGGGTGGTTAGTCCAGATTTATTGAGAGACAAGAGTCAGGATGGACCCAAGCTCTGGCTGACAAAGCTGCTCTAAGCCATTTGTCTTCCCTTCTACGCTGTCCCTGGACTGAATTTAACCTTACGTCATGACTTGTTTGAAAATCTGGCTGACCTCTGGGTTAATTTGGGTGGAATGGGATGGTGACTATGTATATGGAGACATATACATAAACACAGACGTACAAATATATACATTTTTAAAAATTCCAATGTTGCTAGAGTTGTTCTTTGTTTTTAACGTAAAAGGCCAGATTAACTGCCAAGATAAACTAAGGGATGTCTATCCATTCATTTATTCATTCATTCAACTAACTGATACTTACTAAGCACCTGTTAATCACAGTTCTAAGTGCTAAGATACAGTCAGTAGTCAACAAAACAGACAAAAATTTCCATACTCTACTTGAACTTGCATTTAGTGGTAGAACTATAAAATAAATGAGACAAATGTAAATCATACAGTATGTTAGTGATAAATGCTAAGGAGAAAAAGTAATGTAGGGAAGAAGACGTGACTTGTCAAGGGGAGCTAGGGAAGGTCGGCTGAGGGGATGATTATTACTATAGACCCGAAGGAAGTGTGGGAGCTGATTATGTGGATCTCTGGGAGTAAGAGCCTTCCAAGAGAGTCCGTGCAAAGGTCCTGAGACAGGATATAACTTGCACGTTCATTCCAAGAACCCAGAGCCCAGTAAGGCTGGAGCAGAGTGAGCAGCGAAACAAAGGGAGCCTAGAGGAGGTCAGGTCAGAGGGACAAGGGGTACAGGGAGGGAGGGAGGAGGGTGCCTGAGGGGAGCCTGGCAAGTCACTGTAAGCATCTTGGTTTTTACTCCCGTACAAGATGCACCAGAGGGTGAATAAAGGAAGTTTCTCCTTGTATAAAAGTTCGTGTAAATCTCCTACAACACTAAATATATCATTTGAATTGTGCACAATTTTTACAAGGGTGAGTTTATTGCACAAGACAATCTGCTTTAAGGGTCTCTCAGTCGCTTTCTGTGGTTAAAAGTAAGAATCCTGTCTTTAATAGGAAAAACTGAATTCTTTGCAGCTACAGGTTCGAATGTAGCTAGGGCTTTTCCACGCTAGGAGAGATAACAATCAGCGAGGCTAAGAGACCCAGCAACAGCAGGAGAGAAAAAAGGAAGGTAGGTCAATCCGCTCCAGGTAGGCAGATGCCCTTTGGTGCTTTTCAAAGAGCCCGTCTTGCCCTGTCGTTTCTCAACCTGATTTCTAAACAGGCCAAATTCCAAAGACCTTCTAGAACTCAGAACAGTTTTCTCCATAAAAACAATCTTATCAATGATGTTAAGGTTCCCAGGTTAACTTTGAGTCATTTTTTTTTTAACCAAAAAGTAGCTGAGAAAGTCTACCTAGGTATCGAAGAGTAGAAGAAAACCTTATTCTTGGAAATAGAGTATGTAATTAAAGAAACAGAAACCACTGAAATGAACCTAAAAAGATGTTCACTTATAATAACGAGCACTTTATTAAAACAAGACTCATGAAGACACTTTACTTCCTCCCCTCCAATATCATCCGTTTCTCCCTCTTTACTGAGAAATGTATCAGCCATCTCATGAAATACAACAAAATCTGCTCTGACCCATGCCCATATTCTCCTCCGTGACATGCTAGTCTGTGCTCCATGTTAGAGCAAAACACCTCAACACAGCTGTCTGCACTCCAACACCTATGGCCCACTCTCTCCCACCCACCAGGCAGACTTGTGTCCCCGCTACTCCACTGAAACCACTTTCTGTTTCTCCTGAGAACATCAGTGGCTTATTTCTTGCCAAAGCCAATGGTCAATTCTCTACGCTTACTCTGAGTTTTCAACAGCATCCAGCACCCCCAGCTTCTTGCTTCCTGAATGGGTCTCTTCTTGGTGTCCATGCCATCCTCTGCAGCTGGTTTCTCCCCCTCACTGGCTGTGCCTCTGAGTCGCCTTTGCTCATCCTCCTCTCCTCTCGAGACCTCTAGGGTTCTGTCCCTAGTTCCCTTCTCTTCTCTACCTAGTCTTTTCCTAGGTGGTCTCATCCATGCCTTCAAATACTAGATATATATGGACAACTCTGAAGTTTGTTGCTCTAGCCTGGCCCCCTGTGAGTACTCAACACATCTCAAATCTCAAGCACCTGATATAAAACTACTGCTTCCAACTTTCAGTCTGTCTGCACCCCTACTCCCAAAGTCCTCGCCATCTCAGTCAACGCATGACTATCTTTCTTTACTTCCTCCTATATAATCCATCACCAAGTCCTTTTGGCTATGCCTCCCCAACACACCTTGACCTGATCACTACTCACCATCTACAGTAAGATAACCTTGGTTATCATCTCTCTCCTCCAACACTCGGCTTTCCTCTTGCCTGCTGGATCCACCATCCACACATCGATGACAGTGATTCTTCTCAAGTGGACCTCAGATCGGGTTACCTTTCTGCCTAAGACCCTCCAATAGCTGCCCAGGAGCTTAGAATAAAATCTACATTTGTTCCCTTTGCGTAGAAGAGATCCGGCTCCTGCCCACTCCCTCTGCCACTCCGCCCTGTCCCTCATCATGGTCAAATACAGGGTTCTCGTGGGCCCTCGAAGGCACCAGGTCTCCTCCCACTTCACAGGCTCTATGCTGTGGCTACTTCTACCTGAAAGGTTCTTCCCCACATCTTCCATGGCTGCCTCCTTCCCATGGTTCAGGTCTTGGTTGGAATGTCACCTCCTCAGGGATGTCTCCCTAGACTCTGGCCTAGTAATTTTCCACCACATGATCTTCTTCATGGAACTTACCAGTCAGCACATTATCTTTTTTAGATCATGGGGGGGGGGGGGGGGGTGGTGTTTATTGTTTGCATTTTCCAAAAAAAAAAACCCAGCAAGGTCCTTGAGGACAGGAGTGCTGTCTGCTTTCGTTCTGAGCGATCTCCTCCAGTGCCTAGGGCACCGTTGAGGTGGTCCTGGACCAACTGATTAGAGGAGGACAAAACAGGGAACTGAATGTTCTGTGTAGTCTCCTGGGGACTTTTGGTGCTTTCAAGGACTTTAGCTCAATGGTTCTTAATTTTTTATTTGGTCAGAGATCCATTTCCATTTGAGAACCTCATAGAAATGCAGGTCTGTCTCCCTGTAGAAAAATGTATATAGTCATGTGCTGCATAACAATGTTTCGGTCAATGATGATGGTGGTCCCATAAGATTAGTACCCAATAGCCCAGGTGTGCAGTAGGCTCTAGGTTTGCGTAGGCACACTCTATGATGTTCACACAGTGACGAAATTGCCTAACGATGCATTTCTCAGAACTTATCCCCGTCATTAAGCGAGCATGACTGTACAGACATTTTGTACACAGTTTCAGGGGATTCACCGACCTCCCGAAGCCTATCCAGAAACCCGAGGGTAAGGGCAGCTGCTTCTGAATTTTATGGCATTAACTTCATACAAGATCTAGTTTCACTTTGATACTATGATTCTTTGTTTTCTTAATTTGGGAGCCAGTCTGACCCTCATTGAGGTCGCTTTCTTCTGACTGGCTAATAACAGAACAAAGAGGGAAAAGAAGGAAAGAAGGCTCTCCTGGATGAACAAGAATGGGAAGAAAAGGGATTTAAAGAAGATCTGTGAAAATGAGGAGCATCACATTGCTGCCGTGGAATTTTACGAAGTGTGGTCTGTAGTAGGTGGTGGGAAGGGCAGAAACACTCCAGCAGTCTTTAGCAAAGTCTTCAAAGTACGGTAGTTAACACTTGGGAGTTTGTGTTTTTTTAACAAAAATTAAAAGAAACTATGCATCTTTGGGGTGGAAAATCAACAATATTTAAAAATAGCCGCTTAGTGCCTAGGCTGCACCAGACAACAGACTGGACACTGGGAACATAAGGATGAGTAAAAGAAAGCGCCCCAGACCTGGTGGAACTGGTTCCTCAGAGGAGCCGAACAAGGAAGATCATTCTGGATGTTACGTAAAAGTGATGAAGGAAATAAACAGTGCTGAGAAAAGAGTCATGGGAGACACTTCCTTTTGAGAGAACGGTCAGGAAGGGCATCTCAGGAAGCGACACTTAGGCTAAGATGTGAAAGATGAGAGGGAGCCAGCCAGCCATGGAAGGAAGGAAGCCAGGCGTGTTCCAGGTGGAGGGGACGTCAAGTGCAAAGGCCGGAGGGAGTGAAGAGCTGTGTGTCTGAGGAACTGAAGGTGGCTCCCACACTTGGAGCCTGGGGTGAGGGGGAGGTTAACGGGAAAGAAAGTCATCCTCTGGAGAACTCCAAATCCTTCAGTAACAAGGGATGCAGAGAGGCGTCAACAAAGAGCTTTGGGGATCCAGTCAGGGTGACCCTGCATCTCCTGCCTTCTTTCCCCGTTTCCTCAGTTCTTTTCTGGGGCTCAGGACCTACAGGAAACGTGAGAAATCCCCCTTTCCTGTCGAGGGGCTCATGCAGAATCTGCTCCACTGGTCTTGGCCTGGTTTATTCTTCACATTTACACAGACTGTGGATCCTGCCCTCCTTTTCCAGAAAGGAGGCGATACTGTCTTCTAATCTTATTCTAAAGACACAATAAGCTGTGTTTCAGCTTCAGTGTCTTATCTTGTGGAGCTGCAGTTTCTGTTACCTTCAACTGGTTAATTCCTAGGATTGTCTGCAGCCCACACGGTGGGTACTCGCACGTGAAAGCACACACACACTCCTCCATCCTTAAACAAAAGGCTTCATTCATCAGGCAGAGCATCCAATCTCTTATCCGTGTTTACTCCCCTCCCATTCTAAATCTGAAACCCGAGGCTTGTTAACAAAACCTCAGACAGAGCAGGCTGGAGAACACAACCGCAGGTGCCAGCATCTTCCGCAGAAAACCTCGAACCCAGACTTTCCATCCTCAATGCAACATCAGAGGTGCCTTTTCTAACAGGGTGCCAGTTGACTACAAACCAGCTCCAAAATGGCAGCACTTCCAAACAAAGGACGTGTGAGGCCAAAATTATTTTTATTGATAACAATAATTCAGATTTATAGACTTCACTGCCTATAAATCTCATCTAATTCTCAGAACTGTGCTAATGTGTATTACTATCCTTACGTTACAGGAAAACAAACTGGAACCCAGAGAATTTAGATGACTTGCTCATTGTCATACAACTGCTAAGGGTCAGGCTGAAGCCCATGACTTCAGATGCCAAATCCTGGATTCTATGACACCACAGTGTTTAGGGTAGTGAACACTTTCAGGTCACTATGCTAATGGACGACACTAAGACATTTAGTGGCCAGAGCCATTACCGTTATCTCAGAGTCCTTTAGCTGATTCTAACACTTTTGGGCTCAGTCTAATTTAGATACACCCTTTCACCAAACTGCATGATATAATGGATTCTCCTGTATTTCCAGTGACTGTTCTCTTTAAAATATTAGCCAGGTGTTGACTAGCATGTGCCAGGCATGGTGCTTGTGGGATACAAAAAAGGTCTCTCTCTCCCCTCATGAAGCTTATAGTCTGGTATGTGTGGGAGTGTCAGGCAGTCAAATCGAAAATAAATATATTTAATTGAGCTGGCCATCACGGTGGCACAGCAGTTAAGTGCGCACGTTCTGCTTCAGTGGCCCGGGGTTCACCGGTTCGGATCCCGGGTGAGGACATGGCACCGCTTGTCAAGCCATGTTGTGGTAGGCATCCCACATAAAAAGTAGAGGAAGATGGGCATGGATGTTAGCTCAGGGCCAGTCTTCCTCAGCAAAAAGAGAAGGATTGGCAGCAGATGTTAGCTCAGGGCTAATCTTCCTCAAAAAAACATTTACTCGCAAAGCAGGATACATGCCATGAAAGAAAAGAAGAGAAAGGTGTGAGCACATCTTATAGGGGAGAAGGGAAGATTACTGTCCATAAAGTCAGAAAATTCCGTGCCCAGGAATGCTGTGCTAGGCGGAAAGCTGACAATTTGGTGGAAAATTTAAAATTTGTGCCTAGATGTAGGTTTCTACATAGTAAAATCTAGATTATCCCATAAAACCCCATCCCAAGACCCTTGGCTAACAACAGCAGCCACAAAATTCCTTTGTCATTGTCCCCACAGCCGGTGAGAAGTGGCAGTGGATTAGGAATTTGGTCCAGCAGGCGTTTCAGGGAACAATTCAGACTTGGGCTGTCCTGCGTCTTTGGTCATGTTAACAAGACTGCGTATTTACAAGTAACTACCAAGAAAACTCAAAGAGGTGAACTCACGTGGTGATTTGGTCTTTTAAAAAAATTAAAGGAAACTAAAAATAATACCACTGGCTATAAGAAGTATTTTTATAATGGTGTTGTGGATATGTAGGGAGAATTCTGAGAGTTTGAATATTTATTTTTGCAGCTGCACTGTTATCTCTATTAAGATGGATGGGTAACGAAAAAAAAGCAGCCAGAGCCGCTTTCTGGCATTTCTAATGTGGCTGCAGCTGTGAGGACATCCTTGAGTGTGTCCACTGCAGGGTGAGATAATGAGGGAGGGGGCGGGGGCGGGGATCAGAGAGGAAGCAAGCAGGTGCTTATCAGGGGCAGCCTGGAGCAGACTGAGTTAAGCCAACGGTTAGGGGAGTCTGGTCTCACTTCGCCTCAAGCAGCTGAAGTTCTCGCGCTGGCTCAGGTCAGGCAGCTCTCACACTTGAAGGCGCGCTGCAGAGCGGGGGAGAGGACACTGTCTCAGATGGCTTGTCTGTTCAGGGAGCTGAACGCCACCCCAGAGGGTCTCTAAGACCCCTCCAGGCAGGAACATTTTGTAAGTCTACACCCTTACATCTCCTACTGAAATCCCTTTTCAAAGGAAAATTCCTTTGTCTTGTGATTTGACTCGTGCTCCATCTGTCCCCTGCTGGGGCCAGCCCCTGGCTTTACTGTAGACTCTCTAGGTGTCAGGTTCTGGATGAGCGCTGTAGAGACCCCCTCCACAGAACCCTGCCGACAACCCCTTGAGGTAGTGGTCTCGTAAGAAAACCTGTTCTGTACCCTAGCTTTGGGATTTCATTATTCCCCTTCTGAGTTTACAGTCACTATAAAATAGGTTCACAAAATCTTCCACAATCTCTAAACCATAATCTTGTCTAAGTCAAAAGGAAAAAAAAAAAGTTAGTTTGGCCAAGAGCCTGACTCATTCTAGGTATTTGCCTAGTGGGGAGGCTAGCTGAAAAGTCACAGACTGGTTAAGAATTAAACTCCTTCCACCTGACCATTAGTCTCCAAGAGAAAACCGTTCTGAATGGGGGAAGAGAACTAAAGCATAATGAGTGGCAGAGTAAGTGCTTACAAATTTCGCTGCGGGTACTGAAGGCCAACTGTGTGTGGGGACGTACCCCGCCGATATCAAAACTCACAATACTCCAGGAAAATAGATTATATTTATCCCCAACTCACAGATGATCTGCAATTCCAAGAGGTTAGGTGAGTTGCTCAAGGTCACAGAGCTCACAAGCGCTAAAGAACCAGTACGCCCGAGTCATAAGTCAGTGTCCTTCTTGGGATTTTTTTTAAGCTCTCACTTTTATTGAGTTCTTATCATGGTGGTTACTGTGCTCCATTCTCTGGTCTTAGTTAATCCTTCTGACATTTCTTGTGTAGTAGGTATTACCGTCCGCTGTGACGTAGGTGTTACCATCTCCAATATACCTGAGGATATTTAAGAAGCAGTGGGTTAAGTAACTTGCCCAAGGCCACGCTGCTGGTAAGACCCCACTAAGCAGGGCCCTTGATTGAAGCCTCCTTCACCACCTCTGAATTCTTCCTTCAGCCTGGTACTTGGCACAGGGGGCACGATTTTCTTGACCTCACCAATAGGCACTTCACCAGTCGAGCATTAGCAGTGCATTGACAACCACCTTTACCCACTGGGCCTTTTTTCTTCCCTTCCTCCAGTGAGTGATTCCATGGTAGGTAAGGTCACGGCAGTGCCAGTTCCATACTTTCATTTAACTTCACAAAGAAAGATAAGAACTCTCATTCATTTCAGAGCGCAATGCAAACTGACACTAATTGTGCAGGCTCAGCTGCAGGCAGCTAGCTGGACCTACACAGCAACTCCATTCTTCAGCCAACCTTCTCCCAAACGTGGTACGCGGAACAATGGAGTATGGAGACGAAAAGTGTGTGAATGGTTCAGGGCAGCCCCATCCCCAGTAGCCCGAACAGACTGGAGACTATGTTCTTCTACAGGGCCTCAAGAGCGTCATCTGTACACACAAATGCCAGAATTAGAAGGAAAATATAGAACACGGGCTTTCTTGGCAGCCCACGCTACTGTGCATACATTTAGCTCCAAGAATGGTCTTTGCATTGTCGTTTATAAGAACAGAAGGAGTGGAACACCCTGAACATCCATCTGTAGGGCAAGAGTTAACCAAACCGTAGCTCGTCCACAGAACAGAAAACTGTGTGGCCATTAAAAAGGATGTTGATGCATCTTGATATAAAACGATGTCCATGCTGTAGTGTCACATTACAAAAGTAGATTACAAAACACTTCTCACCTTTTAGAGGCTGAATAGTGTAGCAGTTAAAATTAAGAACTACAGAGTCACGCTTTCTGGCTCTGCCACTTCTAATTGCCTGACTTTGGACATGTTGCTTAAGCAATGCACACCTCAGTCTTATCATCTGGATAATGGGTCCTTACTCCTGGAGTTACTGTAAAAATTTAATGAATCAATACATGTAAAGAGCTTAGAACAGTGCCTGGCTCATAGCAAGTGCTCAAGAACTCGTTGATCTTTCTAAAAACACAACGTATAAGTGCTCACATGAATAGGGCAAAGTCTGGAAGGCCCCATGGTGCTAACAGTGGATCTTGCTGGGTATCACGATATTACAACCTTTTACTTTTTCCCCTGCTGTGTGCTTATCTGTATTTTCTATTTTTCCATAATAAAACATATGTTGGTTTTTTTCTTTAATAAGGAGGAAAATCACATTTAATTTCTTTAAATCCTAAGCTTTAATGAGAAACAGAAACCTCACCAAAACTTGTTTTTTAAAAACCTGTGAGTCAGGCCAGGTAATTACAAAACCCAGAGTCTGGAGAAACTGCATGGTGTTTCCGGGTCTTTTCTAGTTCAGTACCCTAACAGCAAGAAAGCATTTGCAGCCTAGCACCGTGGTCCTGAAGATGCCCTGGCAGGGCTGGGGAGAGGAGGAGAGCAGACAGACAGGAAAGCCTCATTTTATTTGTAGCAATCCACTTAGTTTAAAATGTCAGGAAGTTTACCGGATTAAGGGTATTACAGTCGCTATTCATAAAGGTGTTTTGTTAGAACCTCCAAATAGCAATCTGGTGAAATAAGCCTTGCACAGCCTTAAATGAAAGCCTGTTACAGTACTCAAAGTTTCCTAAAGAAGGAAAAAGACCCCCAGGTATTAATTTACCTAAAGAGCAGCTGCCTGGAAGACACTGTAACGTATCCTATGCAGCCAACGCCGTGAAATAGGTTCCTAGTCGCAGAACTAGGAGGTTTGGGCCCAGATCCCCCAGTGCTAGAACTGCAATTAACAGTAATGAGGGGCATGCCTGCATTCTGATAAGAGCCGCAGCTGTCCGCATATTATAGACTTGGGTCCCTTTCTACAGAATCCAAGGATATTTAAAGCTGCTGGAATCCAAGAGGCACAATGTGTGTTTGGATTTCATAATTCACAAATTAAAAAAAAAAAAAGAGCCTGATACACTTATCTCACTAATGCATCTGGGAAGGGAAGGCTGCAGCAGACTCTGGGGAGAAAAGAAGGAGGCTCCCTGTCACTGAGCCCCATCGGCTCGGCAGGCCCCGCGCTGCCCCCCCGGTCAGTCTCATGCAGGGCAGACAGGCTTGTAAATGAGGCTCTAAATGAAATGTCAGAGACACAAACTCCATTTTTTCCCACTGCTTCTTCTGAGATCAGAGAAGGTGTCTCAAGAGAGAAGACTTTTTTGCAATTAGGAGAAGATGGGGTCAAGGTGAGAAGTCTTAGAGTGGAAAAGGGGTGGGGTCTGGAGAAAGGCAGACTTGGCAGTAAATTCTGGCTCCTCGAACAAGCTGAGCTGCAAGAACTGGGGCTGGTTGCCCGTGTGAGCAGTTTCCTCATTCAGCCTGGATAACGAGGATACGATGGATAGGACAGGTCCTTGCCCTCAAGACGCTTAGAGTATAGATGAGGTGACAGGCGAGTAGCAGACATTTATAATATGATGTGTTTGGTGCTACAAGAAGGAAAAGTTCAGGATACTATGGAAGCAAATAGGAGGATCACCCAATCTGGTCTTGGGGGTTGGGGTGGTTAGGGAAGCTTCTTGGAGGAGGTGACATTTACTGTGAGCTCTGAAGGATAAGAGCCGAGCTGTGGGTGGGATGGGGTCAGGGGGGAGCGAGCATTGTAGGTACAGGTAGAGGGAACAGCTCCTGCAAAGGCTATGAAGCAAGTGAGAGGACAGTTCTCAGGGAGTGGCAAGTAGTTCAGTGTGGTTATAGAGAGAGGAAGAAAATGATGGGGGTCAGAAATAACGGGGGTCAGGTCTCATAGTAAGCCCATCAAGAGAGTTTGAACTTTATCCTGAGGGGCATTGGGGAGCTCAGACACATTCACTGCTTCTGGAGGAGCCGTGGGAAGCTGGGATACGGACATACCAAAGGAAAATTACCCAGCTCTGTTTCCTAGTTCAGAAATCCTCTCTCCATTGCTTGCATTTTATCTAATTTCTTTGACAAACTCGGCATTTTTTAAATGACTATGTCCACCCCATGTGAAGCTCCGAGTCACACCACCGCCTCCAGCTCATCTGTCACAGGTTCCAGAGTCTCGGTTCAGATACCACTGAGTTCAACAAGCACCCACCTCCATGCAAATCATTTTTAATAATCAAATCCCAAATCTTATACAGAGTTGGCCATCTGGTAAACCGAGGTGACCCTAGAAGTTCAGATCTGGAAAGAAACTTAGAGGCCATTTGGCTCAGTTCCCTCTTTTTATGGGTAAGCTCAGGTGGAGAGGCAGAACCCTGCAGGAGGTCACAGAGTTGAGTGGCAGATCCAAGGTGAGACCTCAGACCTCCAAACCCCACCCCATGCTTTTGCTTTACCCCCACCTTTCTCCATTACAGACCAGGGGCCCCGAATTCCCAGCCCAAAGTCAGGGAGGCCTCACAGCCAAGTGTGCAGCCATGTGGGGACAAGAAGCCTCATTTGTCAGTAAACACGCCAGGAAGGAACGGAAGACATAGCTGGACGGGATGGAAGTGAAGAGCAGGAAAGCCTGTTAGAGTGATTCCATCCATTTAAAACAGCAGTGACATCACAGCAGCCAAGGAGAAAATCAACTCTATTTATGCAAAGCACTCAAGGTAACGAGGAGTGCTTCCAGCATTATCCATTTCAAAACATTTATCAGATGCCAGCGAAATTAAGCATGTGCAGGTACACGTACCGCTCTGTGCAAATGGTTTCTCTAGCAAAATAACCAGGGGAAAAAAAAAAGATCTAAGGAACTTCAATTTTCAACTGCCAAGTGGATCAAAGACACAAGTAGCCAAAAAAGAAATCCACAAGGCTAAATTCAGTCATCCCCCACATTGGGTAACTTCTTTCCCAGAGCCCATCGGCTACGGCATGGACATAGCCGTGGTGTGAATGGTCTTCATTTGAGCCTCTGTCTTTGTTAGAGCAGAGGCCAAAGGGTCAGGGTGAAGGTGCCAACTGCAGGTGTGCTCTTGCTTGTGTCCCTGAAACCTCAGTTGGCTGTCAGGGGGCAGGGAAAGCTCTGGAAGTTTAGGGGCCTCAAGAAGTAGCTGAGAAGAGGACAAAAAAGATGAGAGAGAAAAGACGCAGATATAGATGAAGACGGACACATACATTCTAGTGAAAAAGAAAATTCACTAGGAAAGAACATTAAAAAGGCCAATACAAATTTAAATAAGGAGGCCGAGTGATGGGAAAGCAGAGCGAGTTTCTTGAGCCTAAAACACACAGGCTGAGGGTTCTAAACATTCGGGCTCCGCTCCCCTGCCCCCATAAGACAGGGCTCTGCACTGACCCATCTCACAAGACTTGCACAAAGCGGGGAGCATAAGGATGCTCTTCTCCCATTTTGTGGACAGAAAGTATTTTGTCCATAAGATAAAGGACCCAAGGTGTGGGGCCGGGTGTAGCAGGCAGTAGGCAGCCATTCTGACGCTGGCTGATCTCGGGACACAGCCACAGAAGAGGCCCAAGCAAGGCGGGAGTTCTGTCTCCTGGTTCCCACAACTCTGTGCTGCTGCGGCAGCTGCTGATGGACAGGCTCACACTCCAGGCTCCATGGAGATAAATGACCTACCTTTCAAAGGGGACTGATTTCTTCAAGGACTGGCTTTTGTCCTCCGGCCAACCTGTCAAACCTATCTTTTCCTGGTGACCATGAATATGCTCTGCTGGTTAAATTTAGACGTTGAGAGCCTTTTCTAACCTGTCATTTCACTCCAGTGAAGGGCAGATCAGTTTCTTCAGTGAAAATAATACTGCCAAGCCAGTCAATGTGGAGCGATGAGGCTGGGCCCCGGGGTGCTCACGGGTTCTCTCATCCTTGTGCTACTCCAGGAAGAACTCTTTTCACACAGCCTGGGCTTATGGGCAGCAAGTCTCATTTTAATTAAAGACTCCTAGGAAAGGACATGCCACTATTTTACTTAATGACCTCATTCTTCTGCTTCAGAAAGCTCGCTCCTACAAAGTCCTTGTGAGGCTTTCTGGGGGACTAGAGGCAAATGATCTTTGGAGACCAGCTCCAACTATGTGCAAATTATTTAACCTCTTCATCCCTCAGTCCTCTCCTCTGTAGAATGAGGACGCCTCACTGGGCTGTCAGGAGGACTAAAGGAGGAAATGCTGGTAAAGGGTTTGGCTCATAGTAAGTACCACACAAACGTTAGTGGCTGCCACGACTACTATTATTACTGTTGCTGCTACGATGGTTATTACTCAAGCTTCTCCAGCTGTCCGACCTCAGGCAAGTTCACTTCTCTGAGCCCCCTTTTAGTTTCCTGATGTGAGAAATAAAGGCCGCACCAACAGTGCAGGAAGGAGTCGGGATGAAATGGGGATGAAATAAGCTGAAATCCTTGCAGCATTGAGCCCACGGCTGGGCACACGGCAAGATCTCAGAAATGTCAGTTTCCTTTCTCTGCCTTCTTCTCCTTACTGAAAACCCCTCCTTCCAGATGGGAACCGCTTCCCCCTGTTGTCTTTAAAAAATGATAACAATAAGCAGAACCACTTGGGATTGAAATCATTCACAGACATTTATTGAGCATCTAGTATGTGACAGCTGCTTCCTGGGCCCTGGCTATGAAGGTGTTAAGACAGAGAGAGAGGGTTTCTATGGCCAGAAAGCTCGTGGTCTAGTGAGAATGACTGGGAGACACTCTGTTTCCACCCTGCCTTGGAGCCGAATCTTCCTTCGGCACAACAGTCATCATTTATTGGCAATATCGCAGGGGGGCCTCCAACGCCACCAAGAAGGGCCTCTCATTCTCTGCATTCACTTACTCGAAGTCATTTGGTTAGTAAGCGGCTGAGCTGCGATTTGGCCACCCTAGCCAAATTATCTGGGTAAGAGGCTATTCCAGAGCCTCTGCTGTTAACTGTGTTATATTGCCTCAGGTTCAAGGTCTTGCATCAAAAAAAGCATGAGAATAAAAGAAAGGCAGATGAGAAACCCCCACTCCCCAAAGCCCACGTGCTGGCGTCTGGAACAAGAGCTGCGGCCAGTGCAGGCCAGGACCGGAGGCGGGGGGGGGGGGGGGGGGGGGGGGGGGGGGCAGCTAATGCTCGTAACTTGAAAAGTAACCCATAACCCAGCCGACTGAGAGGCTATCTTCTTTCAGCACCACCGGTAAGTTACACTCAGGCACTGGCAGCGACAGGGAATTTACGAGACTAGCAAGGATGTGGCTCTCATGGAAGGAGGTTCTGAGAGAATTAACTGTAACCTGATCAGAACACCAACACCGCCCAGCCTTTGGGCCCATTGCTTTATGCTCCATTCGCACGGGTGGTCATTTCCCCAGTGGCGGCAAGGCGGGCCGGGCTCTCTGGCCACAGCCGTGCGTTTGCAGTGCTGCCAGGCTCCTAGGGGAGCGGCGAGCTCCATGGGAGAGGAGAGAGCAGGGCTTTACATGCCCATCCCACAGTAGGGAGACCGAAGCACAAAGAAGGGGTGGATTACACTAGAAACATGGATTCTGGAACTCAAGGTTCCTCTTAAGAACATTTTAGCCTGGCAGGCTCACCCTTTGACACACAGAGGGACAAATTAAGCCTTTTGAGGTGCTATGGAGGAGAAAGCAGGGACAACTGCTGCTGGGAACCCCAGGTGAGCCTCTGGATGGCCTGAAGGTGTCTCCACCCCTGGAGTTCAAAGAGCCCTGGTGCTTGAGGACCACTTTTTAGGGGCCCCAGGGGGTCACCAGCAAGCAAGGTTGGAGGCTCCCTCAGACTGGATGGAATTCTAGATGTTTTCTTCTCAAATTTCCTGATTCCACATAAGCCTTCCATGCTCTCTAGTAGCCACTAGATATTATTATTATTAACAATAGGACAAAAGCAGAAGCTAGAAATCCAAATCCAATTAATGGAATGGTTGTTTTTCTCACTGAAGAATGGGAGCAGGGGATCCTAATTCAAGATGGCTGGTGACAAGCGAGGGCTGTGTTCTCATTCCTGGCTCCCAGAGGCTCATGAGGGTCTGCTTCCCGCCCACAGCCCTGGTCTGGCCCTTCCACACCACTAGGAAGAGTACGCGCAGCAGGTGCATGCGAACCCCTGGCCCTTCCCAGCAGTGCGGCGACAGGCAGAAGCAGCTGCCGTTCTTTCCCACGTTAGACTCAAGTGGAGCCACCTTAGAGATGGTGGAAGAAGGTACAGATGGAATAGGAGAGGCAAGGTCTCACACCTGGCCCTGTGAGTCACTTGACCCCTGCGAGTGGCTGGGGGCAGAGTGTAGTCATTTGAGATAACAGAAAGGGCTTGTGTTGGAGGGTCAGACAACCAGGGTTCTAGCCCTGCTTGCTGTGTGACTCCAGACAAATGACCTAGCCTCTCCCAGTCAGTTGCATCCTCTAACTGGAGGGTGGTAGTGGTAGTTTTCCCCTGCTAGGTGGGTATGCAGGTGAAATGGAACATCAGTACAGACCTCATTTGAATCCAGCCCCATGAGTTACTAGCTCTATCTCCCCATCCGCAATGTCGAACTCAGCAGGTTGAGCAGCACAGTAACGCGCAGCATATTTAGAGCACCGAGCACAGGGGAGGGGAGGAGAGGGCGGGACTTGTTATTTTCCACTCTGGGTGACCTCAGAGCCCTACCTCTCCCCTCCCTGACCTCCCTCCTGGTTGCAGTAAAGGTCTGGGTCTGTTCTCTGGTCCTCTGCTGGACGGCTCGTTGCTAAGGACAGAAAGCATTTCTCCAGCCTTGCTTGCTTCCAGTTGGTGGGACAGCTGCCACCCCCTCTGGCTTACAGCCTGTTTATGGCGGACACCCTGGTGGCTGGGTGTTTGTGTAGTGTTTAATCACTAGGAGGTGGCTAATTCTAATACTGTGAGCCCCGAGGCATCTACAAATAAGTGAGCTGTTTGCCTCAGTCGATTCATGTCTGTTTTCAGAAGGCTTCTCTCCAAGGACACAGGGATGACCCCTGACACTGCCGGGAGCTGGGGGAGGTGACTTCAGAAGGGCACAGTGGGACATGGCTGCTGGAGGTAGGGCATTAAGTATCAGAGAGAAGCACCTGCCAGCCTGGAACACCCACCATCCGTCCTCAGAGACGAGACTTCTTTCCCAGAGAACGAAATGCCCAGGCTTTCTTCCTTCCCTCCATCCCATTTTCCTCCCTGCGAAACCTGGACCGCTCTTTCCTCTCCTCACCCTTCTAAATCTCCCTTGTTTTCCGAGGTCCACTTGAAAGGTCCCTCCTCCAGGCAGACTTCCCTTTCGGTTCTATGCTATAGCACTCTCGTTTTGACCTCTGAACCGGAAGGCATCGACATTCCCCTGCCTGCACTGCCCTTTGCCTCAGCTGCTTACGACCCAGTCTCTGAGATGATGGAGAGGGCTTCAGTGTCTTTGAGGAAGGCTCCACTCCAGATCCCTTGTCCCCACAGCGCTAACACAGCCACCCCCTTGTCCTCTCAGTCAGGCTTGTGTCTGATCTTCATTGAAGACCTACTCTGTGCCACCCACCCTGCTAAGGGCTGAATAGTATTGAGAGTGAGAAAAAGAACTGTGACCACAGCGAAACAGCCAAGACCTCCTGCTGGGGAGACATGTCTCATCAGCAAAAATGGGAGTCCAGTCAACAAGAGTGGACTGGGCACCTACTGTGTGCCTGACACTGTATTATAGGTCCTGGAAACCTGATGACAGATAAGATAATCCCTGTCTTCGAGCCTGGTAGAGGGAAAGAAGAAAAAAAAGTCAAGATTTTGTTAAAGTTACAGGGAACTCCAAGGAAGGAAGCTTATTAAGTCTGAGACGCTCTCAAGGAGATGTGGGAGCTGAATGCTGAAAGAGGTATGTGTTAGCCTGGCAAAGAGAAGTCAGGAGAGGGCATTCCAGGGGCAGAGGCACAGAGATTTGGAACACCATGGCGTGTGCTGAAGACAGTGAAGAGTTTAGTGGGGCAGGTAGTGCAGTGGGAGGTGAGGCCGGCGTGGCAGCAGGTGCGAGGCTGGGTGGACCACTTTAGAGGTCTGCACTTTTATCCGGTCTGTAATGTGGGGCCACAGGCGAGTGATGCATACGGTCAGATCTGTATCTGGGGAAGGTCACGGTGGCTGTGCTGGGGATGAGGTATGCAGTAACGGGACATGGTGGCGAGAGCAGAGGGACTGTGCCAGGACTGCAGCACACGAGAACACGCCATGAAGTAGCTGAATGAGGGATGGAAAGAGTCCCAGCTCTCCCGCTCCAAAGGAGCTCAAATCTGAAATCTGGGAGCTAACCCCGGTGGCACCAGAGTGGCTGGGTCATTAGCATGACAAGTGCCGCTTGTGGACAGAGGGACTCCCCTACAGACTTCCTGCAGGAACGCTCAAGGCCAGGGCCTGAATTAGCTTCAGCAGCTTGCTGGCTCTGCTCTCTACGCCTTTATTCCAGATCGTTAAGAGCACAGCCCTCTGGGAGGCTTTTCTTTAAACTGAGAAGCAAGGACGTTTAATTGCCTCAGCTAGACACCCTGCCTTACCCACCTCCACGCCCCCTGCCCAGTCAGCAGCCCAGGCCCTCCCACGGCAGCTTCATCCCACAGCTTGTGTCTTGAAACATAATCAGTGTGTGTTCTGTGGTCCTCCTCAAATTATGGCTCTGATCTTTACTTCCAAAAGCAGAGCTGGAATTATAGCTTGGCTCAGAGAGAAGTTCAAATCCACAGGGTCATAAACCCTTTCAAGTTCTGTTTCAAGACCTTTGCTGGGGATTTTAACAGGTTTGCACCTCTGACGTTGTTATACGGTGGTTAGTCTGCTGGTTCCAAAGAGCGGGACCTCCTGCCAGGACGTGAAGTGTGTGGATGGCTCTGGCTTTTGCCTGGGGGGCAAGAGCTGAGGGAGACACCACCCCCACCCCCCTCACCACCACCCAGAGCAGAATCACAAAGACGAGGGTATGCTGTGGCATGGAGGCGATGCAGGCCAGTGGCCACAGCGCTGGACAGGGAGCTGGAAGGACACATCCTTACACCCTGGTTCCCCAATTTAGGCACCTGAACCTTTCTGTGCCTCGTTTTCCTCCTCTGTGCAATGGCATTCTAGTCCTTTACTCAATAACTCGCTGCCATTCAGTCGATGAACTGGGCCTGGGCCCTGGGCTAACGCTGTCCCTCACTCCTCCCACTTACTCTCCATGGCAGCTCTATGAAGTGGGCTCATTACTTTTAATTTACAGATGAGGATACAGGGCTCAGGATGGTTAAGTTAACTGACCTCTGTCACGTAGCTGGGAAGCGGCAAAGCTGGAGTCTGAACCTGTCAGGGTGTCATAGGTTTGAAATCATTTTTCCAAAAAAGGTAGTGGGCTGGGTCAAACCATTCAGTCTCCCGCATGAGAAGCTCCTGGACACCCACAAAACCACTTTTTGAAGGCAGACTGGGGACACAGTTAACTTATTTTGAGGATTAGATGAGGACTGAGTGGGATGGTTCACCGTAAACCACAGCACCAGGGCTGATTTGTGTCAGCCAGGGTTGATTTCTGCTTGTGGCTGCTGATGCCCTATTCTGATTGGTCAATGCCCTATTCTGATTGGTCAGTGCCCTGTTCTGATTGGTTAATGACCTGTTCTGGTTGGTCAGTGCCCTGTTCTGATTGGTTAATGCCCTGTTCTGATTGGTTGGTGCCCTGTTCTGGTTGGTCAATGCCCTGTTCTGATTGGTTAATGCCCTGTTCTGGTTGGTCGGCGCCCTGTTCTGGTTGGTCGGCGCCCTGTTCTGATTGGTCGGTGCCCTGTTCTGGTTGGTCAATGCCCTGTTCCAATTGGTTAATGCCCTGTTCTGATTGGTTGGTGCCCTGTTCTGATTAGTCAGTGCCCTGTTCTGGTTGGTTGGTGCACACATCACATCCGTTTTAAATATTTTGTACATTAGGTGAGAGAGAGAGAAGCAAAGAGATTTGAGAGATCATTTGGAGGGACTATGCCCAAGACTTGCCAATAGACTGGATGGAAAAGGGAGAGGGAACCTAAATATTCAGTAGATCTTATTCATCATTCTTAGGATAACATTCATTCATTAATCAAAGGTATAATAAAAATCTATTGCTCTATATACCAGGCTCTGTGCAAAGCCTGGGAATGCCCAGAAGAGCAGGATATTGTTCTGGTTCCTCCTTCTTAGTCTCACTGGGGAGAGCACACCTAGGAGAGGATGATTCCAAAGGCACATTAAGTGCTACCAGAGGGCAAAGCACAGGTTGCCGGGAGACCTGGGGTGGATGAGGTCCCCACAGGATCCTCTCTGGGGTTAGGGGAGAAGAGGAGAGGGCAGGATGGCTTCCCAGGGAAGGAGGGCTGGAGCCAGTTCTGGAGCATGAGTAGGGGTTACTTAGGTAAGGGAGGCCAGGAGGTTATTCCTGATTAATCCGAGATAGCTGGGTCTACGGACTCACCATCACTGGCACACCCTCTCCTTCTAGAGACAGGCAGTATGACAGCCTGGAGAGAACACTGGCTTTGGAGTCAGACAGACCTGGGTTGGAATTCGAGCTCTGCCACTCACTGACTACGTGGCCCTGGGCGAGTCACCTAGACTCACTGACCCAGGACTCCTCATCTGGGAATCAGGAATAACTCCTGTCTTCCTGGGGCCGTGGGGAGGTTAAAGTGAATATGCAAAGCATCTAGGAGAATACTTGGAACACAGCAGATGCTCAAGAAATGAGAGTTGTTGCTGACAATGAGACTCAGAGACTAGGACCACAGATTGCAAACCGCCGAGAGTCCTGTGGAGGAGTCCAGGCAGCCTCTCCAGGGACCTCCATCTCTGGTGTAGTCAGAGTTCTCCTGAGCTGTTCCCACACCGGCAATGGACAAATGGACCCCTTCTCCCAACGAGAACTCCTACAGCACAAGGCAGAGGGTACCTGGAGATCTACCCTCATCTTCCCATAGTACACAGCCAGTGAAGCCAGCTTCTGGCTGACTGTAGGGCACCCAAAGTGGCTCCTGCACTCGCCTTCTAGGAGGATTTTTTTTTTTAAGCTTCATTTTGCCACTGGAAACTAGGGTTGTGAGCTCCTCTCTCCAAATCTCAGGGCACGCTAAAGGGCAGGGCGACGATAGAAATCCTTGAGTGGGGGGTTTGAGCCCACTGAGCCATGCAACCACTTCATTTCCCTCAGTCCCTATTTAATCTCCTCCCCACTATCTCGCAACATCCCTCAAAATGTCAGAGTCTCTCTTCAGATCTCATTTCAGGCAATTTTACAGTCCTGAGCACCAGGAATTAATGAGGGAGATAAATCAAAGCACACAGCGGACAAGGGAAAACAAGGGGGCTACAGCCGGAACAGACAAAGCCAGCCTCCTCTTCCTGTAGTACTGAGACACGGAAAAGCCACAGGGGTCTGGAACAAGGGCCACTCGCCGGAGAAGACAGACCCTGGTGGAGGCAGAGCCTGAAGGCCACCAGGTGTGATCAAGATGACAAAGGCCACTCTGAAGCCTTTGTTGGAGGTTCTGGTACTGACGTAGTTAAATGTTCTTAAGACGAAGCTATTACACCCACAGCTTCGAGGATCCCTAAAGTCCTCCTAAGTAAGAGATGGAGTTCCCTTAGCAACAGAGAGCCTGGTCTGAGCCGAGGCTGCGCTCCTGGGCTTTCCTTTTGCTGAGCTTCCCAGAGGGGGAAAATGAGACCCAGGAAGGGGACTGCCCTCAAGATCAGTGGCCCAGATGCTGTCACCTTGGCCAGCACCTCAGGTGGTGCACAGCTCTAAGGAGATGCTCACCGATTACTCACATAGCTCCAAGTGAGGTTCACCTTCAGCAGAGACGGCAACCAAGGCTTTGAACAAAGAGGGAGGCAAGCACAATGATCGAAAGCAAAGGTTTTGTGCCCAGAGACATGTGAATTCAAATTCTATCGTTGCCCCTTACAGCACTTTGGCTTTGGGGAAGGAATGTCACCATTTGGAGCCTGTTCTCTTATCTGGACAAGTCATGGTCTCCTTGTATAAACCCACTCCAAGTGCTGTTTTGCCCTCCAGGACTCGGGTGCACCATGCAAAGCCTGCCAACTGCATGAAAACCCACAGCACACAAGTCCCTCCAAGCCCCCCGACTCGGTCCGTTCCCAAGGCTGACCCCCACCTCCGCACAGGCAGCGCCCACTGTTAGTGCTGATTTAGGCAATAACGCACATCCAAGTCTGATTAAACCCCGAGTCAAAACCCCCACCAAAATAAATACAATTCACTGCTTATGAGTCACTTGGAATTTTATCTGGATGAAAATAAGACTACAATCCCATGAGCTTCAACTCCTAAAATAATTCTGGTGAAGCTCCAAGTTTGAGCAAAACCCATTGCAATACAGGATAGATCTTCCCCAAAGTATCAGAAAGGTACAGGGCCCACTGCTCTCGATCGCAGCTCTGTCTGCCCTGCTTCCCTTTCGGAGGATTGCATTCTGGTCTCCCAGCCCTGGGCATTATCCCGTCTCTGCCATCAGCAACAACAGCAGGCCTCGCTCTGCAGCACAGGGAGGGCAGACCTCGAGGCTCGCTCTCCTCTGGAAGAGGTCTGCCGCGTGCAGAAGATGGGGCCCCTCGGCCCGCTGCATCTGTGCACACCAGGGGCCTTGCGCGAGAATCGCACTCCTGAGACACCATCACACAACGACATTCGTCATCACCACTATGAGACGGAAACTTCATGGGCCCCTGCGCTGCACGGATGAGCTACACTCCTGAGTCATTCTGTTAGCTCTGCCCTTCAAGTGACAAACAAGAACACTGACTCACAGGAGCTGCAGGACCTCAAACATCAGCAGGTCTGACCACACACATGAAGAAGCGGGAGGTGTGGGGGGCAGCATCTTGCCCAAGGTGTTCAACAGTGGCAGAACCAGGTGCAGGCCCAGGTTTCCTGGCTCCTAGTGCACGCCTCCCCCCCCTGCATACGCTGCATGCATAATCATCACCAAAGAGAGAACGCATGCTTTCATCAGAGTTACTCGGAGTTCGTGCTTTCCAAACTCGCACTGAGATGACCCTGCTCTCTGAAGCCTGGAGGACGGAGTGGTCATCGCGCCACCAGCGATCACCCTGGGCTTCAACTTGCTCACTGGCAGAGTGAGAGGGCTGCAACTGGTGGTTCTGAAGGTCCCCTTCACCCGGCCTTGCACTGTAAGCTTCTGTTCGACCTGAACTGGCTTAGGAGAGGCAGCGTTGGGAAACACATTTACACGCCAGGTAACTGAAGAAAAACTCCAGGCTGGCGCAGCTGTCCAGCGTGACCAAGCTAAAGGTTACACTGTAACCAGGGACACTTCCACAGGCCAGTGTAAGGGCGGCCTTATACACCGGGCTTATTTCAATCACATCTTACATTTCAGTGACAGAAATCATGGCTAGGATGCTCTTCAAAGCGACAAAAGATATTAAAGGAAACAAAAAGAAAATCCCAAACGGAAGATGAGATAAGCGGGCCCATTTTGACACTTGGGTAATGTTTCTAAAGGATTTTTCAAATCATCCCCGACAGGAAAAGAAACCTCCTGCACTTTATTACAAGGACTGCAAGTTCCCAATGTGGGATGACATGCCGCCCACAAGGGTATTCCCGGCCCTTCCTCCTTCCACAGCAAGCGGTGACAGGCTCTACAGCACGGCTTATTTAGGCTCTCTCCCCTGTGTCTAATTGCAAGCTTCTTGGGAGCAGAGACTATGTCCTACTCATCTTTGCATCCCCGGGACCTGGCACATAGTAGGCACTCAGTCAACATTAAACAAACATCAGCATCTTCTGTAAGCTGTCACATATCAAAACACAGTCCAAACACTTTGTTGAACTACAACTGACCCATAGCACTGGTTAAAATTCCTTAACCAATTCAGTCATCGAGTCCCTCATCCACTCACTCACTTTCTCCCACTCGGAGGAACTGCTAGAGGCCGTCGGTCAGACTGGGTGGCACACTGCCCGGCATCTGATAGCTATGTAGTAAATATGTAATGAACTGAATGATACAGAGTTGGTTAAACAATGGGGAGGGGTGGCATTAAGCTCAGGCTGTGACTTGGATGTAATAAAACAATGAGAGTCACCAGTGCAGTTCGCCATCTATTTTCTGTTCTCTCGGGCACGTGGTAGAATTGTACTTCTCTCCTCCTTTGAATTAAGTGCAGCCATGTGACCTGCTTTGGCCAATGATGAGTGGAAGTTACATGGGCCACTTCCGAGCTGAAGCTTTAAGAGACAGTGTGTGGCTCACCATGCTCTTTCTCTTTGTCATGGGGATTGTCAATGCTTTCAACTGTAGTCCCTCTAGCACGCTGGGTCCTAAAGTGACAGCGATGGACAACACGCCTCCCACTGAGCTGCAATGGCCAGAGTGAGGGCAGGGTTTTTGGAGTTGTTTGTTACACAGCACAAACTATCCTCTCCTGGCCAATGCAAAGACTTGCCCAGGTACCTGGATTAAAGCACATGATGGTGTTTATTGCCTGTTGCAGGGCACAGGTGTAGTCAGATTCTGAGCTGTGGTTGGGCCTATGTTTTGGGTTGCTGGGGGAGTAAGCTCAGAATAAGGTGCCCCTTTGCCTTTTCTCTTTGGCCTCTCATTCTTGCTTTCATGTTGCTGAACGTCTTCTCATCCATACTTTGAACCACCATCAAGTCTACAAATTACCTTTAAACAACTACTGAAAACGAACCACTTTTGGAAAACGTACTTTGGGGGAGATTGTGCTCCTTGCTCCCCAACACACACACACACACACACACACACACACACACACACACACTATAACCTGGAACAAAGTTATGAAGTTGGGTGACATCAGGGAGTGGGAGAGTCTCATGGGGCCACTTATTGCCTTTTTCTCTTTTTTTTAAGTGAAAACACCGCCTGCACGAGAAGTGATACTCCGCAGACTATTCTTTCTCTTCTCTTTACTGCCTCTGGGAGAATTCCTTTGTGGCTTAAGGTGCAGATGGCTTGCTTCCTGTCAGCACCCCCCTGCTCAGCACAGGTGGCCCCTGCCCACCAATGCATTCCACAAGCAGCAGCTCTTACTTAAAAAGGAAGCCAGTGGTACCAGCAGATAAGAGGCCCCCGGGAAAGGCCAATGCAATAATTATTACCCTGTTACCTCGGAAATAGAGATTTGCCTCCAAGGCTCCTTTTGCGAGCTTGAAAATGAAAGAGACTTTCCCTCTCTCCTCCTTTGTTTCCCTCCCTATATGCAAACAGGAGAAGATAGTGGAAAGGGCGAAAAGGAAACGAGAGATCACCGTTGTTGGGCACCGAGCTAGAGGCATCGTCTTGTCCAAGAAAGTGAGTACAACCTTGAAGGCAGGACTGAGAAAACGCTCAGGGGCACCAGTGGGTATAACAGGCAGTTGTAAGGTAGTCAGGAGAGGCAAGAAGGAGAGAGAGAGACATCGACTGACTGACCCACACAAGGAAAGATGAAGACAAAAGCACAGGGGAGAAGTCAGGAAGGGAGGGGAAAGCAAGGCAAAGTGCATTTTCACTTAGGCCAGTAGGGAGCTCAATGCTGAATTACCGCTCAATCATGCAACCATGTAGGACCTTATGGTTAGTGCATGTGTATTCTCAATTTTCCCCATTTTCTACCTGTCATATTCTAACTTACATTTCCCCCCTGTCCTAATGCTTCATTCCTTTAATCCACAATTGTTCTTTTATTATATGTAGTTACTCTAAGCTATTATAAAAAGAAGAGGGCTTAACTACCAATTAGTTAATTAAATATAAAGAAAAGGGAGCTGCAGAGGGGTGGAGCCCAGATTGCCCTGCACGGCTCGCAGGACCGCAGAATAACCCCAGTGTTCCTCCTTGTTTGGTTTTTACAAACCCCTTTCCCCACCTGCACCTCGTGTGTGCCTCACAGTGGTCCCGAGAGATGCATGTGAACACCGTCCTCATTTTAGAGACAAAACCCCGAACTCGGGGAGTTGAGCAACTGGCCCGAGAGCGTGAGGACCAGCACCAGGGTCTCCCTACAGCAAACCCCACGTGTTCTCTCTCTTCCACAGCTGCCTTCTGAAATACAACGGAGCTGTCTCTATGAGCGCTGTTCTAAGGACCTTTCTGTAGTGATGGAAATGTTCTCTGCACCATCCGATGGGGAAGCATGAACCACATGGGACCTGGGAGCACTGGAAATATGGCTAGGGTGACGAAGGAATGGAGCTTTTAACATATGTTGATCTTATGTTTCCATGGCCATGTTTCGCTGGTGGCTCTGATGTTGGGTGGTACAGATCCACATTCTCTCATCCCACCACATGGGGGGAACTCCTCCTTACCTTCCTTGGCGACGGTGAGCTTAGGAGCTCACAGTCCACAACAGACACAGAGGGAGACAGTGAGGGGAGGCAGGGATTTCTGGGGGGTCCTCCTCAACCACGGCCCAGCCATGGAGGCCTGCAGACCCCAGACTCTGGGAACAGAAACCCCAGCAATGCCTCAGGGACCACAGAGTGGTTAGCCAGAACCAGGAAAGAGAATTTTTCAAATGGGTGCAGGATCTCTGCAGATTCTGGGGGCCCTGGATTTCCTGGACCACTAAAGGGAAGCGCGAGCCCTGGCCGGGATCTTGAAATCGTGGCCTCCTCCCGCAGCTAACAGCACAAGTTTGCAGCACTGTCAGAATTCACAAACAAGCATCTCCCCAGCTCCTCCCCCCTTGGCAAGGAGGCCAAGGAGTAAACCAGCCCAGCTTTGAATAAGAAAGGGCCTGAGGCTTGAGATCAATGATGGGATAAGAGCTAGGGAATGAAGAATCTCCGTAGGAGGGCTCCCTAAGCAGGCAGTGTGTTAGGTGGTTAGAGCATCGGGTGTGGGAGGCGTCTGGCAGGCCTAGGTCTCACTCCCAGCTTGGACACGTGTTTGGTGTGTATAACCTTCAGCCCATTTACTGACCTTCTCTGTGCACCACTGTTCAAGTCCATGAAACTAGGATAACATCTCCCTCAAGGGTCAGGATTAGCGGTAAATGACAATGTCTGTAAGGTGCCTGGCACAGTTCCTGGTATATAGCAATCCGTCAGGAAATGGCAACTATGATTGTCTTTATTACTTTCTGATAAGGGTTTGTATTAGTTTTCAATCGCTGCCATAACAAATTACCATAAACGTGGTGGGTAAAACTCACCAGAATGTCCTGTCTTGCAGTTCTGCGAAGCACAAGTCTGACTTGGGTCTCACGGATTGAAACCGTGGGCGTGGGCACGGCTGCCTTCCTTTCTGGAGGTCTAGAAGGGCGTCTGCTCCCCGGCCTTTTCCCCTTTCTAGAGGCTGCCCCCTTCCTTGGCCGCATCCCTTCCTCCAACTTCAAAGCCAGCAAGGGCAGGTGGGGTCCCTGTCCCATCTCATCACTGTGCCCTCCTCTCCTGCCTGCCTCCTCCACCTGTGAGGACCCTGTGATCACACTGGGCCCACCTGGATAACCCAGGGTTTTCTCTCCATCTAAAGGTCAGCTGATAAGCAAACCTTGATTTCTACTGGCCACATAGCATAACATATCCATAGGTTCTGGGAATTAGGTCATGGACATCTTTGGGGGGCCATTATTCTGCCTACCACAGGCTTGGAAGGGGGTGCTAAGGGAAGAGTCATTTCCATTTGTGCTCCCTCTCGTGTGCATATCCCAGCAGGGTCTATGCCTAAGAAATAACTGGGCTGGGGACCTCACACCAGGCAAGGGCTCCTACCAATTCCATCTGCTGGCTGGGGACCTCTGGCCTGGATTAAACTCCTCTCTCCAGGTCGGGCCTGAATCTGTGAATGCACTGCATGGTGCCAGGAGGCCACCTTGTTCCACACAAATCACAAAGCCAAGCAGTGCCCCGGGCTCTCGGAGATCTTGTGACACTCCCGGCGAGGAAGGAAGGCAGGCTTGGCAGGCTGGTCAAATACCAGGTTGCATAGTTACGCCCTCACCCTGTGGGACTCCCAATTCAAGCTGAAACTAGGACGGCTCTGAGCACCGAGGTCAGGGCTCCAAATGCAGACAGTGGAGCGTGTGCAGTGACTCAGAATCTTAACTGAAAGTGCTGTCTCAACACCTAAGCCAGTCGGAGCTGGGAGGGCAACGAAAACCTTGAGACGAGGAGAGAAACAGTGTCTCCTTCCTGCTTGTTTTCTCGGCATGACATCAGAGCGCGATTTTCACTTTGTTCAAGTCTCAGGCTGACGCCTCACCACGAGGCATTCGTTTTTTGCTATTTTTATCGCTACCTAAATTAATAAAAGCCACTGGAGTTCCACAAGAGTTCCAATGGTTTAGGGAAGTTGACAAGTAATTCTGAAGCCGTCCTCCTGATGACGTGCGCAGCGCACCTGCCTTCTGTCCTCCTCGCGCTCTCACTGACTCAGGACCCAGGATGCCGCGTAGGAGAAGCACTCAACTGCTGGCCACTTCGTGCTAAAGCAGAGGGGGACGACGGAGGGGCTGTGAGCACAGCAATGCTTTGCAGGGACAAAGAAAGGGACTGAAGGGGCTGGCCTCACAGCCTAGTTTTTAAGTTTGGTGTGCTCTGCTTTGCTAGCCTGAGTTTGGTTCCTGAGCGTGGACCCACACCATTTGTCAGCGGCCATGCTGTGGCAGCAACCCATATACAAAAGATACAAAAGAGAGGAAGAATGGCACAGATGTTAGCTGTTAGGGCAAATCTTCCTCAAGCCAAAAAAAAAAAAAAAAAGAGAGAGACTTGGGAGCAGAAACTTTCCCAGAGCTGAGCTTTAAGCGTTTGAAAGCACTCAACTCACTGGAATTCAAGAACTTTCGATGGGTTCTGAGAGGACAGCAGTGCACGGAGGAACTGTAGGACCTCCACAAACCACATGACTGTCTGTGAGCCCAGGCTCTTGGCCCTTCTTGTCATAGTGCTTCTCCCTCCCAGGCTGCCAGTTCAGAGAAGTCCATGCCAAAGCTCTATTTGTCTGTTATCTGGGGCCTATGACTTGTAAGAAGCCACCTCCATTTGTCCCTTTTGATCCTCCCTTCTCAGCCGGCTGGCTCTAGTTTGCTGGAAGTAGCCACTGATGACTATCAGGGAAAAGCTGGAGCCAGGGGTGGCAACCCTGGAGAGTGACAAGAGATCAAGGGCAGCCTCGGCATCTTGAATTTACTATCGTCATTTATTATTCTCAGAAGCCGGCTGGTGACACACGAGACGCACAAACTGACAGGGTCCCTATCTCCCAGGCTCTGAAGGTACACATTCCTATCAGTTACTTTTAATAACCCTGAAGATAGCCCAGCCACGTCCTGTCGCGAACAGCCAAGGTCTGGTAGGTCAGCATCCTTTAGGCCCTACCCCCGAAGAGCTGCTCTCCCAGCTGCCCTGGGAGGTAATGACCCTCTGCTCGCGTTAGGAGGCCACATGCCCTTCTGACGCCGGCTTCGCTTGGCTGAGGTCTGACTGGGTCTCACCTTTCAGTACTTTTCCACTTCCTGTGTGGAACCCAGGTAGTCTGCTCTTTGTGTGTGAGTCCTTAAGGACGGCCATCTTTTTATAAAGAACTTCCTGGAGGGGCCGGCCTGGTGGCGCAGCGGTTAAGCGCGCACTTTATGCTTCAGCGGCCCAGGGTTCGCCCGTTTGGATCCCGGGTGTGGACATGGCACTGCTTGGCAAGCCATGCTGTGGTAGGCGTCCCACATAGAAAGTAGAGGAAGATGGGCATAGATGTTAGCTCAGGGCCAGTCTTCCTCAGCAAAAAGAGGAGGATTGGCAGTAGTTAGCTCAGGGCTAATCTTACTCAAAAAAAATAAATAAATAAAAAGAGAACTTTCTGGAAATAGCTCTGCCACCTTCTCTTTTTAGGTTAAAAAGGAAGAATTCTGGAAAGGTGCTGGGTTCTTGGCATTTTTTCACTTGTCTAATTTAAATTATTTAAAGAACATATTTTCAATTACAGGGACAAGAACAGGATTACCTAACCTGTAGCCATTTGTATATTATCATTTTCTTTTAACTTACCTGCACACCATCTGTGATATTCTTCCTTGATATGTCACATTAAATTGTCTCAAGCCTACACTATCCTTACCCTCAGCAATATTTGTAAAATCACTGGTTTGATGCGCTAGTAATAAGTTTTTTAAAATAAAAATGTAATTTTTGAAAAGAAATATTTTGCTGTCTACCATCTAAAATTATTTCCTATACTACTAATGTTAGCCTCCCACTTTGGGAAACACTCATCCAGAATATAGTTTTTGGAAGAGATTTACAAGAAGAACTTATAGAAACAAATCTACTGCCGTTTCAACTTAGCCAAAGATGAAGCATTAGTATGGTCTGTTTACAATAACTTCGGAGATGGAAGAAATTTAACATATTCCAGAACAATGCAAAATATCTCACTGCCTACAAGTCAAAACTTATATAAAATAGGAAATTTATAAGCATTATTAAATCCTATATTTTTTTCAAAAGCCACCTGAATTCTTTCTTTAAAAGCCTGTTAGCTATCCATTCAGTCTTAAACAGTCACAAGTGAGCATTTTTGTCTGGGGAGAACCAGAAGACACTGCCCTCCATTTGTTCCCACCATAGAGGCTGAACTGGAACAACACAAATGCTATCCATCTTTCCAGCTCCCACCCAAACCCTCCCCCTCCAAAAGCAGAAACAAGCTCAGCTGTGATCTATAATAATTCCATTAACCCTGCAAGGAAGCGTTAAATTAAACTGCCGAGCGCAGATTTTTCTTTGGCTACATGGGGAAATGTACCTTGTCAGGCCTGCATTTTATGCTAGTAGATTTACTAACCAACTACATGTTTACAGCAGAAGCCAAATGAGCAAAATAATTTGATAAATTGTGAAATCTCCAGTGGGGTGTTACGACCACTGATTTTTTTTTCTCCTGATAATATCTGCTTTAGAGATTTTAGTTAGAGTTTTAGCCTTAGAAAGAGCAGTTCTCAAATGGTTCATCTTTCTATGGAACTTTCAAACCAATACTTTAAAAAAAATTAATTACAGGAAAAAAGCTGACTTGAGCTGGCACTGTAGTGGCAAGCCTTTTGTCACTTCTGGCATAAATCACCGCCCTGGACTCTGAGAAGGATGTGTTCAAGTCAGTGGCAGAGCCTGGGCCGGATCCCAAGTTCCTGACAATGAATTCATTGCTCTTTACCAGCCCGAGCGTCCCAGCTTCCCTGAGAGAAGGTGAAGATTCCTCTTCGGCAAATTCCACTTCCGGGGGTAACCTCAGGGTCTGTCTCTTTAGCATCCTGCCCTGTTTCTCTGAAGCCAGAGAACTACAGAAGTCACTTAGCTCTTTGTGAAGAGTATGTCCTGCGAAGAGGACAGCAAGAAGCTGGACTTGGGCTACAAATATTTGGCTTTCTGACACATAAGGCTTAGCACCCAAAAGAGTGTAGTGATTTCAGACCACTCCCATCTAATTCCACGTCTCATCAAGCCAGATGTAGCAAGAGGTCAAGTATGCAGAAAAATCCTTCAACAGTCAGATCATTAAAGGGTATTGGCATCTAGAAATACAGCACTTCAGAGCTGGAAGGGACCTTGGAAATCATACCGTCCAAGCCCCTTTTAATCGATTGCTCATGGTCATAGAAGCAGTGTGTGTCAGAGTAAGGACTAGAAACCTGGAGGCCAAGTAATCCTCTCTCTTTATTGTAGTGTTTTCTGAAACTCTCTCTGTCTCTGATGGTGGCAGCAGTGAAGACCTGTGAGTATAATGTCAACTGCTCAGCATGTGCCATGTAAACCTACCTCCTTCAGCCCTGCCTCCTATTGCCAGGCAGCAGGCGGCTACGGTGAAGCCTGCTCAGGCAAGGCCAGGAGAGCTCCCTTCCGTGCATCCCCAGGGACTCTGTACCAAGGTGCAGTACCTAGAAAGCCGGCTAACGGGAAGCAGAGCAGCTCCCTGGGGCCTGCTGAACTGATGAAGATGTAGCAGCAACAGTCAAAACAACAACAGAAACCATCCAAGCCTGAACTCCCTCGTCCTGCTGTCAGAAGCACCCCACTCAGCAGAAGCAGGACTCCAGAACTCTTGAGCAGCACCCCTGCCTGCTGTGCCGGCTCCTAACGGGGCACCGCTTCCAGGCCTCCCAACCTCCGCCTGGCTAAAGCAGTGCCCACCGCTCTCCACATCACCACCCTCAACCCTCAGGCCACGCTGGGATGACCTTTGCACCCGGCCAACCCCAAGCGGAGGGAGCTTACCTGTCAGCGTCTCCGAGGCCCAGGGAGGTATTTCTTTGCAGGGTCTCCCGCACCACAGCCATCCCATCTGGAAGCCGGTTCAGGCGGCGGGTGTAGAGGCCAAGTCCACCATCGGTCATGTACCTTTAAAAGGAGAAGAGCACGATGCACATGTGTGGCCGAAAGCAAGTCGCGTGCAGTCTTGTCGTTCACGTCCAGACGCCCCACGTGGCCATTATGTGCTCTGAGAGGCAGGAACCGAGGCTTTCCCGAGGCTCCGTCACTGATCACAGCCCAGGGGTAGCTCAGTCACTGATTCAACCCAAAGAATCACCAGCTTGCTAGCAAAAATAGAACTCGGCTTAATTAACCCAAACTCACAGGAATCTATGAAGCAGAAGGGAACTAGTGAATAAAATTAACTGTCAGATGTACTCATGACATTCTTTTTAATGTCAGCCAGTACACGAGCAGGTGTCTCACCTAAGCAATGTGAATGGAACTGACAAGTCATTAGAAAATCATAGGGAAAAATATTACAGAACAGTGGAGGAAGTAGGCAAGCTTTTAAGAGAGGTGGAAAGAAAATACAGAGGATAGAAGAGCCACCTTCGTTATCACGCACAAGTAGTTTCTCCAGCCCTGGGTTTTTCCATCTACACTACGGAAATATCACAGTCTTTCCACATCACAAGGTGCACAAGAGAATCAGTGAGACTAGGAATATGAAAGTGCTCTGCAATTTGTATAAGACCCTATAGAAGGAAGACATGATTCGGGCTGTCATCGTCTTCAAGTACCCACAATGGTGAATTTCACCTTCAATACTCATGTCTTTAAGGGGGTTGTCAGAAAACTCCCTGAGTAACACTAATTTACTCTTTTTCAGATCTCTTGGTGACGCCACAAAGCGATTTTCCGATGTAATCAGTTTTGTCCAGGGGAGGAGAAACTTCTGGAACTCTCAGGATAGATGGCTGACTGTCCACCAACCAGAGTGGTTTCTGAGAGCTTAGCCACCAGCAGGAGGTAGTTCAGGCTCAAAGCAGCTTCATCTCATCTACCATGGCTCCTTCAAAATACCCCATAAAGGAGACCACTCGTGTCCTTACTCCCATCTTTAGAGAACAGGAAGGCAAAGCAAAACTGGGGCAGGGAACTCGGATACCTCTCTTCCCCCATGGGCCCCAACAGAGAGACCTGTCAGGTATCTGAAAATGCAAGTGTCTTACATTTCAAGTCACGAACATGGAGTAAGAAGACCAGTGAATGGTTATTTTCCTGGAACAGTCAGCTGAGCTACATCAAGGAATGTTTCACTGCATCTGGTATTTGAGCTTTAGAATCTACAGCGTAGATCCTGAGGGTTCCCAATCCTTGAGTTTCCTTGACTTCTTTGGGACCTTCTTGGGGTATACTCTTAAGAAAATGGAATTATAAGATGCTGTGGGAAAAAAAAAACAAACTCAAACAGATAAAGAATCGGGGCTGGTCTCATGGCCGACTGGTTAAGGTTGTGCGCTCCGCTTTGGCGGCCCAGGGTTTCACCAGTTCAGATCCTGGGTGTGGACATGGCACCGCTCATCAGGCCATGCTAAGGCGGCATCCCACACAGCACAACCAGAGGCACCCACAAGTGGAATACGCAACTATGTATGGGGGGTTTTGGGGAGAAGAAGAAGAAAGAAAGAAAGAAAAGAAGATTGGCAACAGATGTTAGCTCAGGTACCAATCTTAAAAAAAAAAAAAAGATGAAGAAACTAATGCTCCATCCAGCAAATGAAAAAAAAGTCACTCATAATGTTATCTTATTATCTTAACCACAATTTCATTTGGCCAGTTTTAGTCTATTCTTTCCTCCAATAACATATTTCTATTTTAATGTATTATGTAACATTTTGCTATTTTTTTATGTATTACAAAATACATGCAATTTTGTACCCCAATTTTTATTTCACATTCAAAGCATTTTTACTGATTAAAAAAAGATGCTGTGGCGGTCGCCCAGAACCAGTAAGTTCAAGTTAGTGGCAGAGAAGGAAGCTCTCGCTGGAGCCATCTTGGGTGAGAAGGAGCTTTCATATTGGTCAGACGAACGTCCCCTTAGGGCAGCTTCCAGGAGACCATTCTGAACTGAACTTCTCTGAGGTCCCCCACCCCCTAGTTATGACATTAATGATCACAGATGGATGCACAGCCAAGTAATGGGAAGTCTGCTGGAGTCAGTCAGACCAACTGTTTGAGGCTGTGCCAAGAAAACAGCAGAACAGACTGAACGTTTCACTCAACCACATCATTTTAAAAACAAAAAAGCACTCTGTGAATATACTAAAAACCACTGAATTTTACACTTTAAAATGGTGGATTTCATGGTATATGAATAGTATTTCAACTAAAAAAACCAGAAAAACAAATACAGTGATTACAGCTATAGTTATTATTTGCATAATTACTTTTTAATGCTCGTCTCCCATTCTTTACAGTAAGCTCCTTGAAGGCGAGGACTATTCTTATTTTGTTCAAATCTATATCCCACGTGCCTAACACATACTAAGTGCTTGTTAAATATTGTTTTTGTTCCGTGAACGAAGCCAAAGACACAGTCATAGGGTGGAGTTTAGCAAAAACTTTTTGGGATGACAATACCAATTACGAGTTTTCCTTCCTCTTAAGCATCAGCAGACTTGACATCTAAGACCCGTGGCAAGGCAAATTAAACCATCTGCCAACCCACCACCCATTCATCCATCCTCCCATCCAACAGATGTAGTGAGCCAGGGTCCAGCGGTGGGCTACACGCGTGCATCCTACAACTAGCACAAGGAGAAAAAAATCACCTACACCAAATGCAGTAACTTTGCCAGACTTTGCTGGAGTTTCTAGATCAAATGTCCTTTCAAGGAGAATTCAGTGGAAACTCTTCAAAACACAATCTGTTCCACTATTAAGCAAGGCAGTTAATTTTGATTTGGCAAAGTCTGCCCAGTCATATAGATAAACAGAAATTTTTCAACTGGGGAGATCTTGTCAAAGGACAAACAAACTAATTTTAGCATTCATTTCCCTGCTGGATTTTTATTGCTGGTGAAACAACACACACAGTTGGGCAATTACACACACCCAGGCATGTAGACGAGGCCCACACATACACAGCCCTGGCTTTCTGTGAAGGCCGGCGAGCAGAGCCTGATAAGCATGTCAGAGATGGAATGCTGACACGGGCTGCAGCCCACAGCCTGGTGACCCCCATGCGGAATGTGGTTTTGTCGAAAAATGACAACCAATAAAGGTGGGAGGGCCCTGGAGAGATGGATTGAATGTGTTAACATGGCTTGTCGACTGCTGCTGGGAATTCTGATTCTGTTTAGGCAGAGGGGAAGGGCAATGATAAATCAGGGTGCTCTGCCTTCTCAAACGCACCAGGAACTGACAGCCAGGGATGGAATGCAACTTATCTGACAATGATCCAGTTTCTTTGCAGATCTATTTCATTTACTCTGTGTGTGTGTGTGTGTGTGTGAGAGAGAGAGAGAGAGAGGGAGGGAGTAGGGATGAGTGGTTAGGAAAATGGGGAATTTCCATCTTCTTTCAGAGATTTGTAAACATGTGTTCAATCATATATTTTTTATAATATTCTTCAAAACAAATTCTGTTGAATGTCATCTTTATGGGAGAGAGAACAGCACTGGAGAGAGCTGTCACTAGAACCAGCCTCACACTCAAAACTCTAATTCAAAATATTTATTTCTAAGTCATTATCTACCAATTACAATAGTCTGCTTTACAAAAAGCTCCATATATATTTTAATAACTCTTCTAGTCTCAATGAAAAACATACTTTTTTTGTTCAACCCAAATTTGTACATGAATTGGCTACTGAATACATTAATACAGACTGCCTTAATCAAGTTAATCCCTTAGAAAGCACAATTTACAGAGGAAGCAGTCACTGGTGTGCTGATCTCAAACACCAGCCCTTGACCAGAGGGTTAAAAGGCTTGCGTTCTCAAAGCGCGAAGATCCGGAGGCTCTGGGAGGCAGGCACTGATGGCTGAGCCCCATTTTTGGGAGCGGTATCAGAGGCTCATGCTGGATGGAGATGCGGTGACCTGCCTGAAGTCGCAAGGAAAGGAACCAGCTGATCGAGGGACTGAATCCCTGAGCACCGGGGCCACACTTTCCTTGTCTTTGGGGCAATAAATAATTAGTGCTGGAGCCTAATGAGGTGCTGGTGACATCCTAATGTTTGCTTGGTGGGGTCCTGAGTAAGCTGCCAAACAACTGAACAATGTGCACATTATCCTCCCAAGTTCTACACTGACAGGTGGAGGAGGCTCCACCTCCACCTTCCGCAGCTTCCCCAGAGCCCCTGGAGGGAGAGAGTGGGAGCCTTTGCTAAAGAAACAGGGGCTCTGTGAGGTGTTTTTCTTTCTTTTCAAGGCTGGGGCCCTGGAGTGGCCCACGAGCAGCAGGGTTAGGAACACAGCTCTGTTGTCAGAGAGACCTGGGTTCAAAGTCTCCTCTGCCCCTTGCCAGCTGAGGGACCCTGTCTGTGTCATTATTAATACCTCATGGTTTCTGACGCTAGCTGGGCACTGTACCAAGGCTGTCACATAAGTCATGATGTTTCCTCTTCAAAAGGATCTTATCAAGTATATTACTATCTTTTTCAGATGAGGAAAATGAAACTGAGGTCAAGACCACAATGCAGGTAGGATGGTTCAAATCCCAGCTTTGTCACTTTTTAGTGTAGTTTCCTTTGAGTCTCAGTTTCCTCACCTGCAAGACAGGTGACCCTCCAGATTAACCTCACATGTCTGTGCTGGGTTAAATGAGACCGTGCGGACAAAGCCCAGGGCCGGTACACCTGGGGCACGTAATTTATCAGCTGCTGTTACTATCAGCAGCAGTGCCGGCCCGTATCACAGAGCAGTGACTCTGCATTTCCTTCTTCCATTTCCTTTCCACAAATATCACACACCAGCCCCTGTGCCAGGCTGCAGTTACAGAGATGAAAAGACCTCGTCCCTGCCCTGGCAGAGCTTAACATCTAAAAGGGACACAGACATCGAACAGATGACTCCACAAAAACACGAAGAGCAGTATTACAGATGGATGTATGACAGGCTCTGAGCACACAGGGGAAGGAGTCACAGAGGAGGGCCATTTAACCTGGCTCTTGAAGGGTGCATAGGAGTCTGCCAGTGAAAGGAGGAGGATCCATCCAGGCACATGGATAATGTGTACAAAAGCAGAGAGAAATGAGAGGAGGGTAAGTTACAAGAAGGGTAAGTAGTTCACTGCTGCTGGAGCATCAGTACAAAGACAGGAGCTGGACTGCACGGGGCCTGGGGCACAGTCAGGAAGGGCTTGCATGCCCGGTAGGGTTGACACACTTGTCTACAAGCCAGGGGAGCGACGGCAGTACTAAGCGAATGAGTAATGGGCTCTGGGTTCTGTTTCAAAGAGAACGCTGACTTGTCGATACTTCTGTCACTCAATACTCCACTTGTGGTGAGCACCTTCTCACTGATATTTCCTTCTATAGATTTTTCAGGACGCACCATTTGTCTGAATCCAATCTGAGTCATCCCAGACCTTCGGGGAATGACCAGACTTGTAGGGTAGACCTCACCATGCCTCCAGCCAAGAGAGGCCTGTGAGGGCAATATGCCTATTACAAGGAACTTTCTCAACAAAATAGGTACAGCCTATGTAACTGACACCAGCTGTGAAAAAGCTCTGGCATCTAATAGGACCTGTTCGAACAAATACGCCGGATTCTGAGTCCAACATTTAGTCAATGGAGTTCTTCTCCTTCTTTAACTGTAATGAGGCAACGATGTGGAACAAGAGAAACTGGCTTTGTGAGTCACCTTCTGAAGGAGGAAGCCTGGCTCCTCATTCTCAGATTCACAGTTCAACATGGCTGTATGAGTAACACAAACTGACTTTCAGCTAAACTCAAAAGAAACCATCTTCTGTCAAGAACTGGGGGAGGCGAGAGGTGACAGGAAGTGAAAGTCGTATGTACTGACCTGACCGAGTTAGGTGCATTTCTAATAGAGCACCAACATAAACAAACAAACAAACAAAAACCCTCAAAAGCAAGACATGAAAGCAGTACAAACAGAAAAACAAAAAAATTCAAGTCTAGGCGATTCCTCTTCTTCAAAGACATCTCAACCTGTCTATAGTTTTTGGACACACTTTTGGTTTAAATGTGAACACAGCAAAGAAAAATGGAATGAAAGGATTATATACATAAAAACATTCCTTGCCAATATCAATATAAAACTAGGAACATGTATGTCAACACATGCTCTGTTAAAAACAATGACGTGGGCTGATGAAAAGCTCTTGGAGTTGTGAGTTTCACTAACGTGTGTCTCTCAAGAAATGTTCTCCCAGTGCTCGTCTACCCCATGACACAGGGCATGACATTTGATCTCCAGTTTATTAGGATGTAAACTGAATTTCTGGTCAAACCTGTAAAGGATCCCCATAGTTGAGGGCCTCTTAGAAGTCAGATGAATAAACTTCACTCTGGGTCACAGAAGGACAAACCCACAGGCTAGTCTAACAACGCTGCCTGAATCCTTTTGAAGAAAGGCGATCTTAATGAGAGAAAACAAGCCCCTGCATTTGACTTAAGAAGAAATCTGAAATGGGAAAATGTGTTTGGAAAAAACAGGATTTAATTTTTCAGTGCTAATTATAAAACTGCAGCCCTAAAATTTAGGCAAACACTTAAAATTTTACTAAGGTAACACTTGGAAACCACTTTTCCCTCAGAGTTTTTAGGCACAAAAGCTGAGGCAAATATGATCTGTTTCATTTACCACCCCACCCCCACCTGCACGTCCAGTGACAAGTGCAGGGACGTATCAGAGTGGTCTCATTCCCTAACTCACAGCAGATCCTTAATATTTTAAAATTAAATAAAGGTGAGTTCCAAACAAAGAACACGGGCCGCTGCTTCTCCCTGGTGGGTCAGCCCAAATAGACCCATAGTGAGACAAAACCAACAGCAGCCTTTGGAGAGAAAGACTAAGGTGAGAATGTCTTTCTGAGTTAGGTTTCCCCGTAATAAAAGGAGTTTAAGTGTAGATAACCCGGACTAGACAACACAAATAATCAGGAAACATTTCTTTGGTTTTCATGTCTTTTGGGGAACTCCTCCAATGCCTCTGCTTGCAGAGGGGAGATGTGACCCAGAGAACCCCACCAGGCTCCTACCTTCTGCTGGACACAGGGCAGGGGCAGCTCTCAGCACCGTTGCCCGCCATGGACTAGGACCACCGGCTCCTCAGGACATCGCCAAGCTGGCATCTTGCTCTTTTGAGGAGGACGTGGGAGTTCAATTTTCATCTCTAGCAAAGTCTTCCCTTATTTCCCTCAGGAGCAGCCACCTGAGGCCGCACCATGAGACGCCTTGGCTCAGAGCACAGAGCACGACCATGACAAACAGACATCAATGCAGGAAAGTTGCTTCAATGGCCATGAGTCACCAACCGCTCCAGGGGCACCAGCCTTTTCCCTGGCCGTTCTGCATTTCACCGAGTCCTGGCTGTGAAGCGAGCCAGAAGCCTGGGAAAACCCGGCTTGGTTCTCTGATTCTGGTGTGGCAGGAAGTCAAGGCTGCTGCAGAAGTGGAGCGGGCTCAGGTCTGGAGCCTCCTCTGGCTAGCCTAGTCACCAGAGACGCCTCCCTGGGGAGCACTACAAAGACGTTGCTAAGCTAGTCAGACAAGAGCTCAGCTCCAACAGGCCATGGGGACAGAGGCAGCAGCAGGAAAAGGCAGGCCTGAGTAAAGGAGAAGTCAAAGGGTCCCAGGGGCCCCCTTTAAGCCTCCCTGGGGGAAACTTGTGCCACAGACTCCATTTCCTAAAGCTAGGTGCTGCAAAGCTGCTTGAAGAGAACAGACGGCACACGGCGGGGTCACTGCAACAAAACTCGGCACATGCCTCGCCCTCTACCTGCCACTCAAAATATGGGCGATGGACCAGCAGCTTCAGCATCATCACCTGGCAACTTTCAGAACTACGTTACCCCAGACCTCCTGGATCAGCCTCTGAGGCTCAGCAAGTCCCCAGGAGGCTCTAGCGCACATTAAAGAAAGGGAAGCACTGGTCTCGGGCAGCGGTCTGTGCCGAGGGGGACATAAGATGACCCATGGGGGTGAAAACTAAAGGGCTTCTGTTTATATTTATCATGTGCCTTTTGATTCCCAAGTTTTGTGGAGGTTTTATAGTGTACAACAATATTTCAGTAACGTGGCATACTTATATTTAAAACACAAATACAACGTCTAATGGAGGACTAAGTTGTTTTTTACACAACCAAAACCAGTTTAGAGATGACTGTCTAAATTGGAAATTCTTCTTAGCTTGTGGATCCCTTTGAAAAACAGGCAAAAGCTATGGACCTCATCTCACGTATGTGCAAAATGTGCATCCTGTGTGAGTCGGCTCCCAGGGCCCCCTCGCAGGCCCCATGTGAGCGCCCCACGGCTGAGTCGGGGCAGAGGTGGACCCTGGCTGCGTTGGTCCCTTCATCGTACTCTGGAACAGATTCCACACAGCAGGGCTTCTGCTTGTGTTGCTATACACTGACTCCGAAGCGGCACGTGGCATTGCTGTAGCTCTCATGTCACTCTGAATTTCAAGCATACACACTCCATCTTGCCACTGCTTTGGGTTTGGGCTTGCCCTCACCAAACTCCTAGCAGAGGAGTGGTTGATACACTGGGAAACTTCCTGCGTGGTGATGAAGCACGCTGCCGAGGTCCTTGCGTCTTTTGCAAGATGCAATGTGAATTCTCACAAGTTCAACGAAATTCCGTGTAGCATCGATTTCCAGAGCATTTTGGTTTAGCTTACTTTAGGATCTATATACATATAAATGCCACAAGTATTTTAATTTAAAAAATCCAGAATTTGGCTAACAAAATACACACTTAGTCACACGGAGAGCCAAGGATTATAACAATAGTGGATTATCACTGCTATTGAAATAAATACACAGATGTAAAATTTTCATTATAATCCATAACTACGCTGGTTTCAAACGGGAGCTGGCAAGGCACCCTTCTGAAGAAAGGCCGCACGTTTTGGAAACTTGATAGTCCCCATGTCTGGAATCTGGTCTGGCCTGAATTCTCTTTATTGTGGTTCAACTGTCAGTGTGGTATTGCAGCAACTATTTCTAGCATTAGCAGGAAGCTTTTTGTCCACCTACTGAAAGATGAAACACACTCTAACACACAGGAGACAGTGCTCTAGACAGAGCCCCCTTAAGCTCCTTCTTGGAATGAAACAGATGGTGAGAGAAGATCGACTGATGTCCAGGAATTCTCAAACCTGACTCATCTGGGGAACCTGAGAAAAAATGCAGATTCCAAGGCACCAGCTTCATAGATGCAGAATGGCATTAGTGGGGCCCAAATCCCTGAATTTTTAAATAGACCCTTTTTTTGAGCATTTTGAGGTTTATGGAGAAATTGCCCAGAAAGTAGAGTTCCCATATACCCCTCTCCCCAGCCACCAGTTTCCCCTTTTATTAACACCTTGCATTACACCTTTGTTACAACTGATGAACCAATATTGATACATTATTATTATTAGATACTACTAATTATTTGATAACTACCATTATTAATTATTATTAATGACATTGTTAATAATATTGATATATTACCCAGCCTTGGTGGCCTAGTGGTTAAGATGCGGCATTCTTACCGCTGAGGCCTGGGTTCATCTCCTGGTCAGGGAACCACACCACCTGTCTGTTGTTTGTCACACTGTGGGGGCTGCATGTTGCTGTGATGCTGAAAGCTATGCCCCCGGTATTTCACATACCAGCAGGGTCACCCATGGTGGACAGGTTTCAGCAGAGCTTCCAGACTAGACAGACTAGGAAGAAGGACCCGGCCACCTCCTTCCAAGAAAATTGGCCATGAAAACCCTACGAATAGTAGCGAAGCACCGTCTGACACAGTGTGGGAAGGTGAGAGGATGGTGCAAAAAGACCAGCAGGGTTCTGCTCTGCAGTACACAGGGGCGCTAGGAGTTGGAATCGACTGGATGGCACTAACAAATTGATACATCATTATTAATCCGAGTCCACAGTTTACATTAGGGTTCACTCTGTGTTGTGTAGCTCTAGGGGTTTTGATAAACTAAGCATAAAGTTATGTATTGTGGGGACCTGAAATTGGCCACCCCAAGATATGTCTCTTTGGCATCAGGATTATTTGAGGCTCATTGCTTTTGATAAACTGGGACAGGCAAGGAGGCTCTGAGGAATGGAACTTGCCCTTTGTTAGGACACATTTACGTTTGTAAGGTAAATCTCTATCTGTAAAAGGTGCCTCCCTCTCTGTACCAGGAAGAAGAAAGGTGATGACCTTCTCTCTAAAAACTCTTAATCAATACCAAAGGCAAGGACTTAAAGCTGCATTTTATTGTGCTTCTCTGGTAACCTCCTGTAACTGACTTCCCTCTCCCTCCCAACGTTGGCGTCTCCTTAAAGATTAAGCATCTTTCTTTAGGCTGGGAACCGATTGCAGCGCTCATCTGTGACCCCGCCCCCCCCAAGCCCGAGGCAACACACCTGCCACCCTGCGGCGCTCACGGAGACAGCAGACCTATCTGCCTCCATCAAGCGCTGTGCTGACAGAGCGGCCTCATGACTGTTGTAAAAGGGACATTTCAATCACATGTGAAACACCCTGTTTGGGGGTATATAACAACTGTGTGCACCCCACTTCTTCGGTGCCCTTTCTTCCTTCGGGAAGAAAGGCCCCGGGCCATGGTTCCTCATAAAGCTTTGTTTAATTTTCTCTTGCTATTTTGTCTCATGTGAATTTAATTCATTCTCCGGCCAGACGAACCCACATTTGGGGAGAGGAAATGTCCTCCTCCCCTACAGTATCCACCATCAAAGTATCATACAGATACAGTTTTACTGCCCTAAAAATGCCCTGTCCTCCTCCTATTCACCCCTTCCCCCAAACCTGCATTTTTAAAACATGTAAGTAATTTACTTGCAGGGAGAAACGCCGCCTTAAATCCTGAGACCTGGATGGAAGACCTGTGAGCTGGACTGGCTTCACTTTCCCTAAGAGTTAAAGAGGCACCATAACGAGACTACAGTGTAACAGTACTTTAAATTTCAAATCCTCATAATAACTAGTCTTGGCCCCCCATTAAGGGGACAATGTGCACATTAATAGTGCCTGATCCCTGTTCTTAACAAGCCTGAACAGGCTTGATAAGAGTTGTTAGAACGCCAAGCTTCTTCTAAAATATCAGTGAACTCATGGTCTCGGACTTAAAGGCCCACCAGCCTCAGAACAGTCAACCGTGGAAGCCTGGACCGAGAGGGGACATGAGTGGGCAGTGCCAGGGCGCTGAGGGCAATGTGTGGTGGCCCAGCAGGGGCGTCATAACGAGACGCACTTACCTTGGAAAAGCCTTCCACTTTGTCATGAGAACCCTTCCTCCCAGACACTCCAGATGCTAAGACACACTGCCTATCTCCAGATGCTGCCACCCCTCATTGTGCCTGGGACTTCTGACACGGGTCCCCACGCCCAAACTGCTCCACAAAACAAGCTCACTTTTCACATCAGGTCAGCGGAACGGATGTGTTCAGGATTGCGTGTTCCCTCCCGAAGATGACAAGACCCCACTAGGGGTGGGAACTAGACACCCGGGGTCTCTTTCTCTTCTAGTGTCACACCCTTAGGTAATAACCATGGTCACTATCAAACCGGGGAGAAGCCAGCTGGTGCTCTGGTTTAGGTTTGTGCGAGTCTCCCCTTGTCTTCTCTGGGCAGCAGCTGAGAGAAAGGTCAAGGTGAGCTGAGAACAGCTGGAGTGAGAACCGGACGAACTTGTAACTGGGAGACAACCCCTTCCACAGACCTGGGCACAAAGCAGGCCTTGGGAGCAGCACCTGACCTCAGCAAAGATTTCTGGAAGCAGCTGGGCGGTGTGCAGGAAGGGCTGCACCAGAGCCATAGAGGTGGTCCATGTTTTGAGGTGGTGTCGTTCGTTCAATAACCATTTATGCAGCCCCTACCGTGAGGCAGGCACTGACCTGGGTGCTTGGGGATACAAGACTCGGACTCAGTACTTGACCCGGAGAGGCTTCATGGCCAGGTGGGGGAAATAGACATGTAGATGTCTGCATGGGGCTCAGCAAGGGCCAGGGCAGGAGAGGGCCCAGAAGAGACGGCTTAGAGGAAGGAACCCTCGAGTGGCATCTTGAAGAATGAGAAAGTGTCTGCCAGGCAGCCTTGGGTTGGAGCAACGAAATTAGACAGTTCAACAACACACATGCGCTACCACAAAGGATCAAAAATGTACAATGAATTCCCTGTGTGGTCTTAGATGCTGAATCTCTCCTAGGTAACATTTCCATGAACAAAATCATTATTCTAGGCACCCATTCTAAGTGGGATTCGATAAATGTATTCCCAACACAAAGAAAAACATCTATAGGCCTCTGGCCTTCAAGCACAGGGATTAAGCCAAAATTGGGTGACTGCGGGATGCTCAAATTGCCTGCCACTAAATCCAGCAAGACCAGTAGACACGACAGCCAACACACAGATGCCTGACCCTGTTCACGTTCCCAGGTGCTCACGTGCACTGGGTCACCTTCACCAATGGGCCCCAGGCAGCCTGGAACGCTGGTTCTCAGGGAGTGGGCCCATCTCTGGCGTGGGGCAGGAGTTTGAAAAAGCATGTTCGATGTTATAAATTTGCCTTTTTAAACAAACAAACAAAGAGGCCCAGTGTTTTTATAATGTGTTCAATAGATAAAATTTGACAAAATTTTGGTTGGTTGAATTACTAAAGATACAGTAATTCTCAAAAGTCACACCTGTTCTCACCCTCACTATACTTCCCCCCCATCCAGAGTCTGATGTCTTTATGTGAAGTGGAAAGGGGGATGAGATTAAAAAACAAGTTTGAAAAAATACTCGGTTAAAATACACGACGATAAGAACCAGCCACTTTGCTTCTGGAGAGCTCAGATTTGGAACGACTGAAGTCCCCGCCTCCATATCAAGGGAGACTGTCCAAAAATGTGCTGTGCATCCACAAAAGTGGCAGAGGATATATCCACAAGGAGGGAACAGGCTGTGGCGGAGAGAGCGCAGAGGGGGTCTGTCTGTGCCCTGAGACACGACAGGTGGGTCTCACGGCTGCCTCTTTGAGGTCCTTTCCCCACCCCCCAAAAACCTACCCTGCATAATCCTGGTAAAATAGGCCACGGTAGAAATTCTTAAAATCTTAAAAAATGAAACAAAATCCTAAAGTGGAAAGGCATCTTATGCAAACCAAGGGCCACTGGAAGAGAGAAGAACCAGGCCAGTCTCCAGCTGGACACACCCCAAGAGAGGCCCGGTCCCTTGCAGGTAAGCCGCAGAAACACGCTCTTTTCCACCAAGGCTGGAAAAAGCACATGCCTGTGGGTCCAACACGGCACAACTCCAAAACGCAGATGATGTGATGCGTTTCTCAGTGGCTGAAACTCCACGCTGACCGCCACGCTGACGCGCGGGTCCTCACTCCGCCGCGCTCTGCTGTGTCTAGTACGCCAGCGGTGAACCACATGCTGCCTTTTAAGATCCTCTCCCCAACCTCCCTCTTAGGACACCAGACTGAAGAGACTGTACCTCTAAAACCGCACCTTGAATGCAACTGAGCATTAAGAAAAACATCAATCATACGCAGGCTCACGGAACTACAGAATATTAGATGGGGGCGGGGGAGTGAGATTTCACAGATTATTTGGTCTAATGACTTTTCAGATGCACAACTGAGACCCAGAGAGTTTAAGTGATTTGCCCGAGGAAACACAACTAGGGAGTAGCCACTGATATGTTCATTTTAATACGTTTTTGTGTTCAATAAATTGATTGTGTTCAATAAATCTGTCTTTTATATAAAACTGAAGCTAGGCTCCTTTCTTTTACATTTTATTATGACTGTTTACTTATCTATCTCCCTGTGTTCCAGCCTCTCACCCAACAGGTTCAACAAAGGTAGGAGCAGTGTTATTATTTTAGGACCAGTATTTTTGCTTCAGCATCCCTGAGTCCTAGTACCGTGCCTGGAACGCTTGAGATAAGGGTCTAAGAAACGTTCTCGGGGGACCGAATGAAAGGACGAATAACAACCAAGAATTCAATTGCTTTTATGTATAAGGTATGTGTTAAACATTTGGGGAATACAAGAAGAATTGAGACATCCTTGCATCTATTTAGAAATGAGTCAAATACTATTAATAGAAGGTTCTGTTATCTAAAGGCTCCAAGGAAGACTTCTGGGAAGACGAGGGCCTCCCAGGCAGCGGAGGCTGGTAAGAGAAGCTTGGAGGGAAGACCCACAGGTCCCGTTCAAGGGACAGCATGGCTCGAGCAGTCCACCGCATAGGCAACAATGTCAGCGCCACACTCTGTGGCATCCTGGACCTGAGCTGAAGGCAGGCTGTTGCCCATGGCTAAATTCCCCATTGTCCAGGATTCTTTAAAAAGGAGTAACAAGTGAAGGCAAAACTGTTTGAAAGGCAAAAACTGTGTTCCCCCCCAGAATCTCCACATGTACGGGCCTGGACGGTGCCACAGGCATGCACACAAGAGGGACAGAGGGACAGGTGCAGCACAAGTTGTGCTGACGAGTATGTCTCTCCCTAGCAAGGTGGCTGCGGAGCTCTCGCAGTAACTTGGATACAAGCACCCAGAAGCCAAGGGGCCCAGCACCCAGGTAAATGGCCAGAGAAGGAGCTGCACAGGGTGTCATGTACTGGGAGTGGCAGGGGGGCCCCAGCTGCAGCTGGAAGGCTCTGGCAAGCAGGGCAGGCTAAGAGGGAGCTGAAACACAGGCCGGTGACCTCCAGCGCAGGGATCAAGCAAAAGCTGGCTGCCTACAGGATGCTCAAATTACCTCCCACCAGTGCAGTGGGAACGTAGTCATAACAGCTGTCTGGTGTGACACAGACAAAAGAACAGGGTCTCTGACTTCTTTTCTCACTCTTCAACTTATTCAGATGCTTCCACTTTCACAAGAGTGGGAGACAGATCAGCTGAAGCGGTCATTCAAACGGCGCTGGGCCAGGCTGAATCCCCTAGACCCTGCGTAGTCAGAGTGAGCGTACTCAATATTAGGACATTTTTACACTTTAAACATCTATTGTTTTCTTCATACAACCTATAGAGCGTAACTTTCACTAACATCTTGGCTGGCATGCAGACCCTGAGCTTACAGTGACTCTGGACAGCCACAGTCCGCTCTGCCTCCAGACTCCTGTACCTTCCAGGCCAGCGGGAGAAGATATGCACAAGTTTTGCGTTTATTAGAAGGGGTGCGGGTGAGATGTTACATTTTCAGAAGAAACTACCTTGGTGCCCGGCTACCACCCCCAGGCTGGCATGACCTGTGGAAACCTGGCTGTCCAAGAGCCCTCCTGTGGACACAATGCCCAGCTCTGCTCCATCTGTAACAGAACCTCAGTGCGCCCAGGGGACCCTGGGCACCCTCCATCCTACCTGGAAGAACTTTTACAGATCCTCTTTCCCAGCTTCTCACCTCACGCAGGAATCCCTTCTGCACCACACAGACACAGTTTTCCAGATCCTGCTTGGTTACCCTCAGGTACAGGAGGCTCATGTCCTTGCAAAGGAGTCCAGCCCTTTTTTTGTTTTTTAATGAAATCACGTGTGTTGGGAGTATAGTTTTCTGTTTTTTGGTTTTTAGGTATGCTTTTTTTTTGGTGAGGAAGATTGGCCCTGAGCTAACATCTGTTGCCAGTTTTCTTCCTTTATTTTTTCCCTCCCCAAAGCCCCAGCACATAGTTGTATATCCTACTTTTAAGTCCTTCTAGTTCTTCTATGTGGGACGCCACCACAGCAGGACATCATGAGTGGTGTGTAGGTCTGTGCCCAGGATCCGAACAGGCAGCTCCTGGGCTGCCAAAGCAGAGTATGCGAATTTAACCACTACGCCACTGGGCTGGCCCCCCAGCCCACTTTCTGACAGATCTAATTTTCAGCACATTTTCCTTCAATTGATTAACAGTCACCTTGGTGTTTAGGAAATGAAGAATGCCGTCTAACTCCCGCCGATGGTCCAAGTTTGGTCCTCTGGAACCTACTGCTCTCCTATGTATTTTCCAGGCCAAGCAGATCTCGTCTCCACAAACATTTCTATTACGTTTTGGACCCTTTGCCTCCCCTGTTATGCCCCTTAAACAAGCCTCTGCCTGACTCTACATCCCTTAAAACCGGGCACAAGAACAAAACAGACATTGTCTCCTGAGCGAGCAGATAGGCTGTTGCTTCCCACATTATTACTCTATTAAGCCAGTTGAAGGTTAGGATTTACAGAGCTCTCTAAAACCTAGAAAAATCTTTGGGTCTCAGAGCGTAAAACCCAGCAGGTGGCAGCACCAAAAGGGAAGAGGCTTGGATCTGGACTGCTGAGTCTGAGCTTCCAGAAAGTGGCTGCGCCCTCTAGCTGTCGTGTGCCCTTGGACAAGGGATGTCTCTCACCCTCAATTTCCACATCTGTAAAACTGGCACAACAATGTTATTTCTATAAGAATTCAATGAGATGATACCTGGAAAGCACCTGTCACGTGAAAAGTCCTCAACAAACGCTGGCTGCCATGGTTACCGTTAACAGCAGCAGCACCATTCCCACGACCCCCTTGCTCTCTCCTGTCACTCCACACACACCGCTGAGCATATCCAGCAGGTCTGGCAGAAGTAGTAGAAATGCAGGAGTAAGACTTCACAATCCCTCTGTGTGAGGACTTCCTGCTCTAGAAGACGGACGGTTATGCAGACAGACAACGCCAGAAGGAGCCGAAGCCACCTGGGAGGCATTCCTAGGTGTTTGGGGATCCAGAGGAGGGAGGGTCAGTATCTGCTGGGGCTGCCCGGGAAGGCTTCTTAGCTTCAGCAGACTCGAACAGGACTGTGGCAGGTGGGCAGGAATGGAGTGGGGAGGGGTTTACAGACAGAGAGCACAGACATGTGTAAAGGCACAGAGGTGTAAGAGCATGGTATCCATATGAAAGATAAGGTCAGTGGTCCAGAGTGGCAGGACCAGGATGCAAAAAGGGAGGGAGCGGGCAGTGAGGGGCTGGAGGAGATGAAAAGAAATGAGGCCAGGCGGGAAAATCACTCATTAGCTTTCAGAATGTAAAGGAGGGCCTACTATGTGCCAGGCACAGGAGAGCTGTGGTAAGACAGACAAGGTCTGTGCCTCACAGGGCTTATGCTCCAGCGGCAGGACCCGGAGGGCCTTGTACGTCATGCTGCGAGGACAGGGGGTGGGATGTGGCAGACTGTATTTTTCAAAGATGACCATGACAACATCTCCCATCCCACATGCTCTTCTTCAAGGTGACCTTGTCGCCCTCCCACTGAGAGGTGGGGTCCACGTTCCCTCCTCTGAATCTGGAGGGCTGTGACTACTTTGACCAATGCAGTAGGGTAAAAGCAATGCTCTGTGACTTCCAAGGCTAGATGATGAAAGGGGACACAAGCGGCTTCGCTTTGCCCACTATAACACTTGCCTTGGGGCGGGAGCTCCCAGGTGAGAAATCTGCCGACCATAAGGCCTCCATGTGGCGAGGGAGCCAAGCCACCTGGAGAGGTGTGGACGTCCTAACCTTTACGTCACCCCAGCCCAAGTGTCAGTCGCATGAGTGAACAAGCTTTAGAATGACTTGGACCCCAGCTGTCAAGCCAGCTCCAGCTCTGGAGGCTTCCCAGCTGAGGCTCCAGATGTGGTGGAGCAGAGACAAGCCATCTCCACTGTACCTTGTCCCAATTCCAGATGCACAGTCCCCATGAGCATAATAAAATGGTGGCTTCAAGCAGCTAGATTTTGTAGTCACTTGTTTTATAGTCACAGCAGCTAAAACACAGAGTTCACCCAGCAGGCAATGGGGAGCCACCGAGGAAGGACAAGCAGGTGATAATGTAACCAGATTTATACTCCAGAAAGATTTTTCTTACCAAAGTCTAAGATGGATTTGTGGGATGGGCATTGAGAGCAGAGGCAAGGAAAGCAATGAAGGGATGAATGTAATCATCTGGGGGAGAAGCAGGAGCGGCGAGACTAGAGAGAACCATGGCGAAGATGCTGAAGGGACAGAATCCATCAAACTTAGCGACTGGCGTTCCAGAAGCAGAAGGAGTCTGAGATTCTTTCTAGGTTCCGACTGTGGAAGAGAAATGGATGTGGAAACAAAAGAGGAGAAACAGGTTTGCAGGGAGGAAGAGGAGTCAGACTGTGGACGTGTTAACACGGCCTCAGTGACACCCTGAGACACAGTGCCCAGGCTCTGAAGTTAGGCTGTTGGCGTTTGAGTCCAGGCTCCCTAACTCACCAGCTCCGCAACCCTGGGCAAGATACTCACGCTCTCCAAGTCCCTGTGTCCTCATCAGGAGAATGGGAAGAGACTGTGTGGATTAAAGTGAGGATGAAAGACAGAATATAAATAAAGAGCTGCACACAGTGCCCGGCATTGAGCGGTGCTCAATAAATAGCAGCCACTATTATTAATATGATCACAGTGACCATTATTATTAACTATTATGCATACTTGGTCAGAGGCAAGGCAGGTTCTTTGTACCTGGAGAGCCTGGCCACAGGGCATTAAATGAAAACTGTTCCCAAGGAATCTCACGCACCGGAAGGGTTTATTCAACCGTAGAGTCCACGTCAACTACTAAAATAGCTACACCAGCCTGCAAAGGAGGGAGGAGAGCCAGTCTGTTAGGTGTCCTCCACCTTTGCCTCCCGCCTTCTCTCCCAACTCAATGGTTGAGTGGTTTTAATTAACAACTCCCACAGAGGAAGCCCCAAGTCACTTGATTAGTAAAGCGCTCACTTGCCGTGCATGGTTCTGAGGTCTCCGCGTGGTGCTGAGCTTGTAATTGTGGGTTTTGTTTGGGTTCGCAGTGGGGGGGGGGGGTGGGGCACGAGAACAGTTTCCTCAGAGAAATTCAGGGATCACATCTGTGAAGGCTGGAAACCAGAGGCGACTAAAATGCCCCCTTTCACAAGATTTCACAACAGAAACCACACTGCGGTGAGTGCGTCAGAAAATCACCACGGAGCTGGCTCGGGACCCGAACCGCCCACCTCCAGCCACCTCGCTGGGTTTCATTTCCAACACACACAGACCAGTTTGCCCCATTCGCTTTCCGCACAAGCGCCTGGGGATGTTGACACAAGCGTTTCTAACACTACAGTAAAGACCTATGACACTGAATTGAAATGAAACACGTAATACTGCTTTCGAGGCAAAGAAAAGTAGCTGCCTTGGCCCCTGCCAGCCTCCAGGGTCCTTGCACAAGCATTCTCCAAGCAGGTTCAAGGTCCTGGACAACTCAGCCTTCGGAGCCCCACGCTCCAAACACCAGCTTCCAGCTCTCTCTTATTGTGCCCTAAAATGGCACGGGGTATCCAGGGCTTCCAGTGTCCAGAGGGTGCCCACTCCTCCTTTTTGGTCTCGCCTGCCATCTATCAGAGCATGGCATCGAGCTACGGTGGAAAGCCATACTGCAGAGTCCTGGGGACCACAAGCTTTGCATTCAGCCCTGTTGAACATGAGTTCTGGCAGTTACTACCATGTGACCTGGTCAAGTAACTTAACCTCTCTGAGCTTCGAGTAACTTAACCTCAACTGTAAAAAGGGAATGGAAAAACAGCCTCGATTGCAAAGAAGTCATGTAAAGAGAAAGTGAGATGATATATGGAAACAGCTCAACACAGTGCCTAGCACATAACAGAGACTCAAATGCGGTTTGGCTGTTAGGAACTATGGTACCCCTGCTGCAGGACAGGCAGAAAGACCCCTGTCAGCAGGCACCGCTGGTCTGCTGCGCCCTTCTCTGCAGAGCCAACACCAGGCTGAGTCTGTCCTATGTTTCTGACAACTTGAGCTGACTTCACCCTTTCAACTTCACTGCTCAAGTATGTGAGATTCCTCATTTCGAAACAGATGACTGGGCAATTACAAGCACAAAGCTCTGGGAACTGGGGCATGGACTCTGACGATAGAGGAGAGAGTGCCACAGACCCGTCTCCCGCTTGTCCCAGGGTCATGAAGTGCATGTGCGCTCGATTTATAGCTAGAAGGCCCTGAAGACACACTTGGGCCTCTCTTTAGACTCAGAATCTCATTTCACTTTTGGGTCTCAAAAATCGTCAGCCCTCTAAGGTGTCCATGGCAGGGTGTCTGTCTCACTCTGCAGTGATTTTGGGACTGAGAGCAAAGGTCAAAACCTCCACTTCTCAGGGAGATTTCCAACCAGACCCCTGAGGATTCTGGAAAGGATGGAATAATTCTTCCAACGCCTGCACAGATGCTTGATGTGCGGTCATATCTCAGGTGGGACGTGAGACCTTGAGACCTCGCCGATGTTCCTACAAGCTGCTGTGTTGCTCGTTGACTCTGGGCCACAGGTGAGCTGTGTGTGCCTGAGACGACTCATTCCCACTGATCTACCGCAAGGCCTGCTTACAGACTACAATGGCTAATTTTGTGTGTCAACTGGCTAGGCCATGACAGCAGATATTTGCGTAAACACTAGTCTAGATGTTGCCATGAAGGTACTTTTCAGAGGAGATTAACATTTAAATGGGAAGACTTTGAGGGAAGCAGATTATTCTGCTTAATGCGGGCGCACCTTATCCAATCAGCTGAAGACCTTAAGAGGAAAGAGACTGATGATCTCTAAGGAAGAGGCAGCTCCACCCCCTGGCTGCCTGGGCAACAACAGCTCTGCCTCTGGAGAAGGCTGACTCGTACATAGACCACCTCCAACCCAGAGAGCAGATATCCAGTCATCGTGCTCAAGGAAAAGAAACAGCACGACATCATCTCTGTGAGCGTTCTAAGTAGGATAAACGACTAGGAAGGCAAGCAGACGTGATAACTCCGAGAGGCCAAAGGCAACTACGATGTTCTCCGTGCCAAGCACTTCTAAACACCATCTCCCTTCTTTCTCACCACACACCTAAGAGGTAGGCTTCCATTTGACAGATGGGGAACAAATTCAGAAAAGGAAGCAATTTCCCCAAGGCCACACAGCTGGCAAGCCAGGAACAGGAAGCCAGGTCGTCTGACTCCAAGTATAAAGTTTCCTCCATTATCCCGTGCCCTCCAGAGCAGCATGATGAGAGGAACATGAGTTCCCGACAAAACTTAAGTTTCTTATCTTGATCTGAGTACAGGCACATGTGGCCCGTTTTTCTGAGTCTTTCAACATGCGCTTACTGTCTCAGGGCCAAAATACTCTCAACCTCATCCAAATGTTTCTTTTCCTATTCACCTCAACTCGAACTTGGTTTGCTCCAACCTTGCCATCATAAATCTGTTGAGCCACTCTGTAGATGCTGACCCTCGAACAATAACTGGGAAGGGTATTTTCAGTGATCTATATGCTTAAGATAAAAACAAATATGGACTAGGTTTTCTAGACGAGAGCTATAGGAAAGCTTAACAGGAAAAATGAGGGACCTTAGAGTCTCTCTGTGACAGCTCAGTTCTCTCCATTCATGACACATTTGCAAAGCACCGAGGAGAGCAAGACAAGCCTGCAGACTAGCGCACTCCAGCAAAGAGGGTGGTCCTGATGCAGGACAGAATGCCCAGCCACAGCAAGGTGCTAAAGCCAGAGTCTGGGGGTTACGTAAGGTACCCAGCACACAGAAAGGGTACAATCCACGTTAGTCCCTGCTCCCTGCCACCCACGGAGAGCTAGAGTTGGAATATACCTCTCCTGGATGTGTAAGTACCCCTTGGTAAGTGTGAGCTCATGGATTCCAGGCTTACCCTGATGAGGACCTATAACGACCAAAAGTGAGCCCAAAATAAGGAGTACCAAATGGTTCAACCCTGAGAACAAGTCACTGCCTGCCTCCTCTTGTCAGTCAGACCTTGAGTGCTGCCACAGGCCTGGGACGGAGGACACCTGTGAGATATCTGTCAACTTGAAATAATTAAAACACGGAGTCCCTCTGTAGTGCTGATTAATGGACCTGAGGTGGAAGTTCCCTGGGTTAAGCACCTGGGCTAGTCTGAGCACCGCACAAACACTGCCCCGTGTTTTGTTGACATTGCTCACTGGTGAAGAGTCCTGGGAAGGCAAAGTCTGTTCCAAGAAGATGGCAGACAGCCCAGACGGCGGGCAGGAAAGGAAGGAGCGCCTTGCTCTGCCTGATGCATCACAGCAGGGTTCTCAAACCCAGCACAGTGGCTGTAGGGTTTAGGGGTATTCATATTTCCCACATGAATATCAGTCAAGGTCTCACTGCAAACCCCACTGACTGTCAGGAGGTCTCACAGGGTCTTGGTGACGAGTAAGGGTGGAAGGGAATGAAACACCCTGAGTAGTTGAACTTTGCCCTGGGCACTGAAGCGCGTATTACACGCACATCATATCCCATTTAATCTTGGCAACAGCATCGTTATTATGAGGATGATTTGGAAGGATGTACGAGGCCCCAGGCACTGTACCACCAGCACCTCACCTGTGTTATCTCATTCCATCATCACTGCAGCTCTGGGGGTTATTATTCTCATTTGCGGATAGGGAAAGCTGGCTTCCCAGAAGGATAACGGAGAACATAAAAGGCCCCCACAGGCCTGCCCTGCTCTCAGATCCACCTCTGAGCCCCCATGTTTTGCCTTTCAATGCTGACATTCATCACCACCTGCCTTGTGTGAGGACTGGGTGTTTCTGCCCAGGGCCAGCTCGCCCACTGGGCCCTGGGCTTCTCCAGGGCAAGAACTGGAAGGCTGCGTGGTTGGGGTTTTCCCAAAGCCCAGGCACTACATTCTATAGGCTACCCCATCCTCTGCTAAGATCTTCAGCTGGCCCTGGTCTAGGGCTGGGGGAGGCCTGAGACAAACCGAGGGCACTGGGTGCATGACGACAGGCACAGAGGAGAGCTGGAAAGGGACGGAGGGTGCTGAGGACAAATGTCAACTGTTTCCCAGCCAGTCTCAGCACAGGCTGGAACCTGCGAGTCGTCCTTGTCTCTCTGGCACCTTCAGGCCCTTTGTCCAACTGGCCCCAATGTCAGGCTGAGTTTAATGCGGAAAGTCCCTCTACTAACCCCTCTGCACGTCTGTTCCCAAGGCCTCGGCCTCACCCAGAGCCACGCCACTGCTCTCTGGACTCTAACAGCTTCTGACCTGAGTCCACCTTCCTCCTGTCTTGAATCTCCAACTGGTCCCAGGCCCCATTCTCATAAAAACACACCCCATACCCATATGTCTTCATGCCCTTGCTCTTGACCTTGGTCTGCCTGGCCACTCTTTATCCTTCAAAGCCACATGTCCTGAAGATGCTGCAGCTGCCGCTGCCAGTGGACACTATGGTAGTGACCACCTGCTGAGTGCTCTGTGCATGCACAATTTCACTGAAGCCACACGACAACCCTGTGAGATGGGCATGGGGAAATTAAATAGCTCGCTCCAAGACACACAGCTAAGAAAGCTGGAGCCAGCCCCGGAATCCAGGTCGGACTCCATAGCTCACACTCTTCCCACTGCTCTATCTCACAGTAGGCTCTTTATTTCCCATTAATTGTCCCCACACGATCCACTGGTTCCCCGGGTCTCCACAGCCCACCACTCTTACACTGACCCACCTACTTCCCTGTACCCTGGGCTTCCTCCATGGTATTAGGATCTAGGGCACTGCGTCTTGTTCATTTCCCTTGGCCTCAGTGCCTTTAGCACAGTCTCCAGCACACAGCAAACTCAATAAACACTCTTTAAATGGGATTTTACTGCCTTTTGCCTGGAACCTCTCTAGAAGGCAGGCCAAAGGAAAGGTTTCCAGATTCCAACCCAGGAGAGCTGTGCTTTGGAAAGCTTTGATGTCACTAAGGGTGGGAGGGCAGATGGGCGGGCAAGGAGCAACCCCATCCGGGAGGTATCACTTTCTTCTCCCAAAGCACCCACTTTTGTTCCCTCCCCGCTTTACTTCCCCGCAGGATGCTGGGGGGAGGTGGGAAGGGATTCAAATCTCAAAGCAAGCTAGGAAATTCCCAAGAAGTCAGGACCTAAGCCCAGTTTCCTGGTTAGACAAGACATCCCCTTTTTTCTCTCTTCCCCACAAATCACTAGGCCAATGTTTGTTGTTAGTCATGAGTGGCAGGCTGGACTGCCCGCGTCAAAGTTGGACCATGCTTCTGTTCTCCCCGGGGCTGTTCTCCAGTAACTCTTTTTTTAACCCTGGGGGTCCATCTGCTAAATCCGTCGTCACCAACAGTGGCGAGAGTGGGCCTGGGAACGCTGGAGCATTCCGCTCTTTCAGCATGCTGTTAGCTCAATTGTTCTTTCTCCTCTGATAAGACTGCCTACCCAGCTGCTGATAAGGGCTGACAGCTTCCCCACACTCGGTAAATCAAGTGAGTCCCCTGTGGATGGAAGAGGGAGTGTACAACTGATGTCTCCCCAGCCGTCAGGGACAACTGATATTGGCAGCCAGAGGCATCCATCAGCCAAAGGGCCCGTGTCAGATGACATCACAACCACGCGGGGAGGCTGTCACTCGTTCTGCAACACTCGGAGAAATTAATCCTGCCCCAGGCACAGCTCTGTGCTCACTTACTCCACCCAGAGAGCTGCTTATGAAAACAGGGTCATTGTATTTGCCTGGGATACTTAACATCAAGGAAAATGTCAGACAGGGAAAGTACTTACGGTTTCTGTGAACTCATAACCATTAAGACCTGTCAGCAAGGAAACAACCCATGGGGCTACTCTGGGCCTGTGGCCTCATGCTGGAGCTCCATTGTATTCCTTAAGTAAGTGCGTGTGTGTGTGTGTGTGTGTGTGTGTTTTAAGAGGAGAGCAGTGCATTACGGGCAAGGGCCTTGTTCAAGGCCCTGAAGATGTGTCTGCCTAGAGAGGTGAGTCCTTACCTTTCCATGATGGTTCAACCTTCCTGACCCCCCTGAGCCTCGCCCAGTGGCTGACCAGCAACCCGGACTTCCCAAGCCCCCCAAGCCAAGATCATTTCAGAGGGATCAACCCGTAGAAACAAGAGCCTACGCTTTGCGAATCCCAGGTGCCTGCCGCGCCCTGCTGGAACCTGCCCTGACCGCTGCCTCTCAGGGTGGTCTCCCCTAAAATCATTTACCTTGGCTCCAGCTCCAGGGTGCGTTCTGGCTGTAAGGAGTATTTTGGCTTCCTCTCCTATCAGTTTGCCAGGAACAACAGCCTGTCAAGGTCGCTTCAGGTCTGGCCTGGAAGGACCATGAGAAACACTTGACAGATAAGAAAGAGCCTTTCACGCTATCAACGCTGCCTTTTTGACTTGCAGTGCTGTTGCCTGCTGCGTTCTAGGCTGACTTAGTGAGCAACACCTCCCGAACTTGTCCCACGATGGCCAAGGGAGGGAGGAAGAGAAGAACAGGGGTAACTCCACCCCTTCCCGCTCCAGCCCTAGGGCCTGAGCTGTCTCTTTCTTCCTGTACTGTCAACTCAAGCTCACTGGGATGGAAGCGGTCAAAGGTCTGGAATAATCAGACAGTAGGAGACAGGGTGGAGGAGAGGGGAGACCACGCCCCTGGGGGCTCAAGCTCAAGTGGCTTCCATCTGAGGCACATCTTCATTCAGAGGCACGTGACTGCACTTGCTTTGCCGAAGGTCAGCGTAGCATTTGTTCACTGAGCATTTATTGACTCCTTACTATGGAACTGGCACTGCCAGCCAATGAAGAGATGAGAGCATCTAAGACGGACTTGACCTTGACCTCTCAGAGCTTGTACCAAGCTCCACCTCTTCCTCATAATTAGCACACTGAAGCAGTTAATGAAGCATTTTACCTGGATGCGTTGATTATATATATATATACACACATACATATATATTTGTAATAATTCTGATGTAGTGTTATTACGGATACGTCAAATACCATGAGAGAACAGAGAAGAGACAGCACCCCTGCTTGGATAGAATCAGGGAAGGCTTCAGAGAGGAGGTGATCAGGCAGGCTATGATGGGAAAGGCAATCTAAGCTCAGGGTATGGCACATGCAAATGATGCTTGGAAGCATGGCACACCCCATGGTGGATTAAATGTTCCTGCCCCGCCCCCCATTCATATGTTAACACCCTAACCCCAGTGTGATGCTGTGAGGGAGCACGGCTTGATGAGATCATGAAGGCTGGGCCCCTGTGATGAGATTAGTGCCCTCCTAAGAGAAAGACACACCAGAGCCTCTTCTCTGGGCCATGTGAGGATACGGACGGCAAGTCAGGAAGGGGCCCTCGCCAGAACCCAATCACGCTGGCACCTTGACCTTGGATGTGCAGCCTCCAGAGCTGTGAGAAATGAACGTTCGCTGCTGAAGCCTCTGGGTCTGTGGTGCTTTCCTACAGCAGCACGAGCTGACTATGGCATGCCCGACACAGTTATGGAGCTATAAGTTCATCAGCAGGGAGGGGTTCCTCAGCTGCTGAGGAGGCGGGTCTCCCAGCAGGCACCTGTGCACACAGTGTGTCTGCCGATGGAGCAACCCCTGCCACCCAACAGGGGAAGCCCTCAGCCCTCAGAAAGCAACACTGAAGACCAGCTGGCTTACAAGCCGCCTTCCTCTCCCACACTGGACTACTGCGCAGCCCACATCGGAAAGACCAGCCAACTGCTACATCTCCTCTTCCTCAGCCCCAAACAGCACCAGCCCGAGCCTTAAACTGACACAATGACTCAGAGTTAAAAGCAATCAAACCCACAGCATCGCATCCCACCTTGGCCACTAGATGGAGCTATGCATCGCATCAAAAAGACACCACGGGCAAGGAGATTGTCTCCGTGCTCTGCAAGTAGAATCACTGAGTTTCACAGCTGGTGGCAGCAAGTTCTGTAAGTCCAAGGCCCTGTGAGGGCAGGCATGGAGAATACGCCATTCACAAAACATTCATGAAACACCTGCTTGTTTGAGTCTCTGAGCTTAGAAAAATAATGGGTACTGGACACCCTCTAGGAGCCCCAAGTTTGGTGGAGAAACGACACACACACACACACACCCTGTACATGACATTTCTTAAGCATCCCAGGCTTTGCCAGTGCTTTTCAAGCTCCATTTCTAACTCCTTTGGCAGAGCCAGGATTAAATCTCAAATCTGTTTGCCTCTTGAGACCATACTCTTTGCTCGACACCATCCAGCCTCTCTGAAACACTTCCCATGCAAAGTGAAAGGCTCACAAACAAGGTTGGGTGTGAACCAAGCTCACGAGAAACACACAAAAGAGAGCTAACCTTGACTAGGGGAATCTGGAAGGGCATCACGGAGGAGGTGTTCTTTTTTTTTTTAGGATCAGTCAGATGGGCTAGAGGGGAAAGGAATTCCAGGGAGAAAACAGCATGTCCTGAGGCACAGAGCTTTGCAAGCACAGGAAACAGCCTTAGGTAATAAATGGCAGGTAGCCGAGAGCAATGGGGTCGGGGGTGGGCCTGGGCTAACGCAGGGAGGGCCCATAAGGAGCCTCGCTTGTTCAGTTAAGAAGTTGAGATCTGTCCCACAGGCAACGGGAAGCCACCAAAGGTTCTTAGAGAAATTTCTGATATTAAATTTATACATATAAATAGTCACTCTTTTTCCAGGAAGAAATGTATATTCATACTTCGGAAGATTATATGACTCACTGCCTCCTTTGAAAAGAAAAAAATCATCTTCCCAAACATATGGATGGAAAGTCTCTCCCTTTAATTTTACTCTATACCACATGGCACTCCGAATTTTTAGAAGACGAGTGGATGGATTGACTCCACAGATCAAAACTTACAGAGACATCTTCATCTGTTGTTTTAAATTCTTCTCTACTAACTATAGCCAGAGTCCAACTTATCAACAAGAGGAAGTGGTGAGGTCGGGTGACAACTTGGATGTACTTGGCACACAGTAAGTATGATAGAAGGGTTTCACACACACACACACAGACAAGGCATGTGCCATTAGGTTCTTGGCTAAACTCCATGGAAAGAATGCACTTTCAGCCCCACTTCAGGGAGACCTGAGTGATACACACAGGTGCATGTGCTATACACTCAGTGAAGACATGAACTGTAGACATCAGAAAACAGCTGCTATGCCACAGAGGTACAGCGCCATTTTAAAAACAAAGATCAGAGGTTTTCAGAAACGAGAATTTACTTCCATATTAGGCTTTCTAAATAAACTTGCCGTAAACTTTTACAAGCACTTTCCTCGAAGAGCCTCTGTACAGATTTATATATTACTCACGCATCAGGCTGCTCCCGCTAAGCCAAACATCTGGATAAAAACTCGAATCATTTCATTGTCTCCAGGTGCCTGGATGTTTGCGGTGGATCAGACATCTAGACCCTGTCCGAAACCGCATGTCTTTACCAGACAGCTGCCGTTCATCCGACACAACCTCAAAGAGAAACCTCAGCGTAGAAGGTTACAAAGCATTTTAATTGTCGTGCTTCAAGGCTCGGGGAAGTTAAATGACGTGCCTAACGTCACAGAGCTCCCGGGCGGCACAGCAGGCTTACGCTCTCTCTGTCTGCTGTCTCTGCTGTTTCCTTTCCACTGCACCAACTCCCTCAGAAACACAACTTACGTAGCAGATTCTGCAGCACAGACTAAATGACCAGTCCTTCAGCATCCCCAGCCTGGTCAAGTTTATAAGAGGAAGAAGAAATGAGTATAAGGACATTAAACAACTCGCCCTGAAGTCACGCAGAGGCATCTGATGCCTTGGCCTCAGAGTAGCAGCTCACCTGGGTTTTCCATGGAGCAGAGTCCTGCTCAGCGAGTGTTCTAGAACCTTACCACTAGAAGGAGTACCAAACGCCATTTGGGCTACCTCTCTTCATACGGAAGGTAAATTTCTACATTCAACGGAATGGGGGAAGAAAAACCAGACCAGAGCTCTCCCATTTCACTAATTGGGTGGTTTGCTTACATTTCCCCACTTTTATCTACACTTGCTGTAAACGCTCTCTCACTTGCTAAAAATGTAAGCTTCTCAAAGCAGGAACTGAAATGTAAACATCTGTGCTTTTTAGCAAGGGTAAAGGCTCCGGTTTGAGTGGCTAAAGAAACTAGAAACTTCTCACGGGACATCGCTAAGTTCAGGTTAGAGCATGCCAATGTCTCCACCTTGTGGACGCTGTCAACACTACATCCAGAGGAAGGCACTGCCCACCATCTACTGAAGATTAAAAGCCTGATCCCACAGTAAATTAAACTACTACAGGACACAAAAATCTCAGACTAGCCAAGAATTGTTTTGGTGCTATATTACAGTGGGAATTGATAATGATAGCCTTGAGGGCATACTAGATACTCCAAGTCTTCTGAATAACAATAAAAAGACTAAATTACATGCAATTTTAGTAGTAGGTGTATGTTACTGCTTGCCATGTTTACGGAAAACTAGAAACAGAAAATGATGGTCTAAATTAACTGGACCATTTAGTGTATTTATCATTCCATTAACTTTCCCAGGCATTCCGGATATTGTAAGGGTTTGGTGACTCCTGTCTTCTAAGATTTCAGTACAGGATGGTTCTAAAAGTAACAGGCAGAAAACCAAAGCACCTCCACGTCTAGGCTTTTAATTAAATAAAAGAACATTTCTAGTCAGACAGCTAGAACTAAGCAGAAGTAAATTAATTTTAAAATAAACCCCAGGAGTTGTGCTGTTTCAATGCAGCAACAAAACGTTGGACAAGATGGTTCAGTACAGTGCTTAAGGAAGAGGGCTCCGGAGCCCCTGGCCCTGGGCTCTGTCTCCTCATGCTATGGGGCCTTGGGCAAGTTATTCAGCCTTCCTGAACCTCAGTTTACTCATCTGTAAAATGGGGATTATGACATCACCTCCCTCCAAGGTTGCTGTGAAGACAGAATAAGATAACATACATCAAGCACCTAGCACAGAGTGGGAGAATTAGCTATTATTAAAATTATGAAAATATTGACCCACCCGTGGGCTTCTGGATCACTATGTTCATAGAAATGAGTGGCATGATTATTACAACCAATTTTTATCCTCTGTAATTTTGACTGCTAGAATGGTAGAACTTCTGGGCAAGTCAGTTAACAGATGAAGGCGACTCAGGCAAGTGGGATAAAGAGATGCACCTGCAGTTTACACAGGGCTCTGGGAGTCGAGCCAGAAACAGAAAGCCAAGTCTTGTGCTCCACACGGTCATGGCCCTGCTTAGACATCTTTGGGTCATCCCCCTGAATACCATGTGCGCACAAATGGAGAAACAGGGAGACTGGGTTTGTTCCTTCATCCATCAATCCATGTGTTCATTAATTCAGCAATATCTATAAGCTCCTATATGTACAATGCATGGGGAATTCGGCGGTGAACAAGCCAATGTGCCTGCTTCACAGTGCTTATTGCTGCAAGCAGCGGTGGGCAGCGAGACAATAAAATATAAACTCATCATCAGGACAATTTCCAATAGTGATAAGCTTTCAAAGGAGCATAAGGCGGGGTGATGGAGAGGAGAAGGCATGGGGCAGGCCGCATAAACCACTTCAACTGAATTGTCAAGGAGGGGCCCTCCACAGAGGTTCCAGGTGAGCAGCAAGAGGGAAGCAGCCAAGCGAAGATCTAGGGAACAAAATCTAGGTCAAGAAACAGCGAGTGCAAAGGCCCTGAGGCAGGAAAAAGCTTGATGAGACCTTAGAATGAACAGCTGCAGCAGGGAAGTGAGGAGGGTAGAGAATGATAAGGTAAGGGCCGGATCCCATGCAACGAGGAAATCACGCCAAGGAGGCAGGGTTCCATCCTAAGTGCAAGGTTTGGTTTAAAGGACACAATATGGCTTATTGTCAAGTGTCATTCTGGCTGCCTGTGGAGCCTTGCTAGAACCACCCAGCGAGTTCCTGCCAAAACTGGACTGCAGTCTAGGTCTTGCGACTCTCAGCCCAGAAGGTACCCCTCCACGCACGGTCCTTGACGCGGACAGCAGAAAGTGAAGGAGGCAGTTCGATCTCCCCCAGAGGACTTAAACGCCTGCAGAGAGAACCCAGGGCCCAGCCTGCTCCACGCAGTGAAGAGAGAGGCGCCCCAGGGACTCACCCGCTTGTGATGTCATCCGTCCGGATGTTCTTGCTCAGAACGTCCCCATCGCTCATGTAGCCGGGGGCGTCCATGCTGATGCCTTCCAGGTCCAGCTCATCTCCTGCCTTGTCCGAGACGTCCACGTGGCAGACGCTGCTGCCTCTAGAGGCCAGCTGCCTCCTCAGAGGGGCAGAGTACACATAGCGGCCTGACTCGGTGCTGATGAACCGGCTGGCGTTGGCTCGAGGCGGGTACCCGTTGCCCATAGAGGGGGCATCCCCTGCTTGGAGCCGAGGGCTGCACTGGCCAAGTCTCCAGGAGAGAGGAGTGGGCCTGCCTGTCAAGCTGAGGATGCTGCGCCCGCTTATCTCCGTGGTGACGTTGGTGTCGAATGTGGTTTCCAACGTGCTAGAAACACAAGGCCAGCCTTGGGTTAGACCCTAACGTGCCTAGTATTTGTTGCAGTGTACATATTCTTTAAGTATTTCCCACATACAAAATAGTATCAAATGATAGGCACCAATGTTCCACCCAGTGTATTTCCTCTGTTAAAAATGAAAAGACGAAGCTGCAAAACTATGTAACATTCTGAGAAGCCCAGCGGAGACTTCCTCCCCTAAAACATTGTGCAAGATACCCACTACTGACTACTTTAAGTAAGCGATCTTAACACTGGAATCTTCTTCCCAACCCAGCGAAGGAAGGAGAAAATGCTGACCTGACAACAATGAGGCAGCAAGGTCCCCACCCGCCCGTTCGTGCTGGCAGGCTGCGTCCCAGCTTTCCTTTGGAACGGCAGGAGGCACCGTCCACTCTGGAGCTCCTAACATCACATTTCACAGCTTCAGCTCCCTCCAGACTAAGCAGGTGGGGAGAGCCTTGATTTTCTAACTCTGAAGGGTCCACTTCCCCCACACTTTTGCTTCTCCCACATTTGTCCACAATGACAACTGAATGGCTGCAAAAGGCTGGAAGAGAGTGGTAAATGCCTAGGCTTGAGATCCATAACAAATCAAGTTACAGAGGCTGAATCTGCCAGGAGACTGAGCACTCCCCCGGCCAACAGAAAGACTCTTCTGCAGTCCACTGTCTTTCCAGCCCTGCAGGTATGCGGCCGGGTGAAGGTGACCAGTGTACCTCCGCACAGCTGCACTGCGGGTTCCTAACTGAGCAGAGAGCAAGGGTTCTGCCTGCGGAAGAAGCCTGAAGAAGGTAATGTCATCATGACCACCCTCGTCCAAGCTGAGAAATCCACCAGACTGCTGTAACCCACACGGAGGCCGTTTCAGTGATGATGGTGGAAACGGGGATGTTTCATCACCCATCACAGGGTCACAGGGTCCAGCCTCTGGCTCCATGCCATCAAATATCTAAAGGTTTGGGGAGCCCCACATCACACTCCCAAGTTTACTCTGCTCTGGAAGAAACAATTTGGTGCCTCAACTGTTTCTGTCTCCCTCCTCCCCTGCAGGCAGCCTTACTTTCCTCTTATTGGGGACCCCTAAGGTTTGGGCCCGGTCTTATTCAACATAGAACCCACGGAGGTTAACCTTGATTTGCCAAGACCACTGGCAGCAGGAAAGCCCTGCAGTCTCCTTGCCATATTCATTTATCACAGAGACGGAAACTGGAGAAGCAAGGCAGACTCCTGGGAGCTCAGTGGTGCAACCAGAACTTGGCCTCAACTACCACAGCAAGACAGAAACATAAAACGTGGTTCTGCCCGGATCGTGATGGGAACACCAGGGCCGCATCCCCTTCAACTTCTCACTCAACAATGGAAACAACCCGACAAATGCTTCCAATGTAATCCTAGATTTCATCCAACTAAATCATGGTTTAAACATGCTCACAAGTTCTTACAAATTTTTCCTTATGTGTTTTATGCACGTGCATGACTAACAGCATTACAGAGTGTTGTGTATCAGAAGACCGGGTAGGAATTCAAGTTATTCACTTTATCGCACAGGTCAAATACAGTTCACCTGCTTGTTTCAACAGCACAACAGAGTTTTGGAAAATACACGTAAAATGAAATTTCAGTGGAGCTGGACTGCAGGATCCTCTGTTGAGTGGAACTAGCAACCTTCTGCTTTTGGGAGGAATCTACCTAATACTAATTTTTGCTCCCGACACTTTTCTTCTGTACGCTGTATGGCATTCTTTGTGAATTCCAGCACATTTGAGGATTAGTGTTATTTATTCCATTACTAACCAAATCACGTGCCTAGAGGCATGAATGAACCCAAGAGAAGCCATGTGAAAATCAAGCGACTAGCTAGCTCAGTGGAGAAATCCACACTGGAGGTACCTGTGCGTAACCTGAGTTCCCCGCAAACTGGACATGGTCTCCTCCAGGTTCTGCCGCAGATCAGCGATGTTCTTCACTGTCCGCAGGCGCCGAGCCTCAGGATCTTCCCCTGGAAAGTCAAGGGTTACGATTATCTTAATTCTCAGACGGATCGTGAGCTTCATGGGCGGAGTAATCACGTCCATGACCACAACCATGTTCCATGCTCAGCGCCTGGAACCCTGTGGGTGCTTACAAAGGATCTGAGCATGAAGGAAGGAATGGATGGATGGATGGATGGATGCCCAAAGGAGAGTAAGGCTGTCTTCTCCCCCCAGGTCCCTCCTGACACCAGTGAAGTCCAGCCTGTGGAGAAGCAAAGTGCCTAATCAGAGACGTAAGCACAGTTCACACTGTTTCCAACAGAGACACACACGTACGGGCTGACCACTTCCCAGGAATCATTTTCTGCACACGGAAAAGTGGGTGAGGCATTCTGTTCTCTCATCCACTGGTGATACACGCTGCCCTTGACCAGCCCTGCTTTACAAATGGAACTTGCAGTGGCTAAAAGATGTGTACCTAATAATCAAACATTTCTATAGAGAGGTTCGTCCTTGTTAGATTTATCATGTCATCTCAGATTCTGGCTCCTTTACTCACTGGCTGTGTGACCCTGGGGAAGGTGCTGACCCTCTCCACCCTCCAGAGTCCACAGTCCTAAAACGAGGACAGTGACAGTCCAGACCTCAAAGATGCCAGCAGCCACAGGGACTCAGTGGGCGGGGCCTGGAGGTGCTGAGCACAGCGCCCACCACAGCACTCGGCTCCCACCAGCTTAAACGAGGACAGTGACAGTCCCGACCTCAAAGATGCCAGCAGCCACAGGGACTCAGTGGGCGGGGCCTGGAGGTGCTGAGCACAGCGCCCATCACAGCACTCGGCTCCCACCAGCTGGTGCTCCAGAGCAAGAGCCACCACCAAGATTCAGGGTTTCTCTTTGTGGAACAAGGGACTTCCATTCCCTGGGCAAGATTTTCCACAAAATCTGGCTCAGCAGAGGTCAAGCCGGCAGACGTCCCAGGAGAACCAGGCCACACCAAGCCAGGAAAGCCATGTGCCCTCTCAGAGCAGCCTCGCCTAGCATTCCCCAGCTATTCTGTTTTGACAGGCTTGCCCAGGGAGGAAGAAAAGAGCACAAACCACAGTAACGATTAAAGGAATCAAACATCTTTCTCTCAGAGCCATTTCAGGGAGGGCTGAGAAGACCGAAGAACCATAATCAAGGGTCTTTAAAAGCGTGTGACTATTTCGAGTGTTGAGCAACAATTTTAAAGAAATCTCCACACAGAACATAGTACACATGGGCAACAGCAAGTAAAACTTACATTGGACACTAAGGAGAACTTGCAGCAACTGTCATTAATAGGAAAACAGGCAGCTAAGAAATGTCATAGATTCACTTTCCTTCTGAGACAGATAATTTCCTTAGGTTGTTCTCGGCATGCTGGTGCGTAGGAGCTGGGGGCCGGATTGAACAATAGATACGTCATTTTATGGAGGAAACTGGCTATAGCAAAGTCGCCATCCTTGAAAATGCAAGTGTTTTCAATTTTACCCCTCTTTTCAACCAAAAGAAATTCAGAAGGCATTTTTCTCTTATCTGAAATGTGGTCAAACTTGCATTTCCCACCCAATTCTTTAAAACACATACAGGTACGTATGTGTTTTTAACTGAAAGCAGTGATGAATGTCTACTTTACCTCCCCTTAGTGGCCTTGGAGGAATGTAATCACATCTATCTCTTGCGCCATCAATTAAATATCTTTTACTGCCAGTTTGGCCACATTTCATCTGTGTCAGGCTGCCCAAAAGGCACCGACCTTTGACAGCTCTAGGACCTGTAGTGAATGTTTATAGGAAACTGGATCTAGGCACAAGTTTTCAAATTACCTTCATTAACTAAATCACACACAAGCTGTATAATGATTATATTTCTTTACCCATGTCTCTATTAATGACGTATTTACCTGTTAACCCTCCTTGAGAATTTCAAAGATCTCTGAGATGGGATGGTATCTCACCTTCACTTTCGCTAACACTCCCCCTCGCCACACACACATTTTTATAGGTGCCCAAGAAATATTTATCATTCAAAAGACATCTGGTCTGCGCAGGGTTGAAGGAAAAGCATGGATTTTGCATGCCGGCAAATAGACGTTTGCATCGTGGCATTGTCACTCATTAGCCAGTTGACCTGGGATAGGTCAGGTATCCTCGCTGAACCTCATCTGTAAAATGGGGATAAACCTTCCCCTCAGAGGGCTGGGAGGAGGATCAGATGCAAGGACACGTGATACGCCTGGCAGGAAGTGAAGGCTTGCTGAATTCCAGCGTCCTGGGGTCCCGCTGGGGACGTTTGCTCCCCGCAGAGTCCTACATACACCAGATTCCAATGTAGAAATGCAGCCAGTAATGCACCTGCCTTGCTTAGGTGATTATGTTCTAAACTGTCAAGTCTGCTTCCTTGGAGGATGGACTGAGTGTAAGAGTTTCCCACCAACTCACAGCTGAACAAAATAAAATCACAACCATGCTCCGACGGACACAGCAGGGCCCTCTCAGCTCAGATGCTGAGTTGGTGAGAATTGAGTAAGCGCTCCCATGTCTACCTGCGGCTCTCTTGCCTTTGGCCAAGGGCAGCCCTCCCTCGAGCCACCACCGGTCATGATGAAGAGAACACCTTATCCTGACCCAACAGGGCTGGGCGTGGAGATGTCAGGGTGTTACAAAAGAAACAAGAAAGACCCTGGGATTTTCACTTGAAAGAGGGAGGCTAAGGGAGGCTAAGGGACATGCTGCCACATGGAAAAGAATGGAAGTTGTCTGCGGGCTTCAGGAGGCTGGATTATATCCAGTGACTAGATATGTAAGAATAAAGAACTTCATTACCAGTTAAAGCCAACAAAACATGGAAGAGCTGCCTTACAAAGGAATAACCTTCCTGTCATAAGAAATATTCCAGCAGAGACTGAAAGACGATATGCCAGTGAAGGACAGAAGGGATTCATGGCCCAGATAATAAACAGGAGCATGTGGTTCCCTCTAACTCTACACTCCAAACTGCACCGTCTCCACTGTAATGCCATGTAAGTGGCAAAGCACCATGGGAAAATCCACCTAATTTGCATAAGCAAGGGGAAAAACTAAGGAACTGATCAGACAGTCTCACCAATGTCCATTTCTAAATACACCCACCATTCATTGTCATTTCAAGGGGTTGGCTGCAGACAAGTTAAATTCAACCTCGTGCTACTGTGTAGTCTCTCCATAAAATAATTGACAGTACAATCACACATGTGGTTTCTACTGCTTGAACGTCAAGACAAGTCATCCCAATTAAGCAGTCTTCATTAGCAACCAACACCACTTGACTTAATACCACCGAGTGCTTGATCAGGCACAACTGACTGCAGTCTGTTCCCCGAAACCAGCGGACAGCATCCCAGGCTTTCTGGGCTCTGACTCGCTTAGAGTCCTGATGCAGAAGAGACACGGGAGAAAAAGAAAAACTAGTGAAAGATCATAGGCTGCAATCTGTCACTCTGAAGTTCAGTGTTAGGCGGAATGTTCTCTGGCTGCTGCCTGTGCTTTTCAAATGTGCATTTTGCTGAGCCTCAGTGTTGGACACGAATCCACACTCCTCCGGAGGACACACATCTGATACTCGGCGGGCTCTGAAGCACCGGCCCCGCTCTTTTGATGTGTGCACATAAGAACACGACCTGGAATGTGCGTGGAGACCTGAGCAGTCACCTGAACTCCACATCCTTCTCCTCAAAGCTGGCCTGTTTCCTGTGCTATCATGTCCTCACCTTGGCGAGAAGGAAACATAAAATCAATCCCAAATGTGGGGCCCTGAACGAGTGCAAGATGGATCACTTACAAATGGCTTGGAACCTCTCTGCCCCAGTGCTGTGCCAGCCAGCAGAACCAGAAGGAAATAGTTAAATCGCTCAGATGCTCTGAAATTAATACTCAGAGCTAATAGGGAGATGGGTAAGATTCGATTGTAGGGCTGCAGACCAATTCCACAACTGTAACGTGGCCATTAAAATGGTGTGGTCATGGATATTGAGTCTAATAAATGGAATTTAAACACAAATTCAATTTTTAACCCAACTCTGGAAGTGGTAAGATATGAGAAGAATAATGCAGCCACTGCTAAATATGTGGTTTACCACTCGCCTCCCTGATTAGAAGTTGCTGGAAGGCAGGGCACAGCAATGGGGAACGGGGAAAAGAGATAGAGAAGGTGCTAACTCAGAATGCACTGCAGGAGGCATTCTAACTCAGATGCCAGCTTTCGTTCTTTAAATTAAGAACGTGACAGGATAACATTAATAGGTGAATATTTGTGGAATTAACTATATGACAACTGTGGATGTTATGTTTTTGTACCATGCCCCCTTCAGTCACCATTATGTAGGTTATACTTAAAATTTAGATTTTGTTTGTTTGTTTTTGGTAAAAGAAGCATGCTATAATCTTCCCAATTAATGGAGGATGTTAAGAACACATTTTCAATCAGTGCTTCCATACAGGACATAAAAAAGTCAATATTTTAGAGCTCCACCTCTTGTTGGAAAGCAACTTATCTGAAGAGTAAACAAGAGATTCAAAGTGAAGCGTCAGGGCGGCCCAGAACCTCTACATGAACAAAATGGAATTTATCTTAAAACAGGGTTTGCCAACAGGTAAGAGACCCATTTACAATTCTGGGGAGTAGATTGTGTGTGAGAAAAAAACAGGGAAGAAAGAGAAGAAGGAAAATCGTAAGAAAAAAGGGAAAATAAGTTGGTTTAGCTCATCAATCAATGCAACAGTAAAACATCTGCAAATCAAGCTGGGTCGGTGCCTTCCAGCAGGCGGTTGCACAGGAGGCCTCGTCACCAGTAGACACGGAACTTCTGGGCTCCATACTCACCGGTGAGTTCTTCCAGAGCAGGCTGTCCACTCTTGGTGTAGTGGCTGGGCTCCATGCTCACACCCGCTGAGCTAGACTCGGCAGTCACATTCCCTTCGGTGTCTGTCTGGGACCTTCACACAAACCAAACAGACAGCGTATCACGAGCAGCACCTACCACATCCGGACCACTGTGGTCTGACCACAGCACCCACCACCACCTCCTTCAGCAAGAAGCTTCAGAACAGAGCAGACCAGCAGACTGATGCTAAATAATTCATCGGCGCACGTGAAGCAATGTCCTAGAAACAGAGAGAGCCATCGAAGTGTAAAAGATGAAATATTCATCGCCCAAACGGAGGGTCTGCAATCCCTCACTGGGGAGTGCTTCTCTGACTCCCCAGCAGGGAGCTGGGTCCAGCCAGAACAATGCTGGAGAGGACTGGGTGGTTTGGATCATTTAACCTATGCCAAAGAGCACAATTCTAAGTAACCAGCAATGCCAGCAAGTCAAGCATAAAGATGACTCCATTGACAGCCCCCACGGCTCCCGCCAACCTCCCTGACACGGCTCTCTGAAAAAGATGACTGTAAAACTAGTCAGGAGTGGGTGCCAAGCAGGTGTGTCTGCCCTCTAGGTCTCTGATTCAGAGCTCAGATCTTCTGACATGAAAGGTCCCATTGATCGTTCTTTCAACACTTGACTGAAATCTGTACTTCCCCAAACCTTCTCCATGCCCTTATTTGTCAAGCAAATCAAGGCAACTGCTTCATGCAATGGGTTCTTGCCTCAACTACTTCTGCTCACTTAGGCACGGCATGCAAATACATAATTACACTCAGATGCAGAACCCTGGGTGTAACATTATTAATTCATTAGCATCCTGAGCTCATTCAACCAGATTGCACTCTCTAAGAAAGCATTTGCCAAGAATGTGTGTTGTCTTAAATGTGGGGGATGTACTGATAAACCTCGTCATCCATCCATTCTTCCCCGCTTTGCCCTCCTACTGCAGCCATCAGTTTCCAATTCCTGTAATCTCTACCCACAAAGGCTTTTCATCCTCCCAGTGCTCCTCTCCATGCCCTGGCCGGAATCCACGCTCTCACCATCTCTGCCAAGGCCCTCCAAGTACGCTGCCTCCAGCCTGGAGGGTGGGAATGGCAGCTAGGTGTGGGGACCAGCCCACAGATTCATTCTCATTGGTCTGTGGAGTATTTTAAAGCTTTTGAATCAGTTTCAGCATTTAAAAATTTGGAGATTTCACAAGAAATATCTGGATTCCTGCTCTCTCTCTTTCTCTTTTCTTTACTTTCAGAAAAATGAGAAAGTCTAGAAAGACTGAGCTCACGTTCTTGCAGGGTGCCACCTGCTGGTGTTAAGTGGTGGCTGCTCCCTCCAGAGAGGAGGAGTTTCCTCTGCCACAGTCCCACGCATCCTGAGCTGCTCATTTGCATCACGTTTTGGGGCTCAATTAGGCATCTGAATCCATGATCTCTGCTCTAGGCTGTTCCTAGGTCTCGTCCACCCCCCACACCATCCTCCACTGATCTCTTTGACCTTCTGATTAAAGGGCTTCAATGGTTCCCCCTGCCCACAGAATAAGGTCTAAAGTCTTCACTGTGGTAGAAGAGGCCCTACATTATGGGATTCTACCTTCCTTCCTTTCCAGCCCCATCTCCTCCACTCCTGCCCTGTATACACAGCCCTACCTGCGTTCCACTCGCATGTAGCTTCTCTCCACTCCCAGATCATACTATGCTCTTAGCAGAAACGTCTTTGTAGTTACTAGACCTCTGCCTAAAGGCCCTTCTCTCTTCTTCCTTTATTTATTCCTATTCTGCCTGTAAGACACAGTTCCCATGCTACCTTGGCCTGGAAGCCTTCCCCCAGTCTGCCAGCTGACCGCCCCACCTCTGGTGTGCTTCCACAGCACTCTCCTTATTTTCCAATGCCTGTGTATTACAATACGACCTAGTTAACAAATCTTCCCTCAATGAGACAGACCTCTAAAGGCAAAGACTGGCTCTTTGGACATGTGCACATAAGAATACGGTCCGTTCAAGTTCACACGCCGAGCAGGCACTCAGTCAGGGTGAGGTGAACAGATAGGTGAGAAATTTTTAAGTCTAGAAAGATGCTGGGTCCTGGAAGGAACATTAGAGGTGGAGTGAGAACACCGAGCCGGCTGCAGGTCTGGAGCCCAGAACTTGATTGACAGCTGTGCACATCTGCGTTAGCTGCTTCACCTCTGTGACCCTCAGGGCCCTCTTCCATATAGTAGGGGACGACAACAGCGACCTCCCCTTGCTGCTACAGAAATCACATATGATACGACACAAAAGCACTCAGTAACATGTAGAGATAGAGGTGCTCAGTGTTACTTCTGAACCCATAAATAGAATTCATTCTGCGTGATTTGAAAAAATGATTTACCTTCCTTTTGTCTCTTGGTAACATCGCTAACATGGAGAGACTCGGGGGGGAGCATTGTAAGTTACATACAGTGAGCCATCAATTTTAGAGCACAGAGGGAGTCTAAACCATTTTTTTAAACCCTCTAATCTAGTCCAACCTCCTCACTTCACAGATGAAGATAATAAGGCTCAGAGAGAGGCAGAGATTTAGAGTCAAGACTGTTTCATGGTTAACAGCTCGGTCCCTCTAGTGAGACAGACTTGGGTTTCAACACTGCTCTTCTAGCTATTAGCTCTGTGACTTAGAGCAAGTTATTTAATTAAGACTGTTTGCTCACCTACAGAATGGGGATAAAAAAGATAGCTAGGGGCCGGCCAGGTGGCGCAGCAGTTAAGTGCACGTGTTCTGCTTCGGTGCCCAGGGTTCGCTGGTTCGGATCCCAGGTGCAGACGTGGCACTACTTGGCAAGCCATGCTGTGGTAGGCGTCCCACATATAAAGTAGAGGAAGATGGGCATGGATGCTAGCTCAGGGCCAGCTTTCCTCAGCAAAAAGAGGAGGATTGGCAGATGTTAGCTCAGGGCTAATCTTCTTCTTCAAAAAAGATAGCTAGCTCATGGAGTTGTGGAATGACTAAATGAACGAAGGCATGAACAGCCCTTAGCTGAGTCTCTGCACACACCTAGTGCATGCTCACCAGCTGTTCCTGTAGCCAGGTCCCGGACCACGCAGGGAGTCACCAGCTAATAAAGACAGAGCCTAGAGGTCCTGACTCCTATCCCAGTGCTCCCCTTTCCAGGCTCTCCCCTGGCTCACCTAAAGAGGAAGGCACTTCAGAGGGTCCAGAAGGACATCACACCAGGTGAGCATTAACGTTAAAATGCAGCTTGGCGGTTGTCTCCCTCCTCCTATTAGTCAGACATTTGCTCTTTATCATTAAGAAATTTTCCTCTCACGGAAAAACTTGACTTTTTTTTTTTAAAAAAAACAGGGATTAAATATTTTACAATCTTTCAAATGGTTACAGCCAAAAAAAAAAAGGGAGGAAGGAGTGGGATTGATCAAAGACTGTCATATATTTTAATTTTGAAAATGCAAATCAAGAATCTGTGAAGAGTCATTTGAATATGCATTACCTCAAGACTATTAATGTTCTTGGAACGATGAGAACTTCACGGGGAGCAATTGGGTGCCTCCACGCTTCGAACAACCGCATTAGACGCCCTGCACGCGGCCAGCACTGAGTCACTTCCAAGCCTTGGCTCTATTCTCAGGACTGTGAGCTGAGCTGATGACTTGATTTAATAAAAAGATGACTGTCTTTCAATTAAAAAGTTTGGGTGTGACCCTCACTGAAGGGGAGTGTGAGCAGAGGAAAAGGGAGAAGGGTCCTTTCTTCACAGGTTGGACCTGGTGGGCATTACTCTGAAATCCTTCATGCCAGACTTTCCACCAGCTCCTGGCAGGAATGGTAACAGAACCCACTAGAACACAACTCAGGCAGGGAGCGGGGGGATAGCTAATTGTTTGGGGAACAACATAAGCAGAAGCTGAGAGTCTGGGGATGAGTCTGTGCATACGAGCAGGCCTATAAGTGTATGTGCGTATGGGCGTCTGCATGTTAAATCTGAATGTGTACTTGTGTCCATACTTACATGTGACTGTCAACGTATGTCCACACCTAGGGTTGTACGAGTGCGTGTACACAATTGCGCATGTGTAGGGACTTAGGGTAAGGGGTGTAAAATGAGTGCCCGGACTACGACATTCAGTCTTAGGCCCCTCTTGCTACGTAGAGCTATCAGTTGTCATTCAACTGTGCAGTGTGGCCAAACGCACCACACGTGTCCAGCACACGACCAAGCTGACTACTGTGAGCAAAGCTCTGGGACCCCCTCAGGAGCAGTGCTCGGGGAGCTTCCACCTGCCTGGAGAGGACTTATCCTCATGCAACAAGTAGCACCTGGAGCCAGGGTCCTCCTTTCTGCAAAAGGTGGGCGGTGCAGGCTGAGCACCCCTCACAGGCCAGAACCCCGCAGAGCAAGCAGCACCTGGCTCCACACGGGCTCCATGGTCCTGTGGATGTGTCATCAGAGACAGAGACCGAGGGACCGGTAATAGACAGAAGGATGGAGTCAGCCACAAACACCCAGACTTGTCCTCGATACAACCTCAGTTCTTTCGTTCTTCTAGAGCTGATCCGTCCTTACCACTACTCTTCTCCCTCACCCACTCTCCCCCCAGAAACTCCCAGCACACAGCAGGGACTGGGAAGATACTTTATACGTGTGACATGGTAAGAAACTGTGAGGCTCTGGAAGCTCAAGATGCATGCCTCTGAGAGAAGCAGCCTCGGTCATGCAGCAAAGTGGTCTTTGTGTCTTCCATTTTTACAGTACATTCAGATGTGTTGGGACTGATGCTGGAGCTAGCTGAGTGATACCAAACCACCCTTCACGCATCTGCTCCTGCAGATGCTGCTGTTTCCCAAACACCCCCAGGCCCCCACGTGCCCCTGGAATCCTACTTATCCCAGGGTCAGCTCACATTTACGTCCTCTTGAGCTTTCTCCGACCTCCCTCACGCCACACTGTATTAACCATTCCCTCTAGTACACTGCATGCACCTCTGACAGGAGCTTATCCCATGGTACCTTAGCTGTTTGCGTAAACATTCCTGGAGGGCAGCCCTGAGCCCGCCCTCAAAGACCTAGAATCCACCGGGAAGGCTCCTGTGCCCAACGGTCCAGAAAGGGCAGGCGGGTGGCCGCTCCTACCTGTACAGGAAAGGCGCGACTGTGGCAGTGTTGGGGTGGTTGTATTGCTGCTGGGGCTGAGGTAGCTGGACACTGACAGTATTGCTTCCTGTGGTCTGGGTGGTCCCAACGGACCCACTGACAGTCTGGCTGCTGATGCTGTGGTTCAGGGTGGTCCCGCCTGGGCCTTTTCCTTCCGAGGATGCCAGGCTGGAGGAGGAACTGGAGTGTCTGCCGTCCAGCTGGGGCTTCTGCTGGGGAAGCCCCGAGCTCGGCTTCCCACCCCGGCTCCGCTCCCCCTCCTTGGGAGGGGCGGGGGCACTTGGGGACTTCGCGGGCACGCTCTTCATCCCTGGTTTTGGTATTCCACTGTGGGGAGGGGCCGTGGCCTCCTTCTTGGCACTGCTGAGCTTCCCCCCTTTGGGGATGAAGCTGGCGATCTTGGAGGACTTTTTTGGCATCTCGGTCACGGCCGCCCCAATGGGGTCTTCCTTCGGCCCCTCTTTGAGGTCCACCCTCTCAGTCACAGAGGCTCTCTTGGCGAGGTCCTTGCTTTTCTCCTTTTCCTTCTCCCGCTGCTGTTTCTCCTTTTCCTTCTCATTGCCTTTCGGGGAACTCTTCTTGGTGGTCAGCGCCCGGCTGAACGTTCTCTGGGCGATGCCCTTGAGCGCAATCTTGGGACTGTTGGAGGCAGGCCCGGCCGCAGTGAGCGGGCGACCCGCCGCCTCCATCTCTTCACTCTCTTCAAAGCTGGGCAGCATCTCGAGCCGCTCACAGCTCGTGTCCCGGGAGCCCGGGCCCTCACCCGCCTTGGAAGCCCCTTTGCTGTTGAAAAGTTTTAGCTTTTCCAGCATGGACTTCTGACTGTTGGGGGCTGGCTTCATGGCTTCGGGGCTGGGCCTGGGGGCCTCAGGCACGGGCTGCTTGACCGAGAGCATGGCGGCCGTGGCACTGTGCTTCACGCTAACCGACTTGCTGCGCCAAGGCTTGCAGGCGGCGCCGGGCTGGGGGATGGCTGAGGCGGCGCCCACGTTAGCCGGAGCCGAGGGGCCGCCGCTCTCGGAAGAGGCAGGTGCATGCTCGCTCATTCCGGGGTGGGGGGAGGCTGGGCTTGCCGATGGCTCTGCAGAGAGGGGAAGAGAAGGGAACCTGAGTTACACCTGTGGACCTGCACTGAAGACCAAGGAGGGTCGGCTGGGGTCACACAGCCAGTCACTCCCAACCGGAACGCCATACAGCTCCATCACCCACTTGGTGCATTCTCTGTGGTTCAATTTTAAATTCTACCTTGACTTCCTCCTGCTCTCTATCACACACAGTTCACATCCCCCCCACCCCAATCACGTTTTGGGGTGTGCTGTGCAAATGCACACTGATCTTAACATCAACAGGCATGAAGCACAACTAAGCACGTAAATTTATGGAAAAACAAACAAAAGTTCACACTGCCACCATGGTGGTGTAAGAAAGATGTAGGAAATATCTATTGTTTTGAGTTATTCAACCCACAACCCCATTTCCCAGTTATGCCAAACAATTGAGCATTATCCAACTTTAAGAAACATTAAAGAGACGTTAAAAGAAAAGAGACAACAAAATAGAGAAGAGAGACCATATATAATCTTTACAGAAGAATAATTACCCACAGAACTTGCTACACGCTATCAAAGCATAGAAGTTTTTCTGTGTTGGCACTTTTAAAGAGTTACAAACATGATTCAGGCTGGACTTAAAATAGACTTCTCAGCTTAAGAGTGTAAACTGTGCACGTGGCTTCACTGTAGGCAGGAAAACACGCAGGTTATCTGAAAGTCAAGCCTTTCCCCTGGCGCTCAGGAGTGTTTCCCCAGCCAGACTCCTTTCTCAGAAAAGCCTCAAAATATGTCCAAACTAGAACCAGAGCTATTCTGGGAAGAGTGGGTTCCAAGCTGGAGTTCTGCTAGCCACCCAGGAGGCCCAGATCACAGAGATGCAATCGGCAGCTCCCTGCTTCGGGCAGTGCCAGAACTGTGCAGCGCGATCCCACGGCAGGGCAGCTGCCAGAGAGCGCGGCAGGGGAGGCACACGCCCCCACCCACACCCCGAGCCCACCCGGTGCTCGTGACAGACAGGAGGCAGCCCTTCAGCCCCCAGAGAGCACGTCCCCATCTGCAAAGTCACGATGCCACGACTTACCTAGAGGCAGCCACTTTCTCCCACAACGACACCCTAGGAAGAATCCTCCAACTGAAGAGGCTGCCCTTCCAATTGTCACAAGTGTTTTCGGTTAAACTGCTCATGTTTCTAATTAACTTTTGTCATCCGCAACTGCTCCAGTGCCCAGAAGCCTGGCGGGATTAACGGCTGCTTCTTCTGCCTTTTTTTTTTTTTTCTTTAATACCTATGTTCCGCTGCCTTCTAGCAACAGAGTAAACTGTATATAGAGCGGCTTTTTATGATTTAAACGTCAACGGCCGCCCAGGCGGAGTGAAGGCAGCCGCTGTGTGGGACACGAGCACCGTGCAGAGAGCTCCCGGCAGCGGGACTGCCTCCCTTCACCCTCAACGGCTCGGGGAAGCCGCAGAGCCAGGGTGATCCAAAGCAGACCTCCCAATGTTTTAAAACACATACATCTTCCTGACTTACTGGGGATTTGGGCTGGAGGGGGCTGCTGCACAGCCCTCCCTAAGGAAACTGGCCGGGCGTTGTTGGAGCTCTTCCTGCGGAGAGCTTGGAAACGGGCTCCTGCAACCCACCCGCCCACACCACCTGCCTTTCAGAGGGTCTCCTCACCCTGATGCTGCCCACGGATGGCCCCCTGGGTGTCAGGAGGTGCAGTGCCAGGCACGTCGTGAAGAGGGGCTGACTATACTCAGTTTACCAGTGAGGAAACTGAGGCAGAGAGGGCTGATGACTGACCCTCAATCTCACAGCTAGATGTGGACATATCTGGGATTTGAACCCAGGCCTCCTGACACAGTGCCCCTGGGCCTGCACCACGGGTACCTCCTTTGAAGAAGAATACATTTAAACAACAGGCCCTTGAATGATGAGGGTGCTTTTCAGGCATTTCTATTGCGAGGGTATGTTCATGACATCCACAGCGGCCACGGGACAGGAGGCTCTGGGTGGAATACTGCTGACCCTCCAGTCCCGAGTCCCCCTTCTCTTAGGACAACGGCCTTCCCTGTTACCTGGGCTCCGATCTGGGGCAGAAGTAGTCATTCATTCATGCATTCAGTATATTCATTCCCATAATATCTCGGTGAGCACCTAGCATATGCCAGACGTGGTTCTAGGCACTTGACAAAACAAAGATCTCTGCCTTCGTGGAGCTGACGGTCCAGCAGGGAGGAACAGACAGTAAGGAGCTGATCAGTTTCACCATTTGTTAGAAAGTAAGTGCTAAAGCAAAGGGGGGTTGGGGGACCAGTTTGCAACAACATCCTTACAGGAGCTATGACATCATGTTCAGAGGGACACCCCTCTTTCCTAGAAAAGTTTTGGGCATACTCCCCACTAAGCATGAGAACATGGATCAACACAACCCTCTGCTCCCACTCATTCCTTCGAACTCCTACAAAGCTTGCTTGAAATGGTTCTGACAAGAAATGCCCCTCCCTAGCATTTCTGAGTATTTTTAACATTAATTACACAGCTGGAAATTAACCAACAACTAACCAGCTAATGTGGACTCAGAGTTAAACAGACACCGGGCTTGTCATAAGCGAAATGCACAGACTCACTGAAGACGTGTCTCCTTCAGATAAAAGGTGCAGGTGCATGGAAGGGGTCCACACAATGCAGGCAGGACGGACACGCACACTGTCACTGCTCAGGCTGTGCCAAATGGCTCCCAGAAATTCCTAATTGTGTTTAAAAAATTTTTTTTTTGAGGAAGATTAGCCCTGAGCTAGTGTCTGCCACCAATCCTCCTCTTTTTGCTGAGGAAGACTGGCCCTGAGCTAACATCCATGTCCATCTTCCTCTACTTTATATGTGGGATGTCTACCACAGCATGGCTTGCCAAGCAGTGCATAGGTCCGCACCGGGGGGGAGCCTGGGCCACTAAAGCAGAACGTGTGAACTTAACTGCTGTGCCACGGGGCCAGCACCTCCTACTTGTCTTAAACCCAAGCTCAAGTGCCTTCTCCTCTGTTACACTATCTGAGGCCCTCAAGCTGAATGGACTGTCTGTTTGCATCATATGACGTTTTCCCAACTTTCTGTTTTCCTAGGACATTGTCCATACCTCCCCGGAGAAAGATTCTGGAGGGCCACTGCCTTACACCAGGCACTGGGAACACAGAGATGAACAAAATGCAGCTCCTGCCCTCTAGGAACTCACTGTCCAAAGGGGCAACAGACCTCAAAACAGAGCACAGGATCACGCAGAGGACTGTGGAGGGCTGTATGAGGCACCACGAGATCCAAGGATTAGGCGTTACTGATTCTCCCATCTGGGGAGCCTTCATGGAAGAGGTGACCCTTGAGTTGGTTGTCACGCCATGCTTCTGCTATGGGTTGGTTGGTTATTCCATAGGTCTGTGAGTTCCTCCAGGACAGACACACACTCCTAGATTCATCTCTGTGTCCCAAAGCTGTCAGCACATAGGAAATACTCAGTACACAGTTTCTGAATTGTTGGTTGGCAGTTTTGACTTTTGCAAGTCACATTCAAGGCAACAGAGACACAAGATTTGCGATTAGTCCTTAGGGTTTTCTTAAAACTTTTCAGCCTAAACTCAAGGAAAAAAACCAGGACAGGGACTCAGAGCTTCAGAATTTCTACTTGGCATTTCACTACAGGGCCTCCCTGGTTGTGAAATCATGGGGACATTTCAAGGCTACTCATTCCAGCACTTGGAGATGATTCTGAATTTGGTTTTTAGAACAGAACTTTCCTGAGTTGGGGACAGGGCATCTGAGGATCAGATCGTCAATCCTTTGTGCTTACACCATGGCCAGAAATCCCCTTAATAGTGAAGGGGGCTCCAAGTCATGAGTGGTCTTGTCCAGGTCAACTTGACACGTTTCTGTCCTTTCTAAGGTATCACACCAGTGACCCTGGCTGAAGCGGATATTCGGGGCTGCTCCTTTTTCTTTGGGAAGCAGCCATTTCTAATGCCAGGGTTCTGTGATTCCTAGCAAGAGACTTTCCTTACAAGGCTTCTGAGATGGTCAGATAAATGCAGAAGGGGTGTGGATGGGCAGGCCAAGCCTCAGGCTCTGTCACCAAGATATGCCGTTTGCCTCTCTGGGCCTCAGTCGCCCTATTTGTAAGAAAGAGGATTAGCTCTTTCTCTAGAGTCCTTTCAGCCGTTTCCATTCAAATCTCAGTGAGTCTCTGAGAGACCCTATGAGGCTGGGCCAAGAACACAGCTCTCACTCACTAAGTTCTGTCCTTACTTTGGGCTGTGACTTACAGGTGTTTCTTTATCTTCAAGCAGTCCCCCTCCACCGTTCTCTTAAGATGTTTACTAATAAAGGCAGGAGAAAACCTGGCTGAGTCAAGCTGTAGTCAACCTTGAATGAGTCACCAGTGAACTCAGAAATGCTAATATTCTAGGAAAATAAGTGTGCAATTGTGCACGTTGCTGGGGGTGTGGGGGTGAGTTCTTTAAAATTAAGAGCACTTCTTGCCCTAATAACTAACAGCCCTCATTTCTTTTCTCCTGCATATGGACCTTTGTTAGAGCAAAGGAATCTAAGAGGGAGAAAGGAGAAAAGCATCAAGAATGCTCCGAACATCTGTATTCCTCCAACAATGCCATCGAAGTCGGTGAGATTACTGTCGATGGCACAGGGATGACATTTTTATAGTTTAAAAGTTGTATGTTTATTTTATTGCATATTAGAACAGATAACTAGTCCGTATATAAATTAACAGTTTCGTGGATATTAAATGTAGATTAAAATTTGAGTTGATTTAAGGAAAACATAAAATAAATAAAAACAAAAAAAAATTAAGTCTGGTTCACAGATTTGGCAAAAATCACGCAGAAAGTCTGTGAAAGACTGAGTTGTGGAAACACTGTTGCATTAAATCAAGAAATACTTATTTTACATATAAAACATATAATAAGTATTTTAGAAATACTTGCTTTACATGAAATCTATTCTTTTGGAAAATGTAATCAACCAGATAGAAATCAAATCAGAAAGCCCACATAAGGACCAGGTTCCAAACTAAGGTGAAATGGCTACTTTTTAGAACTTTATTCATGTGTATTTTTTCAGCATGACATGTTGCTGAGAATGGACAGATCTGGCAATATGACCAGGCCTTGTTTAGCAAAATATAATTGAAAAAATAATAGCTTTAGCAAGTTTTTGACTACTAAACACAGTAAGAATGACACAGTATGTCACACTCAACATTCAAATATCCATACGTAAAACTGAAAAATGCAATATATGCATTTTATATTGTAAAACATATAATTAGATATATAATTGTATATATTTATAGGTGCAATAAGCTCTGATACATTTGACTCAAGTCCGTTTTTTAAAATGCTGATCAGGGCCCCTAAACAGATTCTATGTCCCCAGACTGAGCATCACAGTTCTCAAAGATCAGCTTACAAGGCTCAACCACCACCAACCGACAAACCATGGCAAGGAGGAAAAAGTCTCATTTGAAACACTGCAGACAGGATGCCTTTGAAGAAGAGAAAGGGCTTTTTTTTTTTTTTTTTTTTAAGGGTTTAGGGAGAGCATTAATCCTCCAGTGGGGAGGGAAAAGTTTGGTTTTTCTGGCAACCAGCCTTAACCTTCCCTGACAGTAACCAAAATACTTTCTAAATGAAAATACTGTCTAAGGCAGATAAATAAGCATTTCTTCCTCTTTCCCTCCAGGAAGGCCAACACTGGCCACAGGTCCCTTCTGTCCCAGTCTCTTGGTTAGGGAAACGTTGGTGGTCTGGTCCCGATGCCAGCAGACACTCAGGGAGTGTGTTCCAGGCTGGCTGATCTCAGCCCCTGTCACCGCTACTGTGACTTCAAACCTGCCCTGGGGAAGTTTCCCACCTAAATCCTCTCCAGGGTCTTCATGAAAAGGCCTGATAATCGGACCTGGGAAAATGTTGGCAATTTCCTATAATTTGTCAAGTTGTCAATCTTGTGCACTCAAATTTGTTAGGATAATTGAAACCAGTTTTTGTTTTTGTTTTTTTTTTTTTACAGTGCGTGGACTCCAAGCACACAGGCTGGAGCTTGTCTTCAGAGTTGCTCAGGTCATTTCTCTACAGCCCTGCTGGCCATGGGAACCTCACTCCATCTATCAGTGGTTCTGCAGCATTCCTTGAGCCTGGCTGGAGGAGCCTTCTCTGCACTGTTGTGATCAGTGTCTAATATTAAGGGCATGGGCTTAAACCTAGTCTTCTCTCCATCACCCTCCTGGAGAGGATCCTTGGAGGTATGGAAAGAGGGAGAAGAAGGCATGGGAACCACCAAGGAGAGTGAGAGGGCATGGAGGGAGAGCGAGCTGGGCTTTGCTCACAAATGCTCTAAGAATCTTCTTGTGTCTACAATTCTACAGGATCCCAGGAGATCCAAGTTAGAATAAGGATGATGACTCATATAAACAAATGTTTTTAGAAAGTTGCTCTGTTAATGCAATCCCTATCAAAACCCTAGCGATGTTTTTTTGCAGAAATAGAAAAATCCATCATAAAATTCATATGGAATCTCAAGGGACTCCGAATAACCAAAACAACCTTGAAAAAGGACAAAATTGGAGGTCTCATACTTCCTGATTTCAAAACTTACTAGAAAGCTATGGTAATCAAGTCAGTGTGGTACCGGCATTAAGACTGACATATGGGCCAGTGGACTTCACTACAGAACCCAGAAATAAACCTTTGCATATATGGTCAAAGGATTTGCAAAACTATTCAATGGGGTAAGGACGGTCCTTTCAACAAATGGTGCTGGGAAAACTGGGTATCTACATGCAAAAAAATGAAGATGGATTCTTACCTTATACCATATAAAAAAGTTAACTCAAAATGGACCAAAGATCTAAACATAAGAGCTCAAACTAGAAAACTTTTAGAAGAAAACCCAGAGCAAAAGCTTCATCACACTGGATTTGGCAATGATTTCTTGGATATGACACCAAAAGCACAGGCAAAAAATCCAAAAAATAGAAAAGTTGGACTTCATCAAAATCAAAAACTTTTGTGCAAAGGACACTATCAAAGGAGTGGAAAAACAACCTACAGAATGGGAGAAACTACTTGTAAATCATATATGTGATAAGGAATTGATATTCAGAATATATAAAGAACTCCTTTACTCAACAACAATACAACAACCTAATTAAAAACTGGGCAAAGAACTTGAATAAACATTTCTCCAAAGAAGTTACACAAATGGCCAATACGCACATGGAAAGATGTTCAGCTTCACTAATCACTAGGGAATGCAAATCAAAACCACAATGAGATACCACTTCACACTCATTAGGAGGGTTATTACTAAAACAAAACAGAACAAAACAAAACAGAAAATAAGTGTTTGTGAGGATGTGCAGAAACTGGAATGGAACCCTTGTGTGCTACTGTGGAAATGTAAGGTGGTGCAGCCATTGTGGAAAATGGAATGCCAGTTCCTCAAAAAATTAAACAGAATATGATCCAGCAATTCCACTTCCAGGTAAATACCCAAAAGCAGTGAAAGAAGTGAAAGCAGGGACTTGCACAGATATTTGTATACCCATGTTCATAGCAGCGTAACTCACAATAGCCAAAGGTGGAAACAACCCAAGTGTCCATCAATGGATGGATAAACAATGGCTATTGTTTGGATAAACGAATGGATGAACTAAATGTGGTATATGCATACAATGGAATATTAATTCACCCTTCAAAAGGAAGGACATTCTGACAGATGCTACAACATGGATGAACCTTGAAGACATTATGCTAAGAAAAATGAGCCAGTCATAAAAGGACAAATATTGTATGATTCCACTCATTAGAGGTATCTAGAGTAGTCAAATTCACAGAGACAGAAAGTAGAATGGCGGTTGTCAGGGGCTGGGGAGAAGAGGAGGAAATGGGGAGTTCGTGTTTAATGGGTATAGAATTTCAGGTGAGGAAGATGAAAAGTGATGGAGATGGATGATGATGGTTGCATAACAATGTGAATGTAGTTCATGTCACAGAACTGTACATTTTTAAATGCCTAAAATGGTAAATATTGTATTATGCATATATTATCCCAATTTTACAAAAGGACTGTATTCAGCTGCAAGTAACAGAATTCTGACCCCACGCCCTAAACAGGTGAGGGGTTCACTATTTATTTCCAGTGCTTAGCACAGGGCCTGGCACACACTTAGGGCTCAATAAATGTTTGTTAAATCTATATAAAAAAAGTTTCTCTGTTAGTTTGATGGTTAATGAATCACATGAAATTATATAGTTTTGAATATTACTTTCTTTGTACTATTTTATTCTAGCTTGAAAAAAGCAACTTCTGCTTCGAAGCAATAGTGATCCTTTTCAGCAAACTCTAGCAGGCTAGCAAGTTATACCACTTGCTTCTTCCTCCCCAAACTGGCCATCACTGACTCTCTGGTCTAGCACCTTCTTCTGACTGGATGCCTCACTGCCTCCCATCCACACTGGACCTTGGCCCCCAGTCTACCTCCCATGCCATTCCCTCTAGGAAACCTCCAGAACCCCCAAACCAGAGGCCCTCTCTTTCCATCTAAAGAGCCATAAGGCTCTGTTGGGACTTCTCTGGGGTCCCCGCTACCTGCTGCCCTGTGCTGTGGTTAGCAGTTATACTCAGCTTACTTATAAGAATGGCTGATGCACTACTAGGTGCCAAAAATGATTCCCGGAAAACTCAATAAACAAATAAAAACTATTACTCACATTGGACCCCTCCACATGACTCAAAATTAAGATCAGGTTGCCTGGCTTTCCCCTCTTGGCTAACCATGCCAGCTCTCTCTAAAGATAAGTGACCTCAAAAGACTAGAAACCTTGGTGATGCTTTTAATGCTTTTTCTTCTATGAATGGTGGAAATTTTGCTGTACTGGGTCACTGAAAAGGTCATGTACAAACACTCCATCTCGTGATGGAGTGAGCCCCCAAAATGTGCAGAATGCAAAAGTGCATCACCCTAATAGTCATCTCTGTCCCGCAGGAGCCACAAAGTCCCCAGTTTTTCTCAGTGACTTTTCCACCCCAGGGGAGGCGGAAGCAGCAGCCCTCAACAGCTGGAGCAATCACAGCTGCTTCTTTTTAATATATGACAAGGTAATAATTCTTTTTCTTCAGTGGCTTATTTTGGATAAAACCAAGTGAAACCATGGGCAATGAGGTCATTTGTTTCTCTGCTGGTAGCTAAAAACCAGTTAAAGAAAATATGGAAGTACCATTTTCCTACATAGTTTTCATTCCATTTTCTCCAGTTTTACAAGATATATTTTCAAATCTCACTTAATGTCATAAAGACCTGGAAAACCTAAACAAAGGTTAACTTGCTGGAAATATCAGTATACAGTTGGGCTGACATTTGACCTTGGATAACACCTTAAAAAGAGAAAAAGTTCTTCAAATCTCTCTCCCTCCCACATCCCTTTAGATCAAAAGATCTCCTACACATATTTTCCAAATCTTCCCCCTCAGCTGGATAAGGAGACAAATCATTTGACTGCTGACACTGGAAGGAAGACACTTTAAAAACCAAAAGTGTTCCTATTCTTTATCTTTCATTTCTCGAAGGCATATCAGCCTCAAAATATCTCCTTCCTCCTCTTGAACTTATTTGTTTAAAATTTCAAGCAATATGTTTCAGGAGAAAGCTTTTGTTTCAATTGGTCAAGCCATTTCTCTATCTTGTACCATATATGGCTGTGAGAAAGTACCAAAGTGGCCATGGATCCCCTCCGCCCTTTTTTCAAGGGCGTATGAAGTTTCAGAGAGAGAGTATAAACACTTTCCAGGGGGCACCCTCATTCTTGCAGGAGGTCACTGTCCACAGCTAAAGCTCTTTGGCAGAGTGCAATGGCTGTCACTATTGTAAATACACCCTTCTAAGAGTTTGTTAAGAAATTCTGCCAGGCCTGCTCCTCTAAGATACCAGCCCAATCTTCCTGCTTTCTCTTGGGGCAAAGGATGGACACCCCAAAACAGGAGGCTCCAATGCAGCGTTAGACCAAAATGCTTTCCACTGAATAATACAAACAGGCAGTAACAGAGAGAAGGGGTTCCAGGGTTAGGTTACTTTGGAAAACGGAGGGCTAAATAGTAGTCAGTTTTCTTGCCTGCATGACTTCTCAGAGCGTTTAATATGCTTACCTATACTGGGAATATCCAAAATGATAATGGGATTAGTGTGATTCTTAAACGTATTTTGGCCATAGAACTGATTTTATGGGATAGCTTATGGAAACAGCCCACCGTGGGACACATTTTGGTAAACACTGCCCTAACAGAGGGAGCAGAAAACGGGCACACAAGCCAAATAAGGTAAGACAGACAAGATGGCTGTCCAACAGGTACCAGTCACTAAGCAGGAGAGCTATGTAAGGGAGAAGGAAGAAGATGCCCCTTGTTTTCCCCTGTGAAGTTATAATCTGGCAGACTGCAAAATGCTTTCATGATACACATTGTGAGTATTGAACATCCTTAATGTCCATCTGTTCCCTTTTATTTCAAAAGCACCAGTATAAGGCCCTACACTGCAGCCAAAAACCTACATGCGAACAGGAAGTGGGATTCAGGGCTGCGCAGCGGGTATGCCGAAAAAGATTCCTATGAACGCTTAGGCTCAGACCTGGGACACATGGCCATGAAAACTGATGGGATCTTGGCCTGCATTAAGACAGGAATGACATGCAGAACAAAAGAGGGGAGGCTCTTGCCCTGCTGTGCACAGCCCAGACCACAGCTGGAACGGAGAAACCTTTAGAATTTTGGAAACCTGGAAAGGGTTCTTAGCGACCCACTACTTTAAGTCACTCATTTCCCAAAAAGGGAACAGGGGCTCGGGCGGGTGATGACTTCTCCAAGGTCTCGCAGCCAGTAAATGGCACAGCTGTTACTGAACTTGGGACTCTGGAGCTTGTCAAGCAAGGTAGCTTTGCTCGCCCTAACCCCACACCTACCAATTCAGAATCTCTGGGGATGGACCCACACAATTGGCATTCACTGTCGTCCATGTTGAAGTGGAGAACCAGGTATGAAAGAATTCGAGTCTTACTAGAAAACACCAAGAAATTGTAGTTTGCCCAGAAAAAGGACCAGAATCTGGGGATGACCCTAAACCACTCTCCATGAGGAGTGACCGAGATGAGTGAGACATTCGGCTTGGAGGAGAGAGGAGCTGGGAGAAAGCAAAGTGGAAGAAAGAACTCTTATCACCAAGGCGGGTTTCCGCTTTTTGATTTTTTCTGCCCATGGACACTGAGAATTAAAAAAGGGCGAAAACAGCACCTGTCAGGGCAGGCCCAGGACTCAGGCCTACTCTGAACTACAGCATGCAGTGGTGGGAGCCAGGACCCCTTGTAGCACTGGGGTTGGTGGGGGGAGGGTTCATAGCAAATGTGGGAAAGGGGATTTGAGCCAACGTGTTCTTCCGTGTTCCCTGCTCCACTTCCACCAGAGGAGTTCTCTGCACACCTGAGATTTTATTTGACAAAAGTTTTCCATGCAAAAAAACCCCTTTGGCAACATTAATAATCATATATTAATAACAATAACATCTGGGGCTGGCCCTGTGGCCTAATGGTTAAGTTCAGCAGGCTTTGCTTCAGCAGCCTGGGTTGAGTTCCCGGATACAGACCTACACCACTCTGCAGCAGCTATGCTGTGGCAGGCATCCCACATATAAAACAGAGGAAGATTGGCACAGATGTTAGCTCAGGGCTAATCTTCCTCAGCAAAAAAGAAGAAGAAGAAGGAGGAGGATTCTGTTTCACCAATGATGAAACTGAGGCACAGAGCTTTAGTAGGTTCCCAAGATCCAACAGATTAGTGCCAGGCAACTTTCTTTCAAGTCCACACACTTTAGCTGCCCTCCTAGTCTACCCGCCTTGAGAAGAGACAAGAAACTGGACTCTCAAAGCGTATGCCCCTCTCTTGGTACAAGAGAGTATTTTCATCAAGTCTTCTGTCAACAGCTTTCAGATACTCTACAGCAAAATTCTCTGACCTTTAGCTCCTTCCCTGAGGAATAAGAGAATTTTTCCCTCCAAGAGGCTCTTTTCAAAAATGGGAACGTCAAACAGTTGAGTAACAATTTAAGTATGGTTTTTCTTCTTCAAAATTTAGGATGCTGGCAAAACGCAATCTTTCTGCTGTTACTTTTTCTGCCAATCAAAATCAGAAGCCAACCAAAGAACCAGCTTATTGTATTTCTCCGGGGGAATCAACGCAGAAACTGAGAGCTGAATTGGACTATTATTCACTATCTATGATTGTATTATGCCAAATGTGCAGGAAAAGAAGGAAAAAAAGCAGTCATTTATCTTGATTCTGCCAAGTATGCAGACACTTGGTATCAGATAGATCAAATAATTTCAGGGCTCCTGGCCGTCCTTGATCCACACACAGCTCGACCAGATTTCTGAGCCTTTTCACCTGACAGTGTCTTCTTAATGGAAAAAAACAGTTTTTCTTCTGAAAAAAAACCCGAAATACACTGAGGTAGGAAATGCCCCCAGAGACTGCTCACCGGCTTCACTCACCCAAATCAGGAAGCAATTTCCTCCAGGTGTCTGTTTTGTTTTATGTAACAGGCCTGGCTGTGACAAGTTGGGGGTAGATTGAGTTTTTGTAAATGGAGCATTCATCTGGATGAATCCTAGTAACTCTTCTGTAAGGTAAGACATCTTTAAACACAAGACAATCATGATGTGGTGGGAAGAATGCCAAGGTAACTGTCTCACCCTGCTCTGTGCCGTTCACACCCCCCTTAGGAGTGTGCAACCAGAGAACTTCGAGGACGCGTTCAAGCCCAACTTAACAGCTTGGTAACCTTGCCCTAGTTATTTAGTCTAGCTGAGCTCCAGTTTATTCATAAATGAAAATTAAACTAACACCAATAACTACCATTTACTGAGTGCCAACCAGGTGCCAGGGACCATCCTAAGTGCTTTAAATACTTTAACGAACTCATTTTATTCATGATTTCATTAATTCACACATACGCATGTTAAGAAGTGGATTCATGCAGCTCAGAGGTTAGCTACTCGCCCGAAGGCAGGTCAGGAAGCAGCAGTGCAGGAATCTGAGCACTGAAGTCCATGCTCTTAATCCAGGCCCTCCACTACATGGTGATGGTGACCAAAGCTTTCTTGCCGTGAAGAACAAAGCAACAGTAATGGGAGAGCATCCTGCAGAAAGCTCTGTAGGCAGACTGGTTTTCACTCCCCTACTAATATTGGGCTTTCTTAAAGGGAAGGACAGCTGTACCAAATATTGGTGGAATTGTTGTCTTCCATAAGCAGAGTGGGACCAGGGCACAGCCCAAAAGCCCCCTCAGACCCGACTCTATAGAGAAAAGAAGAATTGCCCTCGCTGAGGCCCTGTGCGTTCTAAAGTACCCACAGTTTGCAAGTAGGCCCCCATGGCCTCGCCCAGGCTGACTGCGGATCACTGGTAAGCAAGTGCTGCCCCTTGTCCCTCTCTGACCCAGTGCCCGATGCAGGGCAGGCATTGGCCCTTGTGCCTCGTCCACCTCCCCAGGCTCGCTGGAGGCAGTCCAGTGAACGCGGCTCTCACCATCGGCCGTGATGACTCAGGCCATCCTGGCCACATCTGCTCTGTTTCTCCAGGACTCAAAGGGCTCGTCACATGAAAGACAGTGAAGAGAGATTCGAGGAGCTTCTCACGCGTGTGCGGGGCTGGGAGATCTAACGTGGAAACCAGGCTTGCTCACGAACCAGCCTGCAGGTTTCAATGCACACTTACATGTGCCAAAGCTTCTAAAATGTTGTGCCAGGCGATCTTTGTCATCCTGAATAATGAATTCTGGAGGTACAGTAACCAGGGCTACGACTGGGGCTCAGAGTTATTCAGTGATGTTTCTCCTTGGAATCCATTAAACCACCACAACATTTAGTGTTTGCTCTGCCATCATCCTATCGTATCCCGTCCCTCCAACATTCTGGACACTTCTTGTGTTCAGGGTATTTTCCCAGGGGCTGGAGGCACAGAAATGAATCTATGGCCTATCCCTTTAAGGGGTTCTAAGTCTCGTGGTGAGACACCAGAAAGCAGAAGTAACGACAAAGCGTGAAACCCTTGTGACAGGGAATGTTTATGGGCTGTGGATCCCAAGGTGGGTTATCTAATCGGTCTGGGAGCATATGGGAGCCAAAGAAGTCATTCAAGCTGTTTGACCATCCCTGCACAGAACGTCCAGAACTTAATTCTTTGCAAAGAATCAAAAGGAAATGAAGTGTCCAGACACCCAAACCTAGCGACTGAAATTAAATTCAGAAGGATAAACTACGTAGCTTCTCTACTCGATCAGGGCAAAATCTGGTCAGCTAAATGCAATCGTGATACTAATCACAACCAGGAACTCTGGGGCACATCCACTGCATCCAGGCTTAATGAAAAATGGGATGTCTAACTCAGCATGTCGTTCTTCCCTGCTCGCCTGGCACACACACACTCTTCACTCAGCGCACGTCCTGAATTTATTTCCACAGTGAAGCATCCTTACGAGTCACCTCCCAGGCGTGCAGACTCAACACTTTCATTCTTTCCCGAACTTGGTTAAGCCAAAAGCAAAGTTGATGGTTTCAAATAATATCAAACTGACTACTGATCTGGTCATGCCCAGCTGTCAATGCAGATGCCACGTATTCAAGGCAAATGACTAAACTTCCTCCTTCAAGAGACACGCATCTCAATAACAAAGATGAAAATTCGTGACAGAGACCAAAATGCAATTTTATACTCCCAGTTTGGGACTTCGAGGAGGAAATGAAGGCAGGAAAAGACAGCTAGTATTAGTCCCACACCCACTAGGACTAAGCTTGACAGCCAAGTTCTCTTCCTGAATCTTCACAGCCACTCCCTGAGGAGGGCAGTATCAAGCCTATTTTACAGAACAGTAAACTCAGGCTCAGGGAGGGAGAGTCACTGGCCTGGGATCACACAGCTAGTACACGCAAAGGTGAGGTTCAGGTAGAGGTCTGTCCAACACAGAGGCTATGCTTGCTGCCTCAGCCTCATTCTCTTTCGTAAAAATTAATAGACCTGTGGGACCAAAGCTGGGGGTGGAGGGGCTGTGGGAGGAGAAGAAGGTAGCAGAATATTTCTGGGGAGCGACTGTGTGTTAGGGTAACGAGAGCACCAGAATTTCTGTTAGCATGACAGAGTCGTGCCTGGTAGGAGAATTCCTTGATAAGCCACTTGAACCAGAAGCTGAAGCCCTAGGGCAACCTGAATGGGGACAACTGTCTTGCAGAAATGACAAAGAAGTGCTTGGTTACATCGAACAGAGGGAAAAGAAGTGGGCGGGACAGGGAAGCTGGGGCACTTGTGACAGGCACCATTTCCCTCCCTGTGACACCACAATACGCTGTCTCAAAAGTTACTAAAAACAAGACGTGCTCGCTGGGAGTGGATATCTCTTGGAAACCAGCAAGGACGGAGGCTCCTGTATTGAGGGCATTGGGGTGGAACGGAGACAACATTCACAGAGAGCAGCTGGGGGATGCGGTCCACGGGAATTCGCAGAAATCCTGAGGTGGCTTCCAGATGGTTCAGTGAGATCTCCCAAGAACGGGAAGGTGTTTGCAGGCATCTAGCCTGGCTGGGCAGGTCCAGCACAGCTGATCTCTGTTCCATCAGCATCGCCTATTTCCGCATCAAGGGCCAGCCATGCATCTCCTCCTCCTGGCCTCAGTTTGTTCTCCTCCCCGTCGCATAGCCCCCCAGTTCCCTAACCCATTTCTCCCTGTGAGGGTCACAGCCCAACTCATCCTCTTCTCATCTCTACCTTTCATAGGTCTTAGCCCTTTGTGCTTACTACTAGCCTGGTACAGACTGAGCTCACTCTAAGTGCATATCTCCTCCTCTAGGACAGACGTCAGCAAACCAGGGCCTGAAGGCCAAATCCAGCCCACCACCTATTTTTGTAAATAAAGTTTTATTGGAACACAGTCATGGTCGTTCATTTCGAATTGTCAATAGCTGCTTTCTCACTACAGTGGTAGAATTGAGTAGTTGCAACAGAAACCTTATGGCCCGCAAAGCCCCAAATATTTACCATCTGGCCATTTAAAAGAATGTTTACCAACCCTTGTTCTAGAATATTAGTTCTTTGAAGACAAGAGCTGTGTTTCATTCATCTTTTTATCCCCAGTACCTGATACAGGACAAATGTTGCTCGGTTAAGTGGATGAATGCATGCATGAGGGTTAGATAAACATCACTGGTTAGGAACCTAATGCAGTGGTTACTGCAAAGATGCTAATTAGAAATGCTTTAAAGAACTGCAAGAGATACTCTAGCTAACTGTATTTTCTGGTTAAGCCAGTTAACAACAACAATAACAACTTTGTTTTAATGTAAATTAGTTTGTTTTTTCTCAAAAGTATGTTAGTCCATTTCTCCTCCTTAGTATACCTGGGTCTAACTGTGTGAGGCTTCAGGCTGCATTTCTGAACATTCGCATCCATCACTAAAAATCACAGATACGGCTTCAGAGGCTGTTTAGGAAGAGGATAAATTGTCTTCCAGTTAAGTTACTGCTTTTTTAGTACATATACCAAAATATCAGGTTATTTCCCTATCATTTGCTCTTTAATAATAGTACAATACTTTATTGGGCATATACTGTGTAAAAGGCACTGTGCTAAGCACTTTACTTGCACTCCCTAATTTACTCCTCACAATAACCCTAAGTAGTAGACATTTCTACATTCCCACTTTACAGATGAGAATACCGAGGCTTGGAAAGATTAAGTAGCTGGTCCAACGTCAAATGACAGGTACACATCTGCTAGCTCCAGTGTCTGACCTGTAAATCATTGCTCCAAAGTTCATTCACTCATTCATTTATTCATTCCACCAACAAATATGTATCTAAAGTCTCTATACACCATCACACCACATGTTGTGATGGTAGTGGGGAGAGAAGAGAATAAGGCTCCATCCCTGATCTCAAGGAGCTCGCCTGCTGATGAAGGACGGACAAGATAACCACAGTGCACAGTGTGGACGACCAGAGAATGAGGGCAGGGTGCTGTGTGAACTCAAAGAAGGGGTTCAAACTCAGGGCCTGGGGTCAGGAAAGGCTTTCTACAGGAAACAAAGTCTAACGTGAAACAGAACAGATGAATTAGAAATGGTGGGAAGGAGAAAGAGGAATGAGGAGAGCAGAAAGCATTTCAGACAGAGGGCGGCACTGACAAAGGCTGGCTATATGATAGAACACAGCTCTGCACGCAACTGCCAACGAGTCCATGTGGCAGAAGCTTCAAGTGGGCAGGCGGACCAGACCAGCTCACGGGGGTTTGGCAGGCCGTGAAGTTGAGTCCACACCCACCAAATGGCCTAAGGCAGAGGAGAAATGGTACTTAGGTGTTCCAAGGTCCATGTGCTAGAGGTTCGCTTGACTACAATTTCCACTTTCTCAACAAAAGTCATCTTCTTCTTTATGAAAATCAGATCAACTTCACGGGGATTCCCCACCGCCCATCAAAAACTAGGCTCCTGATGGACTCCATGATGAACTTAGCCCCTTGAAACCATAATGGCTGGTATAAAGTCAACAGTCAGTCAATATGCATAAGTGAATGCTCCAGATTGGTGCCACAAAGCCGCCCACCATCTTTGAGTTAAAACGAATTAACTGGAGGTAGTCAGCTACCAAGCCTTGAAGATGGAGGAATGGGGAAAAAAACATGATTTTATCAGCCAGTACCAGAGCTCTTCTAAGACGCTTCCTCTGTTGAGGAAATACCTTAGATACAGGCCACTCTGAGTGTGGAAGATGAGGGTCTGAGGCCCTGGTCCGGAAGGAGACAAGAAAAGAGAGATAAACTGGTCTGCACAAGAAAGGGCGGGAGAGGAGAAGAGCCAAGATGGCGCCGTGAGTAGTCCTCTTTGTCTCTCGCCCTTCGAGTCTACAATTATTTGGACACTTATCGCTTGACAAAGGATATCCAGACAGCATCTCAGGACGTCTGAGACACCCACGCGACTATACATCGGAAGGTGGATGGACTTTCCTCCGGGAGGATGTGGAAATAGGTGAAAACTCTCCGACCCCGACGGGCAGCCTAGTACCCGCAAGCGGCTTTCTTCCAACGGACGCCCCCAGAGGATCCACACACATCTAGGGCAGGAGCGAGAACACAACAGAGGAACGACGGTGGAAACAGGTGACCAGAACCCTACCTAAACCCCCTGCAATTACTCCTAAACGCAGAGGGAAACTTTGGAGTTGCACACCTGAGCCCGCGGGGAGAGTCTCTCCCCGCCATTGGCGGGGAGACCCAGCCTGGTGCTCGGGGCGCCCGGAGGGTCCCAGAGAGAGACACGGAGGGCACGGAGATCTCCCAGCTGCCGTTGCCCGCCCCGTGGGACTAGGGATTGCCGGAGATCTCAGAGAGGACCGGGGCCGGGGGAATTTTCAAAGGCCGGTTCTGCGACCCGGAGGGGAAGCGCCGGAGCTCCGCCCGGGCAGCAGACAAAACTCTCTGTGTGCCGTTAGCAGAGGGGCCACGCTGAGCATTCACGGCTCCGGCAGAGGCCCGGAGAGAAGCCCTGAGGGCGGGGCGACCCCCAGCTGCTGTTGCCCGCCCCGTGGGTCTAGGGATTGCCGGAGATCTCGGAGAGGACCGGGGCGGGGGGAAGTTTCAAAGGCCGGTTCTGCGACCCGGAGGGGAAGCACCGGAGCTCCGCCCCGGCAGCAGACAAAACTCTCTGCCTGCCGTTAGCAGAGGGGCCACGCTGAACATTCACGGCTCCGGCAGAGGCCCGGACAGAATCCCAGAGGGCGGGGCGACCCCCAGCTGCTGTTGCCCACCCCGTGAGGCTAGGGATTGCCGGAGATCTCAGAGAGGACTGGGGCTGGAGAGAGTTCCAGAGATCCAGCTTAGTAGCCTAGGGGGAAACCCTACAGGCTCACAGCAGCCTTAGGGAAAGCCTCTGCACAGCACCAGTAGAAGGCACCCAGCCGCCAGCCACAAGGCTGGAAGACCCCAGGGCAAAAGCAGCATAGCTAGGTGTACTAACCACAGACTGTAGAAGATGCCAATAGCTCTCCTGCGACCCATAGAGGACAAGTGAGATTTGGTGGGTGCCGACAGCAACGGAGCGACAAATATAAGTGATCCCACCCCTGGCCGCTGGAAAAGCCCATAACACCGTTGCAGACCCCAAGGAGAGAGCACATCTAGGTGGGCTGCAACAGTAGGCACCTGCAGCCTGAAGCCCCCCTGGGACGGCCCCCACGGCAGAGGAGGGAATCCAAAGGGCCACTGTGGCTACAAAGAGGGGCCCAGGCCCAGTTAGCAACTACGGACAGGGTTCCTGGTTGGTGAAATATAAACAGCTGCTCCTCCCACTGCAGCAGCTGAAACAAGTGAAAGGAGCAACTAAACTCTATCTCCATGCGGAGGCACAAATCAACAACATCAAGCAATATGAAAAAATACATTAAATCTCCAGAACAGAAAGAAAGCAACAAATACACAGAAAACAATCCCAAAGAAAATGAGATATATAACCTAAATGACGATGACTTCAAAACAGCCATCATTAAGATTCTCAATGAGTTAAGAGAGAATTCTGACTGACAACTCAACGAGTTCAGGAGCTATGTCACAAAAGAGTTGATACGATAAAGAAGAACCAAACAGAAATATTGGAAATGAAGAACACAATAGAGGAGATTAAGAAAAATCTAGATGCTCTGAACAGTAGGGCCGATAATATGGAGGAAAGAATTAGCAATTTGGAAGATGGCAATATAGAATTGTTGCAGGCAGAGGAGGAGAGAGAAGCAAGACTTAAAAGAAATGAAGAAACTCTCCGAGAATTATCAGACACAATTAGGAGATGCAACGTAAGGATTATAGGTATACCAGAGGGAGAAGAGAAGGAGAAAGGGGCAGAAAACCTATTCAAAGAAATAATGGCTGAGAACTTCCCAAATCTGGTGAGGGAGATGGATCTTCAGGTGACAGAAGCCAATAGATCTCCAAACTTTATCAATGCAAGAAGACCAACTCCACGGCATATAGTAGTGAAGCTAGCAAAAGTCAACGACAAGGAGAAAATATTAAGGACAGCCAGGCAAAAGAAACTAACCTACAAAGGAACCCCCATCAGGCTATCAGCAGATTTCTCAGCAGAAACTTTACAGGCTAGAAGAGAGTGGAATGATATATTCAAAAATCTGAAGGACAAAAATCTACAGCCGAGAATTCTCTACCCAGCGAAAATATCCTTCAAATACGATGGAGAAATAAAAACTTTCCCAGATAAACAAAAATTAAGGGAGTTCATTGCCACAAAACCTCCTCTTCAGGAAATCCTCAGGAAAACCCTCATTCCTGAAAAATCCAAAAAAGGAAAGGGGCTACAAAACCAAGAGCAGAGGAGATAAGTAGAAGGACAACAACAGAGAGTAGCAGCTCTACATCAGAACAGATTAAACCATGGGACGAGAAACAAAGGAAACTGAAGAAAACCGGAAAACAAGACACAAAATGGGAGTGGTAGGCCCCCACGTCTCAATAATCACTCTAAATGTAAATGGATTGAACTCCCCAATCAAAAGACACAGAGTGGCAGGATGGATCAAAGAACAAGATCCAACAATATGCTGCCTCCAGGAAACACACCTCAGCCCCAAAGACAAACACAGACTCAGAGTGAAGGGATGGAGAACAATACTCCAAGCTAATAATGAACAAAAGAAAGCAGGTGTCGCTATACTAATATCAGACAAGGTAGATTTCAAACCAAAACAGATAAAGAAAGATAAAGAGGGACAGTATATAATGATAAAAGGGACTCTCCACCAAGAAGACATAACACTTATAAATATATACGCACCCAACACAGGAGCACCAAAATTTGTAAAGCAACTCTTAACAGAACTAAAAGAAGACATCAACAACAATACAATAATAGTAGGGGACCTCAACACACCATTAACACCAATGGACAGAACATCCAGACAGAAAATCAACAAGGAAATAATAGAATTAAATGAAAAATTAGACCAGATGGACTTAATAGATATATATAGAACACTTCATCCAAAAACAGCAGGTTACACATTCTTCTCAAGTGCACATGGAACATTCTCAAGGATTGACCATATTTTGGGAACCAAAGCAAACATCAATAAATACAAGAGAGTTGAAATAATATCAAGCATCTTTTCTGATCATAACGCTATTAAACTAGAAATCAACTACAAGAAAAAAGCAGAGAAAGGTGCAAAAATGTGGAGACTAAACAACACGCTTCTCAACAAACAATGGATCATTGAAGAAATTAAAGAAGAAATCAAATATTATCTGGAGACAAATGAAAATGAGAACATGACATACCAAATCATTTGGGATGCAGCAAAAGCAGTCCTAAGAGGGAAATTCATCGCAATACAGGCTCACCTCACTAAACAAGAAAAAGCTCACGTAAGCAACCTCAAACGACACCTAACGGAACTAGAAAAAGAAGAACAAACAAAGCCCAGAGTCAGTAGAAGGAGGGAAATAATAAAAATAAGAGCAGAAATAAACGATATTGAAACAAAAAAGACAATAGAAAGGATCAATGAAACAAAGAGTTGGTTCTTCGAAAGAATTAACAAAATTGACAAACCCCTAGCCAGACTCACCAAGAAAAGAAGAGAGAAAGCGCAAATTAATAAAATCAGGAATGACAGAGGAGAAATCACAACAGATACCAATGAAATACAAGAGATCATAAGAGAATACTATGAAAAACTATATGCCAACAAATTGAACAACTTGGAAGAAATGGACAAATTCCTAGACTCCTACAATCTCCCCAAACTGAATCAGGAAGAAATGGAGAATCTGAATAGACCAATCACAAGTAAGGAAATAGAAACGGTAATCAAAAACCTCCCCAAAAACAAGAGTCCAGGACCAGATGGCTTCTCTGGAGAATTCTACCAAACATTCAAAGAAGACTTAATACCTATTCTCCTCAAACTGTTCCAGAAAATTGAGAAAGATGGAGAACTCCCTAACACATTCTATGAAGCCAACATCACTCTGATCCCCAAACCTGACAAGGACAACACAAAGAAGGAGAACTACAGGCCGATATCACTGATGAACATAGATGCAAAAATCCTCAACAAAATTTTGGCAAACCGATTACAGCAATACATCAAAAAGATTATACACCATGATCAAGTGGGATTTATACCAGGGACACAGGGATGGTTCAACATCCGCAAGTCAATCAACGTGATACACTACATCAACAAAATGAAAAACAAAAACCACATGATCATCTCAATAGACGCAGAGAAAGCATTCGACAAGATCCAACACCCATTTATGATAAAAACCCTCAGTAAAATGGGTATAGAAGGAAAGTACCTCAACATAATAAAGGCCATATATGATAGACCCACAGCCAACATCATACTCAATGGACAAAAGCTGAAAGCCATCCCTCTGAGGACAGGAACAAGACAAGGGTGCCCACTTTCACCACTCCTATTCAACATAGTACTGGAGGTGCTGGCCAGAGCAATTCGGCAGGAAAAAAAAATAAAAGGAATCCAAATAAGTAATGAAGAAGTAAAACTCGCGTTGTTTGCAGACGACATGATCTTATACATAGAAAACCCCAAAGAATCCACAGAAAAACTATTAGAAATAATCAACAACTACAGCAAAGTAGCAGGGTATAAAATTAACGTGCATAAATCAGTAGCATTTCTATACACTAACAATAAACTAACAGAAAAAGAACTCAAGAACTCTATCCCATTCACAATCGCAACGAAAAGAATAAAATACCTTGGGATAAACTTAACCAAGGAAGTGAAGGATCTATACAATGAAAACTACAAGACTTTCTTGAAAGAAATAGGCGATGACATAAAGAGATGGAAAAACATTCCTTGCACATGGATTGGAAGAATAAATATAGTTAAAATGTCCATACTACCTAAAGCAATATACAGATTCAATGCTATCCCAATCAGAATCCCAAGAACATTCTTCACAGAAATTGAACAAACAATCCTAAAATTCATATGGGGGAACAAAAGACCACGAATTGCTAAAGCAATCTTGAGCAAGAAAAACAAAGCTGGCGGAATCACAATCCCCGATTTCAAAACATACTACAAAGCTACAGTGATCAAAACAGCATGGTACTGGTACAAAAACAGGTCCACAGATCAATGGAACAGAATTGAAAGCCCAGAGATAAAACCACACATCTATGGACAGCTAATCTTCGACAAAGGAGCAGAGGGCCTACAATGGAGAAAAGAAAGTCTCTTCAACAAATGGTGCTGGGAAAACTGGACAGCCACATGCAAAAGATTGAAAATCGACCATTCTTTTTCACCACACACCAAAATAAACTCAAAATGGATCAAAGACCTAAAGATTAGGCCTGAGACAATAAGTCTTTTGGAAGAGAATATAGGCAGTACACTCTTTGACATCAGTTTCAAAAGAATCTTTTCGGACACTGTAACTCCTCAGTTGAGGGAAACAATAGAAAGAATAAACAAATGGGACTTCATCAGACTAAAGAGCTTCTTCAAGGCAAGGGAAAACAGAATTGAAACAAAAAAACAGCTCACTAATTGGGAAAAAATATTTACAAGCCACTTATCCGACAAAGGGTTAATCTCCATAATATACAAAGAACTCACACTGCTTAACAACAAAAAAACAAACAACCTGATCAAAAAATGGGCAGAGGACATGAACAGACATTTCTCAAAAGAAGATATGAATATGGCCAATAGACACATGAAAAGATGTTCATCATCGCTAATCATCAGGGAAATGCAAATCAAAACTACACTAAGATATCACCTTACCCCCGTTAGATTGGCAAAAACATCCAAAACCAAGAACGACAAATGTTGGAGAGGTTGTGGAGAAAGAGGAACCCTCATACACTGTTGGTGGGAATGCAAACTGGTACAGCCATTATGGAAAACAGTATGGAGATTTCTCAAAAAGTTAAAAATAGAAATACCCTATGACCCAGCCATCCCATTACTGGGTATCTATCCTAAGAACCTGATATCAGATATCTCAAGAGTCCGTTGCACCCCTATGTTCATCGCAGCATTATTTACAATAGCCAAGACGTGGAACCAGCCTACATGCCCAGAAACTGATGATTGGATAAAGAAGATGTGGTATATATACACAATGGAATACTACTCAGCCATAAAAAAAGACGAAATTGGCCCATTCACAACAATGTGGATGGACCTCGAGGGCATTATGTTAAGCGAAATAAGTCAGTCAGAGAAAGACGAACTCTATATGACTCCACTCATAGGTGGAAATTAGTATATTGAGAAGGAGATCTGATCGGTGGTTACCAGGGAAAAGGGGGGGTGGGGGGAGGGTACGGAGGGGGAAGTGGTGTACCCACAACATGACTAACAAAAATGTACAACTGAAATTTCACAAGCTTGTAATCCATCATAACATTAATAAAAAAAAAAAAAAGAAAAAGAAAGGGCAGGAGAGGGGCAGGACAACTGAACAATAGAGTAGGAAGCTGGGATCTTAAAAACAAAACAGAATGTGGCCACTGCGAAACTCCCAGTGGCAGGGAAGCTGAGAGACCTTAAGAAACAGGAACACCCAGGGACTGGCCCCGTGGTATAGTGGTGAGGTTTGCATGTTCTTCGGCAGCCCAGGTTCGCAGGTTCAGATCTCAGGCGCAGACCCACACACTGCTCATCAGCCATGCTGTGGTGGCGTCCCACATACAAAACAGAGGAAGACTGGCACAGATATTAGCTCAGGGCTGATCCTCCTCAAGCAAAAAGGGGAAGATGGGCAACAGATGTTAGCTCAGAGTGAATCTTCATCGCCCCCCAAAAAAAAATCTTTAAAAAAATAGAAAGAATAGGAACATTCAATATTCAATTTTAAGCTGCTTGTATTGCAACCCTGGAACCCCTCCCCGGCCAGAAACTTTCAGGAAAAACCTACTATGCCCAGAGTCTTAGATAACTTTTGAGGAGAGAACGAGTTGGGGCAGTTCCAGGGGTAAGAGAGAGAGACTGCATGTAGGACGGTAAGACACATGGTCCACAAGCTCAAGTCTTTTCAGCAAAACAGGAACTAGGAATGAATACTGACCAGAACAATGTAACCCCACCCTCACCCCAACAAAACAAAATAACCAAATGAAACACTTCCAGAAAGATTAGAAAGGACACTGGGTCCTCTTCCACCCACGAACTGGTGGATCAATTTCATTTGAATCTCACTGGTAGGTTGGTAAATGTCTAACAACTGAGTCTCTGAAGAAAAAGTTCTGATCTACAGTTTGCTGATTTCTGTGGTGTAAATAACCCCACCATGTAAGGTTTCAAGCTACCAACATGACATCGACCATCTTGAAAAATTCTTAAAAATTTTTAATTGGCTCTCATGAGCTGGTAACAAGCCAGCTCAGTGTATCCCACGCTCAGGGAGTCCCCGGCTAGAATCTAGGTTAAGGGCAGTTTCCATAGATTAAGTCCTTGGTTCGGCTTTGACAAAAAGTAGTTTCATCCAGAGTTATGTTAGCTTTGGGAGACTAGGCCATACCTACAGGAAGGCAGGGAAGGCAAAGAGGTAAGAGACGGGTAGAAGTGGGTACCATCCATCAGGGAGCTGCCATGTGGTCAACAGACACTATAGCGGAAAGGAAGCTCTCAGGTCAGCCAGTGGGACGCCCCTTCTGAAGAGGACACCGAGGCCCAGGGCGTGTGCTGACTGCTCATTAGCAGCAGATCTGGACTTAGGGCTGAGGCTGCCTGCCTCCCTCTCCTTTGTGCCCCCAACTTCCTCTTGCAGGGAAAGGCAGGCGGGGGCACACACTGACAGCTCTGGCTAAGCTTTCGCATTTTGTGTACTAGCTTACCACTTGGGGAACTTCTGACTCTCTCTGTAGGAAGGGGAAGAGCTCTCCCAGGGATTGGTATGAGCTTACGAAAGTCAGCCAGAGACCCAACCGACAGGAAGAGACCCAGCTGGAGTGACCCGCAGCAAAGGAATGAGCGGACAGACTGCTCCAAGAATTTCCAAGGATGTAGGTGGAAGCGGCGGGCCGATGGGATGTTCCTGACCGAGAAAGGAGCAGCAGGAAACAGCAGGGGCAAAAGAGGGAGGTCCTTTCATGTTCTTAATAAACCTCCAAACACGAAAATACCAATGTACCAGGCAATGCCTCCCTCTCATTGAAAAGAAGATCAAATTAGGCACCCTAAATGTTTCTCAAATGATTTCTGGCCTGGTTATGTTACAGAAAACAGGGTAGGATGATTCAAACCTGCTGTCAATACAGAAGGAAGGAAAGAAAAATGCCAGCTATTCTGCAGCTGTCCAGCCGGAATCCTGGAGGAGTTGCTTTCATGACAACTCTGATGCACAGAAACAAGCCAACTTCCAGAGCAGCAGTTAAACCAAATAAACCTGAAGGATATCAGTTGAGGAGGAGAGTCTTAAAATAGCAGGCAGGAATGCACAAGCTCCCTCGGACAACTCAGATTACATGCCCCGTCTCTGCCTTGAGTAAAAGTATGCACTGAAAGTGTCTGTTTAATCTGATTCCTCTCTGTGTTGCCAGTGTTTCCAGCTCATGGATATCAGTCTGGAGGCAAACATGCCAGGTGAGCCAATGCACAGGGCCATGTTCCCTGGAGGGGGGTGCCCGATGCTCAGAGAAGGAAGACACGGTCTGGGTCCCTAGGAAACTCATTCCAGGGTTGGGAAGAGACCATACCCACAGGGCCACATTCCCATGGGCGAGGATTTCCAGTTAAACCAGTGAGGCAGTCTACATCAAGATGGGCATTTGAAATGGACTCCGAAGAATGCATTCACTCATTTAATGAATGTCTATTCTGTGCCAGCTGATGGGGACACAAAGATCAGTGGTGACCAGTCTCTGGGGTGGATGGGGGGTAAGGCATTCTAAAATATTACATTTAATATTGGTTTCTGTTTCATTTATTTACCATTTTAGTAACCAGTAGCACAGACATTAAAGTCCAAATGTGTTTAAGTGGACTATAAACATCTGCTCAAAGCTGCGGGTGTTTGAAAGCAAAGCAGCCTTTCTCAAGAGATACAGAAATGCAGAAGAATCACTTTTTGGCACTTTTTCTGCAAGTGAAAAGGCAAACAAGTCCTTGAGTCCAGATATAAATTCCATCTCCACATTTTTCTATTTCAAAAGCACTGGCCCTAGGTCATCTTGCTCTTGACAGTTCACTAATCTTTTATTTAATGAGATACAGCTTAAAAATTACCACCACACATAGACATTTTGCTTAAAAATTAGAAGCACCGAAAGAAGTTAGTCAGTTGAGATCTAATGCAGCAGAGGTTCAATGATGAAAGCTCTGTAACCTGCCATCTAACCCATGAGAACCTCCACAATGGCTGCGAAGTCATCATGTGTGCGCACAAGGCAGAGCTGCTCTTTGTTAGGAGACCTTGAAACTCACTGGGATTTAGCTGGCTCAGGACTTCACCATCACAGAACGCTGTCAGGTTTCTTGCATCCACAAATAAACCAGCCACTGGCTCACAATGTGCCTCCCCTTTTACTGTAAGATGACCAAGTCAACGAAGCTCCTTGGGCAGACCTTTGCACACCCTCCACCCTTGCTGCAGCTTTGTGGCCAGGCTGGGGTTTCTCACTCCACAGTGCTATGGAAACTGATTTCTGCCCTGACTCGTCTGTGTGGGCATACTAAGTCATTAAAAGGATTCTAGTACCAATTCCAACACATGTGTGTAGGGGGTTTCCCCACACATCCAAGCAATTTCCGGACACCAGTTGGGTGTCCTACAATTCAACTCAATTCTGACACTGTCAATCCAGAGACAGCATCAGATCCTACAGGTTAAGGGCTCAGTCCCACAAGACTGTCCCCCACTCCCCACTTCAGGCACTAGCATCATAAGCCCAGATGATCACTTGTGCTTCTGACTGGCCACCTACTAGAGGCTCCAATGATTCCCTCCTTGAGTGCCATTATTTGCTGGAGTGGCTCACAGAACTCAGAGAAACATTTTACTCACTGGCTATTGGTTTATCATAAAAAGATATAACTCAGGAACGGCCAGACGAAAGAGATGCATAGGGCAAGATATGGGGAATCTCCACGTGTTCACCACGCTGGAAGCTCTCCAAACACTGTCCTTTTGGGTTTTTATGGAGGATTCATTACCTAGGCACGATTGATTAAATCATTGGCCATTGGCAACTGATTCAATCTCCAGCCCATCTCCTCTCCCCGGAGGTCAGGGGCAGGGGACTGAAAGTTCCAACCCTCTAATCACATGATTGTCTCCACTGGCAACCAGCCCCATCCTTAGGTGCTTTCCAACACTCACCTCATTAACAGAACAAAAGACATCTTTCTCACTGTCATCACTTAGGAAGTTCCAAGGGTTTTAGAAGCTCTGTGCCAGGAATGGAATGAAGACCAAAGATATATTTCTTACTATAAATCACAGCATCACAGTCATCCACCATCCAAGGCCAATTTGGAATTGTCCGAGAGTTCTCAGAGTGAGTGAGTAGGCAGAACATAAACAGACTCAGGAAACCTGGGTTCTAATTCCATTTTGGCCACCATCTGTTCCTTCAACAAGGATTTGTTGAACATGACAGCACGCTCCCTGCCCTCACAGAACTCAGTCTACACTGATTTGCTGGGTAAAATTGAGAAAGGCATTTCACCCGCTTCAGACAGACACATCCACGCCCCCAGCTTGCATTTCCTTGATCCTGCCAGCCCTCACTCCCACCTAATCTTTGGGCACGCTGTTCCCTCGGTCTAGAACACTCTTTCTTTCTTCTGCGTAGTTAATTCACCTCTCATCTGGCATTTGCTGGTTTTGGTTACAGCTACATCTCCCGTAATTTGTAAAGTACCTCACACACAAAAGGGGCTCAAGGATTAGTGAATTTAGTCAAAGCTGGCTTGTACGATAGTGTGATGGTTAAAAGCAAAATACCAGCTTTAGAATCATGCAGATCCTAGCGCCAATCTCAACTCTGGCCCTTGCCAGCTGCATGACGTAGGCAACTTTATTTAATCCCTTTGAGCCTCAGTTTCCCTATCTGTAAAATGGGGAAGATACTACAGATAGCCCTGGTAGTAGTGTGAGGGATTAAATGAGGCTATGCATGCAAAACACTTCTGGGCTCATAAGACTACCTCAACAACCCGCGGCTACCACTACCCTATCTCCACTACTAGTGGCATACTGTCACTTTTGTTCACAGCCCATCACCTCACCTACATTAAAAGCAAGCCCTAAAGTTATTTATAAGGCAGGCATTTATAACGTCTGCTTGTTGACACACACGTAAGGCTTTATGATAGTGATGAAGAGGAGGAAGAGGAAGATGGTGGTAATAATTACCTCCTCTAATGCCATTGCTTTGTGACCCCTTGACAGGCCTTCGTTTTCCAAAAGCCCATATGAGAAGCAGGAGAAGAAAAGGACTCGCTCAAGCCTGCTCCTGAAGGAACGTACTTCCCGGAGATTCCACAGAATCTCCTAACCACAAACCACGGAAAACTACAGGACGCTTTACAACCAGAAATCTCCTCCTCGCACCCCGGGAATCTGCTTGCTGAGGGTATGGAGAGCTGTTTCTGCACATTAGATCAACTGACAACTCAAAGTTACAACCTGATTTTTTTATCTGCATCAAAGGCAAAAGATAATATCTCAGCCGTTACTTCAAATTCAGAGGCCGGCACGAAGGCTCTCCACACCGTGGTTCTGGAGGGGATGGACAGAGCAGGGCGGTGTTACCTGCCTCAAAGCTCTGTTTACCACCTGGGGCCCTCCTGGAACTGGGGCAGCTTCTGAAATTGGGTTTGCAGAAAAAGGGGGCGTCTTCTCTAGCCCAGGGACCATTCCACCTGAACTGAATTAAAGTTAAATAGATAGAGGGAGAGGAGGACCAGAAATTCTCTTCTTTGCTACCCTGGAGGCTAAGGCAATATGCTCATTTTATCAAAGGGAAACTGAGGCCCCGGGAGGGGGAGGTGCTTAACCAGGAACACTATTAGGTAGGAGCAGAATTAGAGTCAGGATGTCTACTTGAATATGGCATGACAGCAAATCATTTTTTAAACCACTTTATTAAGATATAATTCATGTACTGTAACATTCACCCATTTAAAGTATATGATTCAATGGTTTTCAGTATATTCATGAAGTTGTGCAACCATCACCACAACCTACTTTTTTTTTTTTTTTTTGGTGAGGAAGATTGGCCCTGAGCTAACATCTGTTCCCAATCTTTCTCTTTTTTTTTTGCTTGAGGAAGATTATCACTGAGCTAACGTTTTGTGTGAAGGATGCTGCCATAGCATGGCTTGACGAGCGACGTGCAGGTCTGCACCTGAGATCCAAACCTGCAAACCCCAGGCCACTGAAGTGGAGCTCACAAACTTAACCATGGTGCCCCCAGGCTGGCATCCACACCCTATTTTAAACATTTTATTACAGCAAAAAGAAACTCTGTAGCCATTAGCAGTCACTCCCCATGTCCCTCTACCCACCCCATGACCCCAGCCCTGGCATCACTAGCCTACTTTCTGTCTCTATGGATTTGCCTACTCTGTATATTTCATATAAATGGAATCATACAACACGCAGTCTTCTGTGACTAGGAAACCATTTTCCAACGTCAGACTTCAGTGGCAGAACTTCTGGTTGATCACTGAATTGTCATCCAGAGATGTGCTGTTAGATACTGCAGCCACCGCCCACACGTGGCCATTTAAATCAATTAAAATTGAACACATTAAAAATTCACTCCTGGGGCAGCCAGGTGGCACAGTGCTTAGGAAGATTGGCAACAGAGGTTAGCTCAGGGCCAATCTTCCTCACCAAAAAAATTTAAAAAATCAAAAAAGTAAAACTTCAGTTCCTTATTCTCACCAGCCACATTTCAAGGGCTTAATGACCACAAGTAGCTAGTGGCTGTCATAGCGCAGATATAGAATATTACCGTCACCATAGAGAGCCTATGGGACAGCGTTCACCCGGAGGGTATGAGGCATTTGCTGATCAACTACAGACCGGCTCTCTGAGAAACGACTACTCAGCCTGTTGTTGGGAAGGGACCTTAGCAGATGGAGATGAGAGCGAGGAAGAGAGAGGACGTAGAGGGAGGGAGGGCAGGAGGGAGGGCTGGGAAAAACCAACTCTCTCCTCCCAGCCTTCCCGCCCCCTCCTCCGTGTTAATCTCAGTGCCCCTTCCCCGGACCTGAAAGGCTCTCTGTTTAGTTAAACTTGTCCAAAAGGCAGACAAGCCAAAGCCCCTGGAAGCACTTCAAGGAACCAGCCTCCACCTCAGCGTTTGATGGTTTCTGAGGCATGTCATGCCAGAAGGTGATCTGAGGGGCTCATTAATGAGACTGAACAGGCCGGATCAGTTTCCGGCCAGTGGCGGCGACTTCGGTTGCCAAGACGTGACCACGAAGGCGGACCGACACCCCAAGGCCAGAGCCATGCATCCTGGCATGCTCAGCAGAAGGGAGCCCAGAGGCTGCCACACCCAGGGTCGGCTGGCGCTCCACCCCTCTCCTTGGGCCCTTTATTAGTTTAGCTGCAATGTCTTTCTTGTCCGAAGATGCTCCAGTCATCAGCTCCCAGGAGCGGGGCGGCAGGTTATTTCAAATTTGGGGTTTAGATACATCAAGATGATCAGAGAACCCAGACTGAAGGATGACGGACAAACAAAGGAAAAACAGAACCACATCCAGAAAAAAACCCTTTACTAATCAAAGGGTCCTTTGTTCCACAACACTGCAAAAATCATCAATCACGACCTTTTAAAGTTGTTTTAGGAGTATAACTATGTTGGCTCACATCCTTTTGTTTAAAACTCTGCTGAAAGATATATCTTTTTTCTACTTCAGTAGCCAACTTATTTAAAAAAAAAAAAGACAACCTAACAAATGCGTCTTCCGATATGTTTGCTTGTCTAAATCAATACTGTTGTCTTGAATTCCCCCTCCCTCAATGAGTGGCAGTGGGGGGCTTGAAGAATCAATAGGTTACATTGCTAAGATACCAGGAGCAAAAGATAACCAGGTGGATATTTACCAGACTATGACAAGGGTTCATTTGCTCATAAGTTATTCTTTTTGTGAAGGTCACTGTGTTTCTCATTCCCTTGGTTTTCAAAAGCATCCGTTCCCATGGTTTATGCACAAGAGATGAAGCTAAGCGAGAAGAGGTGGTTAGGGGGTGCTTCAGACTTCTGACCTGAGGCAACAAACCAGGAGCAGCGAGCGGCTCTCTGGGGTGCTCAGCTCAGCCGCTAGGCTTACTCTGCCCTTTGCAGTCATTTCTGACTCATGAATCACGCAGTCAACAAACTTTACACACATAACTCGGGGTGCTTCTTCCAAGTGTTTCACTTCCTCATCAGTCTAGGACAGCCACTAGCTACATGTGGCTATTAAGCACTTGAAATGTGGCTAGTGAGAAGGAGGAACTGAATTTTTATTTATTTTATTTTATTTATTTAATTATTTTGGTGAGGAAGATAGGCCCTGAGCTAACATCTGTTGCCCCATCTGCTATTGTGACGTCCTCATAAGAACTTCATGAAGTTTGTGCTATTCTTATTTCCATTTTAAAGACAAGGAATTGGAAGTTCAGAGATGGTAAACAATTCGTCAAAGTCACCAGGCCATCAAGCGCAATTGCTGGGACCAGACCCTGGTGTCCCAGTCTGGCATTCAGACCATCTTCATGACACAACAATTCGTGCCTGTTGCTACAGAAAAGAGAAAGCAGAGGAGCCTGAGTCTCTGAGACCAAGGATCCCAGAGGCCTAAGAACAGGCTTCAGGAGAGCCAGACCTCTTTTGCAGGGTGCGACTGTCGCAGGGAGCTCCTACTTTGGCCAAGAGGGGCCTCATAAAGCAAGGGGGGCTTGTGTCCCCTCAAGGAATGGCTTGTGTCTGCTACTCAGAGATACAGCTTCTGTGGGACTGGAGTAACCAAGGATCCTTCAGCTACTCTCCCCACTGAGAGTTCTCAGAGCTACACGCCCCCACACTTGCAGGAAACTACAAGTGTGTCTCAGCTAACATTTTATGAGCTCAGAGTATTCTCATTTTCACGTGAATGCAGTGAAAATAGACTATGACCATGACAAGTGAAATCAATCCATCAATACATATTTATTGGGTCCAACTGACATACTGGTGGACGGCAAATAGCTCTAAGTCCCCACTCCTCTCTCTATCACGTATTCTTCGTGATGTTGACTTTGTAGCATCTTTCTCAACAGGCAGAATACGTTTCGCACCCTCATGTACCTGGGCAGGTCATGTGACTTGCTGTGGCCAACAGGATGAAGCAGAGAACTGATGTCCCTTCTCAGATCTTAGGCCTCCAAGGGCCTCGCACACTAACCCTCTGTCTCAGAACTGGGGCATCGCCATGAGAACAGTCTGGACTAGCGTGCTGGAGGATCAAAGACCAGGGAGAGAAAGCTGAGTTGTCTCAGCTGAAGCCAGTACAGACCAACCAGCATTCAGTCAACCCTCCAGAGCACCTCAGACACATAAGCAAGCTCACTGGAGATCACCCGAGCCTGGCACCCATCACAGAGCTGTCCCGTCCACCTGTCAGCTCGTGAGAAATAATACATGGCTATTATTAGAAACTATAATTTTGGGGCCTGGGGAGACAGGAGTCAACAAGTCAGAACCTGCTTCCCCAACCTTATCAAGGCTGGAGGGGCCAGAAAAAGGTTCTTTCCCACAAGTTTCACTATTATTTACTATCTCTTAGGCAGTAATAGGTTTGAAGACAGTCCTGGAGAAATAATCACTGTTTCCGATTGGAAGGTTCAAGACCCAACTGGCTCAGAACTTGGCTAAGAGCAAAAGCTTGGAGTCAGGTGACGCGGGTTAGAATCCTCACCTGGAACATACGTCCTATGAGGAAAAGTCACTCTCCCTCACAGGTCCTCACAGGCATGACTCGGAACCAGGTGAATTTAATATGACCCAGGTAATCCTGGTTCCCCAAGGAGGTTCCTTACTCCAGAGCCAGAGCCCCATTCATACACGAACAGGACAGAATGAGTCTCTGTGCAGATAAATCTTTACAAATAGGGCCCAAAAGGTTTCTCCTCTACAAACTTTTCCCCAATGAATGCTGCCCCCTACAGCACATGTGTGAAACTGATTTTAAAAAATAATTCTGCATAGACAACGGCCTGAGGATAGTCACATCCGGCTCTCCTCAGGAGAAGGCAGAGGAATGAATCCAAGTGCTAAACGCTTGAAACCAGCCATGAATAACCTCCCACTCGGCAGCTGTGACTTCTGCGTGGCAGGGATCCTTGCCTGTGGCCTCTCTGATGGCCTCAGAGCCTGAGCTTGGCAACTTCACGACAACTTACCTCAAGCTAAGGAGAAATCTTCCCCAAGTGCGTGAAGGGAGGGGAGAAGTCATCACAGACTGTACCCAGGCCGTTCCCTGCAGGAAACGCAGCTTTGGTTCAGTACAGAAATGAACCCTGGAGCGTGAGCAGCACCGTCGAGAAGGAAGCACATTCCCGGAATGAACGAATACCTTCAGAGGAGCCCATTCGAGGGAGGGCTCTGAGATCTCCAGTGAACGGTGGGGGTACGTGCTGTTACCAGGCCTTTCCAGGACCCACTAAAATCACACCGACTCCACCCTTTGCCTGGGATCATCAAATCCCACATTCATGAGGGATCTTAGCATCTCTGCCAACCTGCCTGCCAATATAAGAAACCGCGCCTCTCGTAACCTTAGTGGCTGGTGGTCTAGCCTGTTTCTGTTCCTCCAGGGTCAGGGGATGCCCTAACTCCCAAGACAGCTTGTTCAACTGGGAGAAGATAAGTTCTTCTTAAACGGAGCCAAAGTGTGCCCTTTTTGTAACTCCTTAGTTCTACTACTCCCTGTGACCAGAGAGAGAGAAAAAAGCTGGCCCAAGACACAGACCTTCATTTCTAAAAGGAAATTGGCTTCTCTCCACAAAACTGTTTTCTAAAACATCCTTTGTTTCTAAGCACTGGTTGGGAGAAGGGGTATTCTGAGCAAAGCAGACCCTACAGACCTCGTCTCCGGGTCTCACGCAGACGAGGTGAGGTTCTGCCGTGTCCACAGAATGAGAGTCCTCCCTCCTAGCACCTACTCTTCTCCTGAAGAGCAGTCATCACCAAATGGAATGAGATGATTCGTGTTTTGTTTAATCTCTTTCTCTCCCACCAGACTATACATTCCACAAGGGCAAGGATCGCTATCGGCTTTCCGCATTTAAATATTTAGTGACTAGCATGATTCCTGAGACCTGGAAAGCACTGATAACGTGCCGAATAGATGAGAGATTGCGTTCCCCGTACAGGAAGGCATAATGTGAAGGGACAGACTCATTTGCCCCACACTGTACAGTCTGGTTGGAATTATCTGCTGCTTAAAAACAGAGCCAAATCCAGCATAACTTTTCGTGCAGCAAAAATCAACTAGTGCCTTCAAAGATCCTTATCCTTAGGCTAAACCTGATTCTTGAGTCCACCAGCTGGCCGCTGGCTGGAGAGGGGGTAGATGGCCTTGTGAAGACCGATTTTAGCTCAGGCCTGCTGTCAGTTCCTCTCTATGCCGTGTGAACCTGATCGCGACCACAACACAATGTGGGTTTTCTTCAGTCCACATACATTCTTCCAAATTGAGGAAACAAATGTGGGTAGGCCCTGTGTGGAAGAAAACATTTAGACAGTCTGAAGTCATTATCCTCCCAAGCAGAGCGCCTGCAGAATGCCAGGCTGGAAACCAAGGCTCTGCTTGGAGACACAATGCAACGCCTGGCCCGTAGGCGGCAGCAGAGACTCACTGTCCTGAGCCAGGGGACTTTTTTTTTTTTTAAACTTTGCTTTACTCAAGGTGAGTTATTATAGTTCACTGATTCCCAACCCTTTTCATATTTCATAAAAATGCTGTGATGCTCCCACTGTGAAAAAGGCAAAGGGAGCATGAGGTGTTGAGAGGACTTCTTTAACTGCTTTTACGAGAGAAGCAGGGCAGGCCCCCAATTTCCACCAGCAGCCAGTATGTGTGGAATGTCCCCAAAGTTCAAGGAGCTTCGCCAATCACATGAACCGGCATGGCTGCCACTGAGGGATCATGGCAGGAGCCCCGAGGACACTAAGAATGTGAACTGTGCCCACAGTGCCCTGGCACAAACCGCTGTGCAGCATAACCGTCTATCCCCATGGCATGACACCTGCAGATGGCCCGTGCATCGCAACGTAGATACGTGGTGACCATTACACCTTGGAGACGAACATTCTCAATGTGACCCCTCATCTGACGGCCTCCTCTGCAGAAGCCAGTTCCCTGGCACACAGATTATGTGTTTGTATTCTAATGAAATGCACCTACCGACAGAATCATGAAGGCAAGAAAGAAATAGGCATTTTTTCTGGTTCCTTTAAGCCTGAGGCTGCTGTGTCCTCAGCACAGAGAGGCAGCTGTGTATGAGGCCCGAGAAATCCTCATTGCATCGCTGCAGCCGCATGAGCCGTCAATTTCATCGTGCAGAAGCTCTCCCTTGTTCTGACCAGCATTCTGTTTGCGTACTCGGCACTGTGAATATGGGCCATTCGTGCTCATTGAAAAGTTAATTTCATTTATCCCAAAACCTATTTATCTTCTCATGCTAATGAATATTGTCAACTACCTGCCTTGGAGAAGAAAAATATTTTTTAAAAAAGAATGTTTAAATAAATGATGAAACTAAGCCCTGACTGCAGGTGACACCTGGATAAAAATGGCCAGGAAAGCACCCAGAAATGTGAATACTTTCCTCCACCAATGAGCCTTGAAATTAAATTGAATTCCTGTGAATGTGATGCTTTCCACATAGAGAGGCAAGCGAAAGAAATGCTGAGATTTATCACCTGAAGATCAGATGAACATCAACTAGCCATTTTCTATTCCTGACGCAAGACTAATCCAATAGATATTTCACCTTCCTAAATGATTCACTTTCTCTTTTTCCCCTCTCATTCCTCCTGTTACAAAAAGCCAAGTTTGCTGTATTTTGGAGAAAAGATTCATAGCAAAACCACAAGCTCACACAGTGGCTTTGAGACACATCCCTATTTAGAGAAAAGCAAACATGGTCATACCCTTCTTGTTCTCTGTGCAAAGGAAGGCGTTAGCATTCAAGGTGACTAGATTCACACATATCGGAGGCATTGACACGCCTCCCCCCTCTGAAGGCTCCTTTGAATTACACAGTAGATCAAGAAAATGGCTCCCAAAGGCGGTCGCAGGGACTACAGCAGACACCATTTTCTTTCCCCTTCGTGTCTGACTTTGGTTTAAGGCTGGAGGTTAAGGACAAAAGGAGGATGGAGAATGGGAAGGCGGGAGCATCACTCAGCCTCCTCTCTCCCAGCTTTGCCAGAGCCCACCTTCCTCTGAACAGGACCGTGCTCTCAGGCTCATCACCCAACGCCAAGGCCTTCAAGTGCGGAGCAGAGAGACAGCCAGAGAAGGTTCTCCCATCAGGGAAAGGGTGAGCTGACTCCCCATCAGAGCCCTCCTTATCTTGTACTCCCTCTGCCACCACCTCTAGACCCCAAAGGGACACTCCATTTTTTATAGTTCCAGCGTAAGGATGGGAGCAAAACCCTTTTCCTTATTTTCTCTTAGCTCAGTGGAAACAAGGTAGCATTGAATAATCTTTTAAACAAAATTAAAATAAGAACTTTACTAAAGATTAGTAAGGCAATAGCACAAAACCAAAAGAAGATACAAAGACCTGGGCGAGCAGGTGAGTCTACCCATGTACATGGCAGGCTCTGAGAGTACATTTAAACACGTACACGACAAAATGCATATGCAAATTTAAATGGCTCCCACTTGAATTCTTGCTATACGGCAGGTTCTAGTCGAGTGTCTTACCACATTATCTCCATTCCCCATAAATCAGTTGCTGAGAATTGAAAGGCAATTAGCAGGCAGCATGTCCTTTCAAAGGTGACCAAGAAGTCCCCCCAGGAGAGAGGGTCTCAAACTCCAGTGCCATAAGAATAACAAGAGTGTAATATGGAGACTTCTGGGCTCTCACTCAGAAATCTGAATTAGAAGGACTAGGTTTGTAAAGCCTCTGATTTGTGTTTTCAGCAGTTACCTCAAAGGATGCTCGTGTAGAGGGCCCATTACACCTACCTTGAGAAACAACGGTCCAGAGTCTTGAATTTACCATCTCGCCAGATCATGGGACTGAAGCTGTGTGCTTCCGACTTAACAGACAGCTACCATGTTGGACCAGTTCCCCCTCCGATTACACCTGGGCAATTTGCATATACTATGTTAGAGTGGAAAAATGTTACTGTTTAGGCATTATTTTGGAGAGAGGTGCCACATGTTTTTGGACTTTTCAACTATTCAGTTAGACAATGTCAATAATTTGTTTAGAATAAAAAGAAAAACTATGGTGTGAAATGCAAACTAGAACAATGAAACCTGCCTTTCTTGCAGGAGCCATAACCTCCACCTGTCCACTCGGGAAAGGGCACCACTGACCGACAGCAAGCAGCCGGCTACCCAGTGTTTCAGAAGGTCAGAACTTGGCAATTGCTTCACGCCATGCAAACCAAACTCATGATGTCAATAATCTCCAGATCAAGAAATGATAATAAATCTTACCCTTCACAGAAATATCTACAACCAAAAGAAGAGAACAGGACAGAAAATCTGAATTGGGCTACACAAGAAATTGGAAAGAATGCTTCACATTTCACTTTCTCCCTTCACGAGGGCTCGAGCAGCCTGTTGCCACTTCACAGATAAATCAACTGAATCTCTGAGAGGTGAGGTGACTTGCTGTTGGAAAAGGATTAACAAAATCTCTTCCTCTTCTGCATGAGAATTTGATCTTGGGTTAACCTTGTAACTCTGTTCCCCTGGAAACTTGATACAGATAGAATGTCAGCTATGTTACTAAGCAACATCGCTCATGGTAAAAATGACCCTTGATAGTCCAACCACATCTGGACTGGCAAGAGCGATAAATGAAGCATATTTTGGTCTTCTCTGAGTGCTATGACTCTACTGATTGGGCCCAATCTTTGTGGGAACCCTAGAAGTTATGCATATGGTGCTGTCGTAAGAGATACTAGCTCCCGTGGAGCATGTGGCTTTTAAGGTAGAGTGACTCCTGCACCTGCCCTAGGCGAGTCTTGTACCCACACACCTGACCTTCCATCTGAGGCAGGGGGCAGGCAGCAATAGCACCTGGACGGCTGTGTGGGCTGCTGTCTACACTGCTGCAAGGACCACTCCCACGGAAGAGAAACACCGGCACAGCCCTGCCAGCAACCTGTGATTCCTGCCTACCTCCTACTGAGTAGAATTTGCCACGTGTGGTCGATGATGGTCTTCTGAGCAGATGCCCTGGTGAGTGTTGCACTTGCCCAAAGCCACACTCCTGGGAAGGGGCAGCCAGAACCCAGACTCCATAGTCTGCTTTCAAGGTAAGCACTTTCTCTTTCATTCCAAACCTTTCCTCCTGGGATAACTGTATTCTCGCCCAAGAGACTGGTGCAACTTCTCAAACACATGCCAGCCTTTTTTTCCCCCCCTCCAGTGCCATGTGAGGTCCCTAACTTTGGTAGCTTCTATTTCATCCTGCCTGCCTTGCCTCCATGGCTGGTCTAACGGTTCACTGAGTTCCATTTCCAGACCATCCCCAGATACTTCTTTAAATTCAACGGTGCCCCCTGGTTCTAACCTCTAAGCTGGCTTCTTCAGCCCTCAGACAATTATGGCCTCTGGCTGGAGGGTCATGGCGACTTCACAGCTGGTTCCCAAACACAGACGATTATCACCTGTGAGCACCAGTGAGCACCCAAGCTCTCCCCGGCCCAGGGTTCCAGCTCTGGAATGGCAGGGTCTCCTGACGACCAGAGGAGCCCAACCGACCACTGAAATGATCTTGCAGAAGTTTCCTCGCCACAGGACATGAGTTTATGAACACAGTGACCCAGCAGAGGTCCTCTCAGATTAACACCTGGACCAGAAGAGTCTGATAACTCCCTCCTTCCCAGCCTCCCCTCCCTTTCCTCTCAGCAAAAGTCCAGGATGGAAGTCATCACAAATGATACCACTTCTCTAAGCCCTCCCCGAGCCTTCTGGCTAAGTTCATCTTCTTCCGCACAACTCTGAGCATCTCTCTCTAACGGGACATATGAGCAGCGACCCTCCCCCGAGGCCGTGGGCCCCTGGAAGCAGAGTTTGTGTCCCAGTCCTGTCACTACAATGAGCCCAATGCTGGACATCGATGGTGACGAAACTGACAAAGGAAAGAAACAACATGAAACAGAGGCACCCCAACCATGTGCTTTTCTGCATGCCTTGGACCAGTGAATTAATTCCATCTAGGCTAAATTGTAATTTTATGTCAGAATCCTGGTTCATGGCAGGACATGGGCAACTTCTTCACGGCTATATCCCCCATCTCTAAATCAGATAAATAACTTGCTTCACCAACCATGAAGTGACAAGTTTATAGAGATTCTAAATCAACGGTCTCAATGTTACTCAGATGTGGTATAGTGCTGAAGGCTGTAAAATTCTGTCTCCAGCCATGTCTGGCTCTTCTCTTCTGCCCAAGACAGGCAGGAACAAACAAAGAGGAAGAAAGTGACCCAGAGAATGAAGACCAGAGGAAGGAACCCACCAGAAAGGGCTGATGGGGACCACATCAGACAAGGCCAAATGGCCAGTGAAAGCTGTAGAATCCACTCGCACTCACAGTGGCTTAGTGATGGAGGACCTCAGACTCACCTTGCAGAACGGGAAACTGAGGCCTGGAGAGGGTAAGTGTCTTGAGAGAGGTCACATTAGCCAGTAGAGAACATGACCTCAGACACAAGTGCTTTCGTACTATGCCAAGGTCACTGGTTGCACCTCACAGCAAAGTGTCAGTTAAAAGGACCAGTTTCTAGCAAATGATCTTGTTATTTCAACTTCTCAAAATAATTTGCCTCATTTCAAAGACAGAGTATTTTTTGCCTAAGAGAATGAAAATAAAAGTGGTGTCAGGTGTACAGGGAAAGCAGCCCTCTCACACACTGTGGATGGTAGCATAAATAGTTATAACCTTTTGGAAGCAAAATTTGGCAAAGTTAAAACAACTGTAAATGTGCGTACCTTTTAATGCAGTGGTTCCCCTGAAATGGCTGTATACATGCAAAAAAGACACACAAGGAGGTCAATCCCAGTACTATTAATAATGCCAAAAAATTAGAAGCAATCTAAATGAAAGTGGTTAAAAATATTAAGATAAATTCATACAATGGAGTACTATATAACTATTATGAAGAGACAATGAGTCATAAAAAGGCTGTCCATGATTTTTTGATTTATAAGATTTTAAAAGTCTAATATATGTGTGTGTGTGTGTGACAGAGTGTGCATATAGCTCCTGTAAGAATTAAACAAACTATTACCTATCAAGCATTTGGAATAGGACTTGGCAAATAATAAACATTCGAAAAAATTTGTCTATCTAAACGCGGTAGTACATGCATAAAGAAAATGCAGAAGAATATAAACTAAGTGGCCAAACAGTGGCTATTTCTGGGAGGTGGGACTATGGAGCATTCTTTTTCTTTCAATAAATTTGTGTGGTTTGACTATTGTTTACATGATGATTTTTATAATGAAGATATAATAAAGATGTGCCTTCTATAAAATGAAGAAAACCATGTTATTCAGAAGAGAACATCTTCCACAGGCACAGAAGTCAGTTTAGGAATACTGAGGGTTTCAGATTTGTATGACGGACCAAATACATAAAAAGTGTATTGATTTCTGGCAGTGTCAACCCATTCAGAGGTTGAGGGGATGTCAGCGAGGGGATAAAAGGAAGAGAAAACAGATAATGTCACAAATGTTGAGAAAGATAGCTGTTTCCTCCCTCCTGAAGATCTGTGATTCTGTTCTGGAGCCCTCAAGCCACTCGGAGCCCAAAGAGGAAGTGAGGAGCCGCCATGCACCCCAGCCACCCCTCAACAGACGTTTCACAGCGGGACCTGCTCACACGTCCGCAGGCCAAGCAAGGCTGTCCCCAGCTGTCGCTTGCAGGAGTGAGACAATGAATCAATCCAAAGGCAGACCTAACCAAGACAACAACAATGACACGATGAACAACTACAGGTTCTCTTAAAGACTAAGGATCCGCAGACCTTCCTTCAAACATCACAGGCCAACTCTGAGCTCTGGGTCTAGTGGGTTACGTCGCTGTACAGGAACACTTCTGGTTTTTATTTCCCAGCTGTGGACTTGGTCACCTATGGAAAGAGCTAAGGAATTTTGTGCGAGTTCCCAGGTTTTTTCTGGCTATGAGGTATTATCTACTACTTTTCTTTTGTTTTACATCTCAGTTGATAATTCAGTATAATCAGACCCAAATTCAGTGATGATGGCAAAAGGGGACTGGCTTCTTTGGATGCGATTTTAAGAGGAATCCTTTAGTATTTCCCCACAAAGTAACAAGCGCTCTGGGGATTTTGAAAAGTTGCCTGTTACAACTTCCTTTTATTCCTCTTAGTCTTTTTTAAAAATGGGGACTAGGTGTTGAAATATTTTTGTCATTTCTCGACAGAATAATCAATTTCTCCTTTAACTGATCGATGTGATTAGATCGATTCCTAGGTCAATGGGTCACATATGAAAGCCCACAACTTGGTTTACCCGAGAGTGAACTCCCAGAACACAACATTCTCAGGGCCTGACTCGCTCACAAGAAAGCTTCGAGGAAGGACCAGTGAGGCGATGACGTGCATCATGGAGTGACCGCATCTGAAAGGGGTCCAGACCTCAACCACAGCACCAGCCGTACTGAACCACAATGAATCTGCTCACGAGCATCTCTCGCCAAGACTTCTCTGGGTTAAGGACGGTATCTCATGCACCCACGTACCTGTGGCGTCTCACGCAGGCCAGGTGATTATTTCCATTCCCCACACAGACTACATTTTGCATGTAAGCTGGCTTCCTCATAAGCTGCAAACAAGGTCAGACTCAAAGGAGAACACAAGGACCCTGAGGAAAAGAGGAGGAGACGAACGTCTCCAAAGGTAAAATCGCACAGCCCCTTTCCCTCAGGATGGTGGAAAAGTTTCAGCATAAAACATATGCAGGCCTGCTCCAAGCCTGCTTTGCTCCAGCTCCCCAGGACAGCAGAGGGATGACAGACATGCCTGGAACCACCGTTGGTTATTTTTATCATTCCAAATCTGTGGGGGATCTTGTGGGTGTCACAGTTTCCCAGCAGACTTCCTGGGGGCCAGTACAGAGCCAGAGTTCAAATCCTGGAGCCGAGCCTGCTTATGAATTCCAGCGCTCGATTACCAGGGAGGGCAATGCACCAGATCTCAATCAGCCTCCTCTCCTTTATCTGTAAAACTGGGTCAATAATATTTACATCACAGAATCTGTGAAGATCAAGACAGCAAAAATCAAAGTCCCTGCCAAATAATGCATGATTGATAAATAAGCACGACCTCTTTCTTTTGACACCAAAGTCTTACTCTCAAGTAATGCCTCATGAGAATTCACACCCAGGCCTTTAAGAGGCCTCCTGGCTCTCTGACTGCTCAGTGCACACACGGAAACGCCTGCCCGGGAGAGAGGAAGGTTGGTGGCTGTCCCAGCACTGGTGGCCATCGCCTGGCTGGGCTGCCTGAGTGTCCCTGCGTCTGTGGTAGGCACTAGGACACTGTTCCAGTCACCAATCCTGCATCCTCCCACAACTGTTCCATCCACGAAGAACTTTTTCTTTATTTTCTCCATCTTTGGGACATTGGTCTCACATCCATCCTTCAGACTTTTTCATGACAGCTTCTCCCCAAATGACCATGGGACAAGCGCAGGCTGGCTCAACAGAAGGCCCTGCACAGGCTTTCTCCGACGTCTCCCCAACTGCCCCTCGTGTTCAACCTGCACATCTCTAACCAGCCATCAACGGGCAAGGCACTGAGCATTTCTCTTCCTCTCCCAGGAAAAGCATGGTATGCATCGTGGTTCTGGAATCAAAGAGCTTGGGTCCAGTTCCAGCTCCAGCTTTCACTATCTCTGGTCTGACCTCGGCCAGTACTTAGACTCTCTCTGCCTTAGTTTCACGCATCGGAAAACGAGGAAAACAGCACAGCTTGTTTGGGGGGATTCAATGAGGCACAGGGTAGGTACGCAATAAAATTCAGCTCTTTTTATTTATATAAAAAACAAAAACCCTTCCATATATTATGTACATATATAAATGTATTGTGAAAGTTCTGGAAGGATATGCATGGAAGGGTTTATGTTGGTATCCTTCAGGGAGCATGTAAGCGAGAACTTTTATTTGATATATACTTGTACCATTTTACAAGCGTACATTATTTTTGTAGTTTAAACACTTTTTAAAAGAACACACTTTTTAAAAGAACACACTTGGGTAAGTGAAGAAAAGGAAAGGAGGCGAGGGAAGGGAGGGGGGAAGAGAAAAAGAGAAAATGGTTTGCTTGAGGCCAAAGCCAAGCGCTGGATCATAGTCTTGCCTGGTTGAGACATCCTGGTTATAGGTTCGGGGCTAGTTGCAGAGTTCCCACTGCCTTGTCTGGGAAGCCTTCTGCTATATGTATGCCAGCCCTACATAAATTTCCTTCATAATTTCTCCAATATTCTAGGTGGGAGTAGGGATGGGCGTGGGGGAAGCCCAGTTCTATGGAACCAAGTCATTCTGGGCTAGAGGGGTTGGGAGGGGGGTGCTGATTTCATTCACAGTGGGGGCAGGGGTGCCCAGTCTCCTGAAGCACTTTAGGGAGCAGGAGGCCGCTCTTCTGGGCCTCAGGGGAGCAGAGGAGCACATCCAGGCCAAGTCCTAGGACGCCTCCACACTACCAGGGAGGAAATGCTCCCAAGAGCCCCGGCATGTCCCCGAGAGAGGTCCAGACCTCTTGGCGGCAGAGGAATGAAGGAGGCTCTGCCTCTTACGGAGGAACCTTCTAAGCTGCCTCTGTCTCTCCAACGTCTCCTGAGACACAAACTGAAGCAAGCAAAGGCTTGTTTCCCTCTCTTCAGAGCAGAACCCCCACAGGGCTGCTCACCCTCTCCCCATCCTAAAAGCTCAGTCCTATGTCTAGTAAAAAGTCATATCCTTTTTTGGTAAAAGTTACATTATCAGAACACCAAGAGCAATGTTGCCTACTCCTTATATGTAGCCAAGATATTCATTTCGCCAACCCACATTTCTGACTTTTTCAAAGGGTGAAAACCCTCTTGCTCCTAACTCCCCTCACATCACTTCTTATGGGCAAAACCTTATCAGCTTACAAAACACATGCCCCAAGCAGCTTGCATTTCTGGAAAACCACCTACTGTATAGAGCACATTCTATGAAACTTTATTTTCAAGTTGCAAATACTATATTGTTTCTATGTGTAGCCAGGTGTCTCCTGGGCCCCACACAAATACAGTTGCTCCTGCTGGCAACTAGGAATATAACATTTCCCCCACTTTATTAATGCCTCTAGTAACAAAGTTCCTGCTGGCCAAGGATGTCCTTGTGACCCATTTCCACCACTCTATCTGCAACCCCACCCCCGCCCCGGCCAAGCTCACCCAAAGAAGCCAGATATGCTATAAAGGAAGATGCCAAAAAGGACCTTCGAGAAGGTGACTCACCTTTCTCGTGGCTGCTTGGAGGTGGCGGTGGGGGCTGGGAGGTGACTGGCTTGGACTTGTCATAGTTGTTAAAGCTCTGGCTGCGTCGGTGGTTAGCGGTGGCTGGCCCTCCGCGTGTTTTGGCCTCACTGCCCGCAGCGGATACCCTCGCGGTAGGACCTGGAAGTCTAAAATGCAAAAAGCAATAGAGTACCGGCTTCAGTCTCAGGAGAGCAGCAGGATCTCAGAAGAAGGAACTGCGACCATGCAGGAGGTAAAAGAAACCATTCAGGACGCCGGGGCTGTGGAGGCTTGCCCATCAAGGGATTTAGTGGAACCACCACAAACATCGAGGCTCGTGATGACCCCAGTAAAGTCCAACAGCAAAGCCGGAGCAGTTTCCCTTTGAGCAAAGAGGGAAAATATGTTTGCTGATTAAAAACACAAAGCTCATCTTCCTTTTTCTCTTGGATGAGCAATTTTACTTTCCAATAGGGCCAAACCATGTCGTCTCTAATTCCATCAAGCGTGGAACATAAAGGCCCGTTAAGACTCTAAACTGTTTACCTTGCGTGTGCATCTCTTCTGGTAGGTATCGAAAATGGTTTTTACCATAATCTGGGGATGTGAGCATCGAGAAAAAGACATAATTTACCATGGTCAGAAAGGGAAGTGCTACCACTCAGAATCCAACACATCTGCAAGGAAAACTTATTGTCTGGATGGAAACACTTGTTCAGACATACATTTTCCTTCGACACCTGACAACCTGTCTCCACAGGCATGACTTCATTACTTTGAGGCTGCAGCCCAGCCTCTCTGCATGGGAGATGAATAAACTCATACTTTCTTTCTGTAAAGGCAGAAGGAATCTATTAGCCTGAAGACAAACACACACTCACTTTCCCTTTAAATAAAACACCTCATTTTGGGCAGTTTGGGAAATAAAGTCAGCAGACTTCTTGGTCATAGATCTAAAGACATTATGGCCCATTCCCCAGAGTTAAGGATAAGATTCCCCCAGAATTTTGGTTCAGGGACTACTAAACAGGCGGTTTCCAATCACTAAAGTCGAAAGATGAATAAGTGATGAAATATTCAGTTGTATCTTTCCGCTAAAACCCACTTAGCTGTGTTTAAAAGCCACTGGAACCTCAGCCGACTAGCATTAGATCTAGTGATAAGCCTGAATTTTCAACTCATAAAGCTTTCAGCCTTCTCTTTCCACGCAAATCTGTGAGCACCAAAGAAGTCTGTAGTCTGGAAGCATTTTAGATGTAAGAAAGCAATCACTTTAAACTTTTTCTCGTTGGCCGAGCAAGAAAGATGGTTGTAGAGTAAACAGAGAACATGAGCTGGTGTGAGAGGACTGTAAAATTTATACAGTTAAGAAGAAGCTGGCCCGATGCCCTCACTGGGAGCTAGGAGAGAAGGAAGGGGGTGAGCTCCTTCCCCACCAAGCAGCGGAGGGAAGGCATCACTTCCCACAGCTCTTGGAGGATCTGCCCCACTCTGTTCATTTATCCCACCTTGTCTGGAGAAGGTATTCACCCCCACGAGGATAGGCACAGAGCGGGGTGCAAAACTAGCAGTGCCAGTGCCTGTATTTGGGGACCAGAAACGCCAGCACAACCGATCGAGGAGGTCCAGCAGGATCTTGGTTTCTCTCGGCTCTGCTTCCAATGCAAACAGCATCCTGCAAGTCCTCCAAGGCAGGGGTATCTGAGTCCCCACAGCCGACGGCAGAGCTGCTGCAGGTGCAGACGTGGAGCTCCTTCCGAGTGGACTCCACTCCGCAGGAGTCTTTACGCTCACAGATAGGACTAGAAAAGGATTATGGACTTGTTCCAAGATGATGTCACAGCAACAGCATGAAGTGGCGCAGGGTAACACAGGCCACGGTAGTCTGCTTCAATGGGGAAGTGGCAAAGAGCAGGGAGACAAAAAGCAACAAGGAGGGAAAAGATGCCTTCTTTTCAGAGTTGCTAGAGAGGCCCCACTGCCCTGACCTGGGACCGGACCAGATTTTTAGGGGCCTTTATAGGGCAAGAAATCAAAGTATTGGATGGGATGGGCACCACCCTGAATTAGGTAGGCAGTCTGGGCCTCTGTGAGGCAGTGTGGGATAATGGATAGAATACGGGCTTTTTCCCTACACGTGATATTGCACTAGTCTTACGATCTGAGATTCATCTTCTCTGTCTATAACTTTAAAATAATAATAAAGTACTCAGTGGGACAGTTTTAAATTCGAATGGGACTTAAGGTCAACGCCTGTTGGTTCCCCTTCCCATCTTCTCTGCTGACCATAGATCCATAAAGGAATTGGGCGTTATCATAAAACATGCTATGGTACGAAAAAGAATCAGACAAATAAGGAAGGAAACAGAGCTGGGTCAGAGTATCAGAAGAGAGCTGGACAAAAATCAACATACAAGAGTCTGAAATCAACATTTTCAAAGAGGCAAGACAGGCTTTGGCAGACAGGACTTGTCATCTCCCTCAGGAACATTCCAGAAGAGAAATTGCTTCATCCAAGTACCTGTGACTGAGACCTTACACTTGGGGTACCTCTGAGCCATCTGTGGGCCCCCTCCACAGAGTGAAGCACTCCTGATCTTGGATTAACTAGGGCAGCTCTGGGTTTCCTATGGGTGATCATTGTCAGGTTCTCTTCCTTGAGTCAGGACCTAGATGTGCTCCTTTGATGGGAGTGGCATATCCTTCAAACGGCTGCAGCGTTGTCCTGAGACACGGAGAAGGGGTTCTTAAAGGCCTCAAGGGCAGATGACATGGCAAGTCAAGGATGGTTGGCATATGCCCAGCCATCAAAAGCCACCACGGAGCTCAAGCCAACTCACATCATCCTCTACCACCATCACCATTCCACTCTAGTGAGGGCAGCTCCTTTAACTTGACCAAATGGGAAAACTAGATGGAGACCAAGTAACTTCTTCCAGGTTTCAGAGGGAATCTATGTCAACACTGTGTTTTAAAATTTGAGTTCTGTGGTGAATGGGGTTGGACATTTCCTTGCCCCCAAGTAAGGCTCCTCTGTCCCTCTGAAATTTTCAGCAAAGTCCACCTCACATACAAGGACCATGAATGAATGTGTGGTGAGTGAGAAGTAAGGAAAAACGCTTGGTTTAGATCTCCCATGAGGGAACCGAAACACCCCTTGGGATGGTGACTCAATCCATAAACTGAATTAATTGAGACTAAACTGTAAGTACAGGATTTCAAAGCCAAAAGTGACCATAAGGATCTAAGTTACCTGAGGAGTCATGGGGTAGGCACTGGACTTTCTGCAAAGGGATGAAGGGATTTGCTGTTTGTGTTTGTGTGTACCCCGTCACCCCAGATTCGTATGGTCAAATCCTAATGCTCAATGTGATGGTATTATTTAGGAGGTGGGGCCATGGGGAGGTGATTAGGTCATGATGCAGAACCTTCATGAATGAAATGAACGCCCTTACCAAAGAGGATCCACAGAGCTAGCTCACCAGCGTCCGCCATGTGAGGACACAGTGAGAAGTCAGCAGGATGCAACCTGGCAGAGGACCTTCAGCAGAACCTGACCAAGCCGCCACCCCAATCCTGGACTCCCAGCATCCAGAACTGTGAGCAGTAAGTTTCCATTGTTTATAAGCCACCCAATCTGTGGGGTTTTTTTATGGCAGCCCAAACGGACCAACACAGGGTTCTAGTTCAATCTTATCTAGATCTTAGGGGCTGACGGACCCCAGCTGACATCAAAATTGTACACATATTGATAAAAGAATACGCAAAGGTCAGAAGTAATTCAAGGAAGGGAAATGATGACCTCAGAGGTTGGTGGGATGGTCAGGGAAGGTTCCAGATAAAAGTGACCCCAGGGCAAGATGTGGCATCTGGATGTGAGTAGAGGGCAAGAAGGCAGGGAGCAGAGTGTCATACAGAGGAGAGGAAGGGCCAGCATGTGCTGGGCTTGGGGGAGCAGTGGCAGGAAATGAGGTTAGAGAAGCAAGCAGAGCCACAGGAGGAAGACCTTGTGTGTCACAGTAGCAATCTTAGACTTTGTCCTACCCTCCAGTAATGAGACATTAAGTAGGGAGGCTGGGGGCAGAGCTAAAGTTGAAAAGCAGAGTGTCTTCTAGTTTAGTGACACAGACGCTAGGCCTCTGGCTAACATTTTGAAGGTCATTATTGTTAACATCATGTGCCTCACCAGAACTATCAAGCCGCAGCCTGGAAGCAGCTGCTGTCCGTACTTTAGAATCTCTCTCTGCTGAAGAGCTGGGACTTGCTCACGTGGAACAGCTGCAGGTACCACAACAGATGCTGCCCGTGGTACCTGCCTCGCCGAAGAAAAGCAGCGAGAGGGCAGCATGGCAAGTCAGCCCTGTGTCATTGACACAAGCATCATTTATAGTACCAGAAGGTTCCAATAGCTCCTTAGCAAGAGGAAGTCCACTTCTCATGATCATTCCATGTCCAGACACAGTTACAAAATGACAGAGGACACAGATGGGTTCTTTGAAATAGATACATGTTGCTTTTTTAAAAAAATTACTTTTAAGGACAGTGGTGTAACAAAGAGTCGTGGTCAATTTCTCCACATGTGCAGAGCCGAGCAGGCAGGGCAGCCAAGCTGTTGTTCCTGGCACATAACCTGCAAGCGCATCCGAGCTCCACACGTGGTACGTGCTGATGGGAAGGAAGCGGTGCCTCCTCCCAAAACCACTTCAAAGGCCGGGAGTAGAGGCGGCCTCCAAGGAAGGATGTCAGCTTGTGTGCACATGCTTAGGACCTCGGGGGGCGGGGTCATAATCGGAGATGCTTTTTGCCAGACACGATGATTAAATGCTAAATCTCTTATCTCCAAGGTATCTGCTTCTCTGCAGCTGGGCAGAGGACCACTGATTCCTCTCTACGAGATGGTCATGCAGAGATCAACTTCGGGAGTTGGTGGAGGCGGCTGGTTGCCTTACCTGCCCCAGATCAAAAGACCAGCATGGCCATTATCTGCTATCGTGGTGCACTGCTTACATGCCACGTATTAAAGGATTGAAGTGACTGCTTTTAATCCACATGACATTGTGAGTGAGACAGAACTACCCCATTTTACCAACAAGGAAAGGCAGACTCATGGAGATGAAATAATCTGCCCAGGTAACCCAGTAAGTGGTGAAGACAGGCTTTCACTAGGTTTGACTGCGAAGCTATACTCTTAGCCACTATGCTTCTCAGCCTCCTGCAGGTATAATAAGCCTAAACAGCTGGGGCTCCCCAGGAAGGCCAGGGGGCACTAAGAGTGGTCAGTGGCAGAAATTCATGGGAATCCTTCACCCCTGGACCAGTTCCCTCCATAATCCCCCTGCCGCATCCAGATTCAAGGGTGAGGCTTCCCAGCCTGCTCAGTATCCCTGGTGCCTATCAAGGGGTTTGGCTCCAGCAGGTGTTCAATCAATGTTTGCCCTTGAACAAGAGACAAATTTCCAGAGCTCTGGGAGAGGTGTCCTCCTCAGCCAGAGGCGGCAGGGCTATTTCTTTTGGCAACCAAACTTTACTGCTACACCTAGTGGTGCTTGCTCAGCTAAAATGTTCCTCAGGATTGTGCTCGAGGCCGGGGGTGGAGAAGTGGGGTAAAGGAAGCAAGGAGGAGTAATAGGCACATAATTATTGATCAAAAAATGTGTGTTCAGCGGCCGGCCTGGTGGTGCAGCGGTTAAGTTCGCATGTTCGGCTTCTTGGCAGTCTGGGGTTCGCCAGTTCAGATACCAGGTGCAGACATGGCACCGCTTGGCAAAAGCCATGATGTGGTAGGCATCTCACGTATAAAGTAGAGGCAGCTGGGCATGGATGTTAGCTCAGGGCCAGTCTTCCTCAGCAAAAAGAGGAGGATTAGCAGTAGTTAGCACAGGGCTAATCGTCCTCAAAAAAAAAAAAAAAAGAAAAGAAACTAAGAACATCCTTTTATTGGCTTCATTAGAGACAAAAGGCACCCAAAAGAAATTCTAGGTGAGGGATGCGACCCTGAAGGAAGGCCAGACCTTGGCTTCTGGTCAGCTGGAAGCCCTGCGCCCAGTCCGCCCTCGGGGCAGGGCAGACACGCCCTCATCCTTCAGTTCTTCCTCTCCCCCCATGGCCTCCCAGCTGCGGCTTCCTTCCATCATCTGGGACTGATAACAAAGCATTCACGGATGGGCATGTGCTTCCAATTAGCTATTTTCCCAGCCAGCTCCTGTTTTCTTTATCTTCCAGAACTGAGCACATCGTGGGAACAAACACTAGATTTCAGGTTTCCTCCAAGCTCACCCCTCTCCCTTCCTTTCCGAGGTGTGGACATCTGCATGACACCCAGAAAAACTGGAACTCAGTTTGCCACTGCAGTGGGTGTCTGCTCTGACTTAGGTCTCATTCCTTCCTTAGGGAAAGCAGTCACTCTCTAGCAGAGTGCTATGGACTGCATGTTTGTGTGTCCCCCCAAATTCATATCTTGTAACCCTAACCTCCAACATGATGGTGTCTGGAGATGGGCCTTTGGGAGGTGATTAGGTCATAAAGGTGGAGCCCTCGTGACGGGATCTGTGTCTTGTAAAAGATGGGAGAGAGCTTGCTTTCTCTCTATTTTCCAACAAATGAGGACACAGCAAGACCACGGCCATGTGGAAACCAGGCAAGGAGCTCTCACCAGAACCTGAACATGCAGCACCCTGACTCCAGCTTCCCAGCCTCTAGAACTGTGAGAAATAACCTTCGGCTGCCTAAGTCACCCAGCCTATGGTGACTTGTTACAGCAGCCTAAGCTAACTAAGACACACGGCCAGGAGACACAGTGACGAACATGGGTCCCCAGAACCAAGTCTGGGTGATACGGTGACTTGTTCTACAGAGAAGCAACTGCCCTGGGCTCCTCCCTGAACCAGGCAGATCTTGAGTTGGGGCTCCCCATGTGTAAGCTTTTTAGAAACATCACTCCGGTTAGAAAAGGCAGCTAGAGCCTAAGAGTGGGGTATCAGGCAGATGCAGAGAGAAATGAAGTGTGAGCACCCCTGTAGTTTTAGGTAAGAACTCAGTGAAAACTAAATACCAGTCAGAATGAGGAGGAGATTCACCCCAACATCAAGGTCTGTTCGGATGCTTCAGGGGCAATGAGAGGCAGAAGGCCAAGAGCAATGGTTGAAACATAAGATTTTAAAGAACAGCCTCAATGACCACAAAAATACCAGAATTCCACAAGGAGGGGGAGAGGAGAAATGTAACACAGTGGGTAAAGTGAGGGTTCTGGGCTCAAACCCCAGTTTTTCCACTTGCTGTGTGACCATGGGTAACTCACCAAACTTCATAAATTCTAGTTTCTCCATCTGCAAAATGTGGATATTAACATGACCTACGGCATGAAGACCGCTGCGAGGATTAAATTAGATGATGCATTCAAACTGGTGCATAATACGTATTCAAGAAATGTTAGCTGTCGATACCTTAAAAATAACAGTAGATACAACGATGTACCTGGCTTTTTCCTATACCCTGGAATGGGTCCTCACAGGATTCAGTGGATGCCAAACTCTAAGTCAAGAGTAGCAGTTTGCAAGCAAGCCTAATTTCTACTTTCAGAGAACTGAGGTCGTGGTACCCAAGGGCATCCAGAAGCGAAAATGAGAGACAGCCGCCTTGCTGCTTTGTCTCCTCTGGCCAATTAGATTCATGCTTCAGGTCTTATAACTCAAGAGAAAACCAATCCCACATTAGTAATTTTAACAACAACAACAAAAAGCACAACACACATACACGAGATGCAGGTGAGGTAGGATCAGGGCCAGGACAGAGCAGGGAGCCAAACATCACAAAGACCACCTCGACACTCACCTCTTCCTAAATCAGAACAGGTTTTGATGACCAAGCAAGCAAAGTCAGAATCAATGAAATGCAGAAACACTACGTACACTTCAACCTCACTCACACACTCTCTCTCACACACACACACACACGCTCCCTCAACAACCCCACAGCCACTCTCAAAACTCTCCAACATTGGATCAGTAGCCAAAGCATGTTTGGTTTTCTCGAACTGCAAACATGAAATTGGGAGGGGCACCAAAAGGAAGCAGCCAGAACAAAGGGAACAGTGGGTTGGGTGGAAACCATGCCTTGTAGGACACAGAGAAAGTCTAACCTAGAGATCTTTTTCTGACCCAGAGTGAAGCGGATGATTTTGCTTTGAGATGAGTCCTTGGATGATGCACTGCATGACAGGAAAGAAAAAAGTGGATGAGTGAGGAGAGAGAAGATACATTAGACACACAAATACGTAATAGGAGTATGTCACAATGGGGGTGCTCCTGGCTTTCCCTCTGCCCACTTTTCCCACAACATGCAGCTTTCCTTCTAGGTCTAACTTTTCTGATTTGATAAATTTCCAATGTGAAGAACTTGCTATCAAGGCTGTCTAAGGACTTCCGTGGTTTTCTTTTTTTAACTCCAAATATCTTCTCTGCTATCAGTCACTATAGGGCCTTGTTCCCACAGTAAGATGCTGAAGCAAGGGGGCTCTGACAAGCAAACTTTAGACCTTTCTAAAGTATTTAGATGCTTCCATTTCACAGGCTTGTTTTACCAGGGTGCTTTTCATGAATGTCCCATAAAGTTGCCCTCAAACAAGGGTGTAGGATAATTGCAAGTTTTGCTGGTCTTGGGAATTTTTTATCTCAATAAGTATAGAAATGATCATTTGAAGTCTTCTGAATTTGCTAAGTTATGGACTTTGGACACAAATTTGGAAATATGAAAAATCATGGTTGGGCTTAAAAGAAAAAGTTAAACTTATTTACTGCCTTGTGAAAGATAGAAATATTTCTCTTTCTTGCAGCCACACTTCCTATATCATGTTTATAAAAGGCTCTGAGATGGGAAATACAAAGTCGGTGTCACTGGACTTAGGAGGTGGAGGAAGAGAGAAGAGAATGGAGGAAAAGAATAAAGCGATTTTCTGGATTTTCCCTAAACAGCTGTCTGAATGTTGATAATACGTAAGGGAGACACAGAGGGAGAAGGAAGCAGGTCTTAGGGACTATGCTCCTCTCCTGGACTCGAGACTGGTGAGGAATTTGATGTGGACCAAGTTCTTGGGCATGACGTCAATTCATGAGAAAAGCTGAAGTAAAGGATAAAAGTGAGTGTCCACTCGGCCGTCGGGGAAGAGTTGCTCTGCTTCCTCAGGCCGAGGTCTCAACTTCCCCGGCTAGCTTCCACTGCTCCTTTATTAACACACACCAGGGGAAAGTTGCCAAGTCTTAGTATTAACTATCTCCAGAGGTACAGCATTTAGGCCTGTTCATATCCGGCAGAGTTCTAACAGGGGATTAAACCAAACCTGGCAACTGGGGCTTGCATCAACATTTCACATTGATGACCAGGGTCCACCCATTACCCTCGGGACTTTGGTTATCAAAGTCAGAATTTAGGGGTAGAAATACAATGGAGCTGGGCCAGTGATGCGATTTTATTATTCTTAAATTTATAGCCCGAGTGTTAGCATGGGCTATCCCCAGAACTTCAGAATAAGGTTTTCCTCCGGAAGGAAAATTAGAAGTATCAATATACAGCGGATGAAACCAGTCATCTGCAGAAGTAACCCGCTCTGGGCGAGATAAAGGATGAGTGAGGACACACAGCAACTCCAGAGCCAAGTCCATGTCCCCACCTTGCAGGGTGGGGGGCCGCCGCGGCAGGAGCCTCTCTGCAGTAAGTGAACATGAAGGCTTAGGTGAGTGTGGCTCGTGTTTAGGAAAAGTGTTGATTAATCGTAGGATGTTTTTTTCTTACTGGGAGATGGGTGTCCTCACTGGAGCATCCGGTTCTTTCCAGAAGACAAACGCCTACTGTGGAAGTGGATGCCTGAGGCTAGCACACTCAGTGACACAGCCCAAGGTTTCTCAACACGTGTCCCTGGGAACACTGTGCAGTGAGATGCAGTACATAACAAGAAGATTGCTGTGGCCAAGTGTGAGGAATGCTTTCTAGGCCCCCGTCTGAAGATGTACAGTCACACGCGTCCCTCTCGCAGGCTTCCTCCTCTCCACCACCACAGACCTAACCGCTCAAGCCAGAACTGTAGGCTTCCTCTGGGACTCCTCTCTCCCTCACTCCGGAGAGTCCATCCACCCGCAGTCCTGTCGGCTCTTCCTCCAAAATATCCTGAATTGCTTCATCTCCACGTCTCCCCCAGCACCTTGATCCAAGCCACTATCATGTAGAGGACCACGGAAGCCTCTTCGCTGCGGTCTTTCCCTCTATTCTTGCTCCTCCACAGGCTTATTTTGCACATAGGAGCAAAGGTGATTTCTTAAATCAAATCAAGTCTCCCTCCTGCTTAGGATTCTCCAGTGGCTTCCTTTCACCTTTAGAATGAAACACAAACTCTTTGCCCAGGTTAGTCAGCACTCTGTGACCTGGCCTCAAGGCCACAGCACTGCACAACTCCAGGGGCCACTGGTCACACTGTCTTCCACATAAATGGTGGCAGCCCTCTTTGCTTATAGGCTACCTTCTCACTTCCCATCTCCCTTCATTCACTGAGCTCCAGACTACACTAACCTCCTTTCTGCAACTCCAGTGTGCCAAGCTTACTCCCACCACAGGGCCTTTGCACCAGCTGCTCCTCTGCCTGATCTACTCCACACTTGAGCTTTGCATGGCTAGCTCCTCATCATTCCTATCTCCACTTTGGTGTCACGTCCTCAGAGAGACCTTCTTATCAACCAACCTGAATTATCAACCCAAACCCTCTGAGTCCCATCATCTTATTATAATACCAACTATCTGATATTTCTCTTCCCTGTTTATTTGCCTGCCTCCTCTAGTAGAATATAGAGAGCAGGCGCCTTGGCTACCTCATTCACCCTTGACCCCCAAGGGCCCAAAACGGTGCCTGGCACACAGAAGGCATTCAAACACTAACTAAAGAAATGAACGCACATTCGAGGATCTGAGCAGAACTGCAAGAACAGTTCTAACAACCTAACCCAGATTGTTTCCCAGTGCTTCCCCCAGAGAGCCGCCCCCTGCAAGTCACTACCCAGGGAACACGCACTCTGCACAATGCACTGTGGGAAATGACATCCTGACCGTTCAGTTGTCCAGCTCCACCAGGGAACCTCTGCACAGAGAATGGCTCCCTCTCAGGGGCTTCTTCAGGGCAGGGCGAGGGCGCAGAGGCTGCTGCCCGGCTGTCTATTCCTCTTTGCTAGTCCAGGAATCTCTGCTAGCCCACAAATTTCCATAGTGTGAACTGGATATAATTAGATAATTAATTAGGGGATCTGATTTACATCACATCACCACTGCTGGTTTTAACACCGTCACAGTCGGGAAATAGCACTTCTCATGGGGAAAAAAAAAAGCTGTAACCGTCTATAAGGCAGCCGCTTTGTCTGACCCGCTTTGTGCTTTGCCCAACTTCAGTGGGCGAGGAAGGGTAGGAAGGGCTGTGAGAAATCCTACAATTATTAACGCTGGGGCTTTGGGGGACTGGAAAGAAAAAGCCATTACTCTTTAGCACAGATGAAATGAAATCAAGCAATCCAATTTGATCAGTGACATTTAGGTTTGACGGCTAAAGGTTTATAGCTTAAAAAAAAAAAAACAATTACTATGGACTTTTCTCCAGATCGTTACTGAGTCAAAACTTTCTTGTTCCTAATCCTTTTTTTCTGCCACTAAAATGAAAGTTTTACAAGGCGATCTCCTGCAGAGTTGCAGAGGAATGCAGCCATTCCCGTGGTGACGCATTAGACGGTAAGTGCCCTGGCGTTCTGCTCGTATGTCACTCTATGGCGAGTCCCACTGGCAAGCACGGGTCCCTCCGGGACCACCACCAAAACCCAGGCCCTAGTCCTGCAAAGCAGAAGACACCACTACCGACTCTCTAAGGTCAACAAAACCCAGTCACGTTTTATGGAAACTTCTCCCATCAGGGGATGCTCCCCCTCTGGGGGAAGGTGGCTGCCTCTTTTCCTGCTAAGAGCCACTTGCCATCCTTCTTCTGTGCTCGCGATATTTCTCCTCTGGCAAAGCAGAGGCACCTGCTGGAGTAGAAGTGTTGCTTCCACTGAGTAAAATTACTTGCACATATAACACTGAACACCCAGCTTACAGGCAAACATGCAAAATAAGTTCGAAGGTCTATCTTAGGGACAGTTTATTGCCTAAGAGTGTGTGTGCAGAGTTAAGGCAGGGGCAGCTAATTAGCTTCGGCTGCTGGCGATTCTGACCTATGAAAGTACACATCCCCACCAGGCACAGGAGGCCTCGTTGCATCCATTTCAAGGTCTTGCTACCTCCCCACTAACTACCAGTGGTTCTCAGCACTGAAGAAGCTCCCCTGAAAAACACGCTGGCTATAGGCTAGAATTTGGAGGATGTGGAGGAGGACCCCGGAAAAACAGAATTCTCATTTGGCAAGGAGCCCCCACCTGGACTGCATTTCAGCTTGTGCTTTTGACTGCTGATGTGGCGCTGGCTGGTGAGGCTGGCACGGGGCTTGGGGAGTGGCTGGCACCTGTTGCTGAGGAGTGCCAGCCTGGCACTGGGAGGGGGCCCCGGCCGCCGGGGCCGCGGCAGGTGGCAGCGGCGAGGAGAGCTGCGGCTTCTGGGGCTGCTGCTGCTGCTGCTTGTATCGGGAGAGGCTGAAGAAGAGGCCTAGAATGGCCTTGAGGTTTCCATTCCTGATCTCTGCAAGACAGGAAAGAGATGCTTGTTAAGAGTCGTCTCTTCTGGGGAGCCCTTTCTGGCTCCCGTGCAACGGGCTGCTTCAGCCCTCACACGAGTTTAATCCCTCTAGGATATGACAGATTTCCTGAACGCTTAATTGGTATCACAGTCAATTAAAATCAGGCCCAAACGACAAAGAAATTAGCTTCTTCTCCCCACTGGGGATTAGAGCGGATACACGATGGCAAGTTGCAACTGGAGGGCTGGCAAGTGCCAGGAGGAAATTCTCAGGAAGGACACAACCGAAAAGGAGTCCCGAGCAAGCCTGTGCTTGTTCTCCAGGCAGAGAAACTCGCTGGGCCCCACGTGGCTCTGCCAAGTCCGTGTTCCATGCTTCAAGCCACCCTGAGTGTGCCAAAGGGCGCTGTCCCGCTCCACCAGGATCCCTGCCCCGCTTTACCCAGTCAGCCTTCTCTCAAACATGTGGCTCTGTGTCTGGCTTGTCCACTGAATAACGAACTTTAACTCTGGACGGGTGTGGAGACAGGCTATAGCACTTGTTTCCTTGAAGAATTACTCACACAAAAGTTCTCCCATATTAAAAGAAGTTAGAGCAGAGCGGGGATAAGAAAATTTTTATCCCAGATGGAACTTTTCAGATGTTAAAATGCATCTGCCTCGAGGCATGCATAAAGAGCTGCAGAGCAGGAATGAAATATTTACTCACAGGCAGGGGCTACGGACCACAAGGGGGCAATCCCTCCGGCAATGCCTCCTTTCTAAAGTTCTTTTGACACCAGATGCTGACGGCCAAGGTCTAAACTGACCCTGAGAGCGAAGCAGTGGGGCCACCCAGCATGAGGGACGGAGAGGAAGGAACCTCAGGGGCTCCCTCTGCCCTGCTTCCGCCCTAGGCTGCATTTCTGTTTCTGAATCGGCAAGTGGGCTAGAGGGGGTGGGGTCAGAGGAAGGGAAGCCCCCTGTGTGAGTAACGCACACCTTCAGGTCAGCTCCAGGCTGGGGAAGAGGCTCCTGATAAAGCAATGAGTTTCCTCCAAGGACCAGTAAGGGGCAGAAGGTATGAATGGGGTCCTTTCAGAAACAAGATGACCCCTGCAAGCCTGCCAGCTTCCTGGGTGTGACTGCTGCTTAGGCCAGGCTGAATGACTTCCTGCTGGAGCCCCCTCTCTCCAGGCGCTAAGGAAACTGACAATACAAACTATTAGAATCCAGCCTTCACTCTCTCCTTTGCGAGCCAGCAGGTTCTGCCTGTGGGACAAAACAGACAGGACAGCTGTTGGAAAACCTAAGGCATGACTTCCAGCCTGTACTCTGCCACTTAGGAGCTGTGCATCCCTGGGGAAGTCACTTAATCTCTCTGGGCCTCAATGGCAATATTGGCACAGTTTGCCCCATCACACAAGTTTGCTTTGCAGATCAAATAAGCGCACACGTGAAGGCCCAGTGTAAACAGTGAAGTCCTTCACTGGTCTTGGTTACTGTATGACAACTGTCGCCCCAGAATCCTAAACGAGGTTCCCAAATAGCTCCAGCTTTGTGCCTTAAAAATGATGGCTTTTACTATGGTGATCTTATAATTTATCATGCAAACCATGATAGTTTTGAGAGAGAAAGGGGGAGCTTTTAACGACGCCAGGACAACAAGTGTAAGCCAGGACTGACCTGGACAAAGAAGGATGCTTATGGACCCCCATGCGCAGTGCAGGGAGCAGAGAAAGCTCCAAGGTGGTGGCCAACCTGCCCATCACTCCCCCGCCCCCCAAGCTCAGTTTCACCCTCAGTTCCGCTTCCTTCTCCATCCTAAGGAAACCAAAGGAGAGTGCAGCCCTGCGGCTTGTTCTGCTTGTGCTTTGAAATGTTCTTACGAGCACGTCAGGGTCACAGAATGGGAGGCTCAGGCATGAGGGGTCGATGGGCACCTCATCTTGCTCGTGGGAAAAGAGAGGGTGAAGTGACACACCCGTGCTCCCCAGCTGGAGAGTGATGGGAATTAGGGACAGAATCAGGAGGAGGCATCAAGAGCTGACATGCAAGTGAGCACCTGTTAAGGTCCCCTCAAAATCAAATTCACTGGAGGGAGAAAGTAGAGCTAATCACAAGGATAGATGAAAGCTGTCCGAGTTATTTTTAGCGCCTTTTATAATTGTTTTCAGGTTATACACGACTTGTTTATAACAACAAGAGCTGCCACTAATGAGCCCGTATCAGGTCAAGCTCTTCACACGCACGATCCCATTCAATCCCACAACCTGGGAAGGGAATAGGAGTTCCCCTGTAGTGGCTCAGAAAGGGTTTATGACCCCTCCAAGGGCAGGAACGCAGGAGCTGGGATGTGAATCTAGGTTTGTCCAGCTCAAAGCCCCATGTCCCAACGCTGTAACTTGGCTTCCTGGACACCCATCGTGTGTGGCGGATTTAAAAGCACACCAGATAATGTTTTATTTATTAAGCTAGCTGGCGGGCACACAAGTATTCTTTATTCTTCTTCTGTAAGTATTCTTTTATTATGGAATGTATCAACCATTTGACACATGACAACATATCTGACACATTCCATAATACAATCTTTTAAACCACGCAAGAAAAACAAGGAAGGGAGGAACTCATAATTCAGCGTATCCAGGGGCTCGGGGATTGTCCACTGCAAAAAGCAAGCCTGTCCACGTCAGCTCCCTACAGCCTAGCAGCCCAGCCAGGGCGGACAATTGGAGCCCCAGGTGTCATATCCTCTACCTGCTGGGCTCGTTAAGTCTTTTCTTGTTCGTAACTGAGCATTATCCCCTAAAACATTCTTTTACTTGTTGTCAAAGAGCACAGTGTTCCCACAAATTAGGAGGCAGCATTTTTCCTGTAAAGATCACTGGTTTTTGGAGCCAGAAAGATCTGGGTTTGAATCTCTGCAGTCCATCATTGACAGATTTTGGGTTTTCACAAGATTCAACCTCTCTAAGCCTCCGTGTCCTTCTTTAAAATGGGTGTATGCCCTGCTGCACCTTTCCCACAGGGCTGTCAGGAGAAGTCCGTGCAGATAAATGAGAAGACGGGTACAGAGCACCTCGGACACAGCCTGACTCTGTACTTGCATTTTTGGTTCGGAAAATATGGTCGCTCTTCTGGCAGGCTCCTCCGAACTCACTACATGGCTCGCCATCTAAAGGAAGCCTAAGGAGCTGCACATTCTTCCTGCTTATTTTCTCCACGCCGGTCACTGGCACCCAGAAGGAAACCAATCCCGAATATTGTCACACGAGAGAAAACTCAATGGTGATCTTTCTGGTTTTTTTTTTTTTTTTGAGGAAGATTAGCCCTGAGCTAACATCTGCTGCCAATCCTCCTCTTTTTGCTGAAGAAGACTGGCCCTGAGCTAACATCCATGCCCATCTTCCTCCGCTTTATATGTGGGCTGCCTGCCACAGCATGGCTTTCCAAGCGGTGCCATGTCCGCACCCGGGATCCGAACCAGCGAACCCTGGGCAGCTGAGAAGCGGAACGTGCACACCTAACCGCTGCGCCACCGGGCTGGCCCCTTTCTGTTTTTTTTTTTTTTTAAACAGCTTTATTGAGTTATAATTCGCCTCCACATTAAGTGTACAATGATTTTTGGTAAATTCTAGGTTTAGAATATTCCCATCACCCTGAGAATTTCCTCAGGCTCATCTGCAGTCAATTCCCAAACTACCTCTAATCTGCTTTCTATTTCTACAGATTTGCCGATTCTGGACATTTCATATAAATGGAATCATGCAAAATGCAGTCTTTGGAATCTAGTTTCTTTTGCTTAGCATAATGTCTTTAAGGTTCATCCACGTTAATGCATTTATTACTAGTTCGTTTCTCTATATTGCTGAGTAATATCCCAAGACAGGGATATGCCACTTTTTTTTATCCATTCACCAGTTGGTGGACATTTGGACAATTTAATTTTCTTTTAAGAACACAACAGTTCAAGAGTGTTGGATGCTCTGACTGGGGTTGGAAGCCACAGTTTATGCCATGGGTGGTCTATAACAGACAGTATCCAAAACAGCTGGAATTGTGCTCTTCCCATATTTCCACACGGCATTTGTCTGTGTTCCATGAGGCCTGGTAAGCCAGCTCCAAAGGCAGTTGAAAAACAAACTCCATCAGCCCACAAAAATGTCTCCTTCGTGACATTTCCCCAGGCTTTGGAAAAAGACTATCATTTCGTATCTGATCAGCTGTCCTCACCCTCTTGATTTCCAGAGAAGAAAAAAAAGCGTAGAGCTCGAGAGAACTGATTTGCCCAAGGAGACACTAGCTAGCCGGGGTCTAACCCAGCGCGGGCACCCTGTTCTTCCTCTTCCGGCAGCCACCCCAAGCAAACTGCAGAACAACTACACAGGCCAGATTCCAATTTCCAGCAGAATTCAGCCTCGCCTCGATTCCTAAGGACCGTGGGCTCTCAGTGATCTGGTCCCACCAGTGGTGCTAATCTTCACAGATGTTGCGGGAAAGGCTGGGCACAGGGTAGGACAGATAGAAGAACTACTTTCTTTCAACGTTATTTAAAAGAAACCTCAGGGCTCGTTTACAATGGCACAGGCACTGGAACAACCTAATACGAAGACACTTGCTTTGTAAGGAAGAAGGAATTTGGAGCCAAAGGGACCACAGAGTCACAGAATGCCTATTGAGTTCCCTTAAGCCACGGGGTAAGGTCGCCTGTGACTCGGATTGAGAACTGTGGATTCTGTGCATTATTCCTCCAGGTGGCCCGTCTACACGACCTACATTCACCATATCAGTTTCCAGCCCTTCTGTGAACCACTCTCCAAGTCTGGCAATGAGGCTCCCCACAGGGGAAGTGGCTTGAGGGGTGGGAGCAGAGCCCACAGCCCCCTCTGGTGGGGGGCAGAAATGGTCCCATTCACTGCCAAACCCAGGCGATGTGGGCAGGAGAAAATGGAAATGACCCACCTGCCACGTCTACCCTAATGCTCTGGAAAGACCGCCTGCTTCCTGGGGCAGGGTATGAGGGGGGCAAGCTCAGCATCTAGGTCTCTGGGCATCAGGGGAGGGAACCCAGGTGGGAGTCCATCAAATCAGCAACCAATTTCACTTCAAAAGCACACATGCCTTCCCAGAGGCACCTAAACGGATCTTCCTGCCTCTGTTTCTCCAGTCTCCATACAGAGCTAGTCCTCTGCCCCATAATGTTCCTATGCCCCCTCTTCTGTCGGGATTTCCCTCCCCCTTCCTCTTCTGTCTGGTGAATGCCTATTCATCCCGTAAAACCCAGGAGAAATGTCACTGCCTCCGTGACGCTCCCCTGGCTGCCGCAGGCAGAGCTGAGTGCTGTCTTTCTTTGGGCACCACTGGGTCCTGCACATACGACTAGCACAGCTCTTGGAGTATTGGAATTAAGGCTAGTTTTGGAGGACTGACGTGACTCTCGGTGCCAAGCACCGTGCCTGGCGTAGAGGACGTGCCCAGGGCATGTTTGCTGAACCAAATAGAACACAGCTTACCATGGACCCCGGCTTCCCCCTTACAGGAGAATGGGCTCAGAGCCAGATGTTCGCAGAACCAGGGATAAGGGCCATCCTTCCTCACAGGGACAGGTTTACAGATGGTTGTGACAGGTGGAGTGTTGGGGAGGGGCTGAAGGGATCTCGAAAATCACCCGGGGTAGGGGGTGATTCAGCTTACGTGACTCTGACAAGCCTCCGAGAGCAACTGGATGGGTCCAGCCTTGGGGAACCCCGAGGGGGTGGGCAGGCCTCATCCAGGGGAAGTGCCCCAAACCAGCAGCATCTCCACGGGGCTCACCTGGGCCTGCAGCCTCAGCCTGGGAACAAAGGGTGTCTGTGGCTCTCTAGCAGGCAGGTTGGGGCAGGGCCCAGGCTGCTGCAATGCTTCAGGACAGGTGCATCCACCCGCCCGGGTTCCAAACCCAGCTGTAGTCACGGGGAGAGGGTGGAGGCGGACAGTGGGGCTTTCCAACCGCTGATGTTTTCTCATCAGAGGAGGAGCCTCAGGCACTCAACCGTCTTCAAAGGGAAAACAGAAAGCATTAAACCTACATTATTTCTTTAACCACCATAATGCTTTTCCAGTAGTGGTGCAGGTGGTTAGAAGTGTGAGTGGCGGTAAATGACACAAGACACCAAGCTTTCAAGTCAGCTGATGTGGCAGCTTAGCCACTGCTGACCTCGTGGGCCTCCCCGGACCCACATGTAACTTAATCTCCTTGGGCCTTAGTTTCCTCATCTATATGATGGGGACAACCCAAATACCGACCTCATAAGATTGCAGAGGGGATTAAATGAGATATAAAATGTGCACAGCACTTATTTCAGTGACTGACACGTGGTGGGTTCCCAATAAATGGTTTCTATTCCTATAATTTAACAGTATGTCAGGTGAGATATTTCCCGTATCCCTTAAATTGTGAATAAGGCCCATCTGAGGACAAAAGGCTCTAAGGACCCTTGCTTTAAAAGTTCAAGTTGTGGACAAAACAACTAGGGCCAGTCACGTGCCCACAAGACTGCATTAGTCCAGAATCAGTCTTGCCACCAAACACCACCATCGTCATCCCCCATCGCCCCAAAAAAATCTAGGTAAGAAGATCTAGATGAGAGAAGGTCACTGAGCGTGGGGAAGAGTGATCACGCTTGATGACCACAGAGACAGGATATTTCCTCCCCTCTCCAAGGAGCAAGAAGGTGGGGGCCTTGCACCCCTTTAAGTCAAAGAAGAGGAGGCTCTAAGAGAATCATGTCAAGTGGGGGTGCTGGCATCCTAGTCCCCACTTGGACATCTGCTTAGCAGATATGCTCCTTGGCCCCCTAAGTCGGGGGTAGGGAGGAGAAAGAGCTGGAGAGGGATATGGTGGGGGACTTCCAGGTGGCAGGAGGCCCATTCTACCTGCCACAGGTGGAAGATGAAGCCCACACATTCTTGCTGGTTCTATGGGGGATAATGGAGGGATGATGAGAATGAGGTCCACAGCCTTATCAGGACCACCTGGCCACCTTAGTGTGGGGACAAAGAACCTGAATCAGGGGGATGGGCTTTGAATGTGACCAGCTGAGAGCGAGCTGGAGGAGCTGGTCAAATCTCACAAAAGACCAGCAAGGCCATGGGAGCGAGTCCCTGGTCAGCAGGACACTCCCACCCGGGGACAGTGGCAATTACGGCTACCAAGAGGAGGACAGCAACTTTGCCTCGGCAGAATCCTGTTTCCTCTCTGCTGCCCCGATTCTGGGGGCTCGAGCACAGGAAGGAGGGAAGGGAAAGGAAGTCAAGCCATCATGCCCCCAGCCCCCACCAACCTTCCAAAGCCACTTGCACTGGGGCCAGGGGGAAATGAGCTTTTGAGTAGAGCCTGAAATTGAAGTTTAAAAATGAATAAGACTGAGTCATAAGTATTGAATAAAACTGTTCTAATAACTGAAGAGGACTAAAGAGTTCTGTATTATTGTGGCCAAGATATCATCAAGTGAGTCTCGACTCAGCAGGAAAGATGGAGGGTCAACACAGCACAGGTGGGGGCTGTTACTGTACCCCAGTGACTGATACCTAACACACTGGTTACAGGATGCTCTTCTATACTCACACTCACAAGGGACACAGCCCAACACTGACAAGGGGCTTGGGGCCGAGTGCCTCTTTGCATGATGTGCCTCCATGGGCCACACAACCTCTTCTGAGACATTCCAGCTAACAAAGAGGGTTCTAAATCTTTTCCGACTTCTTTCTCCTGTACGTGGCATGCCTAGATCTTATCGATCTGCTTTCCCAAGGACACCATGACCGTGAGCTCTGAGATCACACAGACCTGGGTTCAGACCCTGGCTCTGCAACTCACTAGCTACAGGCCTTGGGATGTCACTCACAACCTCTTTAAGCCAAAGTTTCTTCATCTGTAAACTCAGCCAATTATAAATTACAACTTCAGTTGTGAGAGCTGGAGCTGATGCAGACAAAAGCCTTAGAAGCACAGTGGGGACTTGTTTATCCGCATTAGGCTGCCCACCTGAC